>NC_054472.1:189043935-189374589 GCF_017639515.1 Carcharodon carcharias
TACAAGATTATGAGGGGCATAGACAGGGTGGATAGGCAGCAGCTGCTCCCCTTAGTTGAAGGGTCAGTCACAAGGGGGCATAAGTTCAAGGTGAGGGGCAGGAGGTTTAGGGGGGATGTGAGGAAAAACTTTTTTACCCAGAGGGTGGTGACGGTCTGGAATGCGCTGCCTGGGAGGGTGGTGGAGGTGGGTTGCCTCACATCCTTTAAAAAGTACCTGGATGAGCACTTGGCACATCATAACATTCAAGGCTGTGGGCTTAGGGGTAAATGGGATTAGGTCAGGTGTTTCTCACGTGTTGGTGCAGACTCGATGGGCCGTAGGGCCTCTTGTGCTCTGTGTGATTCTGTGAAGTCTATTTTACTAAACTTAACAGTATTGAATGCAACTTTACAATATAGTAACAGTGTCAATTTATTGCTTGTACGCTGTTTAGTTATCTGTGTAAAGTATGTTACATGGAAATTATTTTATTTTCAGATAAAAAGAAAAAAGAAAGACTTGCATTTATATGGCGCCTTTCACAAACATTGGCCATCTCAAAGTACTTTACAGCCAATTAAGTATTTTTGAAGTGTAGTCACTCGATCTAGGAAATGCAGCAGCCAATTTACACACAGCTAGCTCCTGCAAGCAGCAATGTAATAATGACCAGATAATCTCTTTTTATGATGTTGGTTCTTCTTCAAAATGGTGCCATGGGATCTTTTACATCCAGCCAAGTAGGCAGATTTAATGTCTCATCCAAAAGACAGCACCCCCAACAGTGTAGCACTCTCTTGGCACCTAGGTGCTCCGTACTGCTCTGGAGTGTTGGCCTTGATTTTTGGGCTCAAACCCTAGAGTGAGACTTGAATCTTATGACTCAGAGGTGAGAGTGTTACCAACTGAACCACATCTGACATCTATCAATTGTATTTATTATCCTTCAGTTAGACCAAGGTGATTTTATTTTTTAGTCCATGTTGGACCTGCTTTTTGGCTTTATGGTAACAGTGATAATGCTAGGCCCATTTCTCAGAAGTGACATTAAAAACAACCACAACGTACAAAATGCAAATACTAGCAACATCCAATGCAAGCAAACAGGAGCTGAAATAATCGTACGTTACTCTATTTCCAGAATAAATGAGCATGTTGACACTGTGTCATTTTTCATGTCAATGTTGATGAAAGTGTCAGGTTTTGTCACTTAAAGGTCAAACAGTTTGGATAATTGAAAAATGTTTTGTTTTATTCATTCAAGGGGAGTGAGCATCACCAACAAGGCCAGACTGGTTAGGGACAGCAGGGTTTTCCTTACTGAAGGAAATTAGTTTCATGGCCACCATTACTGAAATGAGTTTATTTATTCCAGATTTAATTATTTAAATTGAATTTAAATTCCCCCAGTTACTGTTGTGGGATTTGACCTTGTGTTCCTGGATCATTAGTGGGCTCTTTCCACTTAGATTAGGAGAGATAAACACAAGAGGACATGGCTTTAGGGTGAAAGGGGAAAGGTTTAGGGGGAACATTAGGGGGAACTTCTTCACTCAGAGTGGTAAGTGTGTGGAACGAGCTACCATCTGACGTGGTAAATGCGGGCTCACTCTTAAGTTTTAAGAATAAATTGGATAGATACATAGATGGGAGAGGTCTGGAGGGTTAAGGATTGGGTGCAGGTCAATGGGACTAGCGGAATAATATTTCAGCACAGACTAGAAGGGCCGAATGGCCTGTTTTCTGTGCTGTAGTGTTCTATGGTTCTATTAGTCCAGGCCTCTTGCCCTGTAATATAACCATTACGCCACTGTATCACTGATTGCATTATATGAAAAAAGTCATGTGATTTACAGTTCTTTTTCTTATGGGGAGTTCTTGTAACTAGAATATTGCTTCTTCAGACCAGAGTTAATAATCCAATAATCTGACTCCGCCATGCACGTCTTCAGTTAAAGACACTGGAAAATCTGGTGGACCAATTAAAATGGCCTCCAAGTTCAAATCATTAACTTCTGCTTTCCCAGGCTTTGTTCTGGGTTACTCTGCTACTGGCCTCAAAATTTCTTGTTATCAGATATTGCATTTCCTATCTTTCAGCTCTCATGCTTCTCGAGTTGATTTAATTTTTATTTGTTTAAGGAATGTGAGCATTGCTACTGAGGCCAGCATTCATTGCCCTCGAGAAAGTGGTGGCGAAGATCACTTCCTCCCATTTCCCCGCAAGTCTTTTTAATGCCATGACTGTTCAGATTGTTCCAGAAAAATATTGCCTAAAATGATGAGGAAAGTGGCTGAAGCATTTTAATTAAAATGAAAAGTTTGTTATATTTTGTTTTGAATTAGTCTTTATCACAGGATCACAGAATCACACAGTGCAGAAGAGGCCCTTCGGCCCATCAAGTCTGCACCGACATGTGAGAAACACCTGACCTACCTACCTAATCCCATTTACCAGCACTTGGCCCATAGCCGTGAATGTTATGATGTAGCAAGTGCTCATCCAGGTACTTTTTAAAGGATGTGAGGCAACCCACCTCCACCACCCTCCCAGGCAGCGCATTCCAGACCGTCACCACCCTCTGGGTAAAAAAGTTTTTCCTCACATCCTACCTAAACCTCCTGCCCCTCACCTTGAACTTATGTCCCCTGTGATTGACCCTTCAACTAAGGGGAGCAGCTGCTCCCTATCCACCCTGTCCATGCCCCTCATAATCTTGTACACCTCAATTAGGTCGTAGCTCAGTCTTCTCTGCTCCAACAAAAACAACCCAAGTCTATCCAACCTCTCTTCATAACTTAAATGTTTCATCCCAGGCAACATCCTGGTGAATCTCCTCTGCACCCCCTCCAGTGCAATCACATCCTTTCTATAATGTGGCGACCAGAACTGCACACAGTACTCCAGCTGTGGCCTCACCAAGATTCTATACAACTCCAACATGATCTCCCTACTTTTGTAATCTATGCCTCAACTGATAAAGGGAAGTGTCCCATATGCCTTTTTCACCACCCCACTAACATGCCCCTCCGCCTTCAGAGATCCATGGACACACACGCCAAGGTCCCTTTGTTCCTCAGAACTTCCTAGTGTCATGCCGTTCATTGAATACTTCCTCGTCAAATTCCTCCTTCCAAAGTGCATCACCTTTACTCCGACATACAGTGCAGAACCTGGTTTACAAAATTTAAAACAAGCCAAGGAACATGGGGTTGACGCTTGGAATGGGGAAAAGGGCTTTAGTGAGACCACACATGAAGTATAATGTACAGGTTCTGTCTCCATATCTAAAGAAGGGTGTGCTTTGAGGGGATGCACCAAAGATGGGTTACTGGGATGAGAGAGTTGTCCAATGAAGAGAGATTCAGTAGCATGTGTCTATACTCTGAACTTTAGAAGAACAAAAGGAAATCTCAGTGAATCGTATAAAATTCTTAGCGGGCTTGTCACTGTAGAAGCTGAGAGGCTGTTTCCCCCTGGCTGCTGAGTCTAGAACTAGGGGGGATGGCTTCAGGATCAGAGGTCAACCATTTAGGACTGAGATGAGAAATTTCTTCACTCAAAACGTTGTGACTCTCAGGAATTCTCTACCGCAGAGAGCATGGATGGTCAGTCACTGGGCGGAATCTTATGTCCCAAGTTTGGTGGTGGGGATGTTTAATCAGACAGGGGGATGGCAGATAGGGACCCCATTGCCTTCCCGCCTCCACCCTCATTAAGCCTGGTGCAACAGCCTCAATTGAGGCCCTTAAGTGAGCAATTAATGCGCCCAGTACCTGACTGAGGGATCCACATCGGGAGAGGGGCTGACGTTGAAAGTCAGCCCCTTTCACTGTGACATTCACCCTCCGAAACCCATCCCTTCCCGCCACTTGTGCCTTAGTCCCTCCTCGATCTCGGTGGTGCTGCTAAGCACAGAAGAGCTGCCAGCTTCAGATTGGCCAACAGCATTTGGCAGGTGGGACTACTTCCCCCGGGGGTCCTTGAACCTGAGGGAAGGCCGGCCGTTGGCCTGTCAACTGCCGGGGTGGCATGAGGTCTGGCGGACCTTCCCTAAAAGAGGCAATGTGGAGGGTCTTGCAAGGTCTCCAGCCAGCGGCTGAGGCTCCCGCAAGATTCCATGCATTTTATACTTAAGACTCAGAGCGATAGATTTTTGGCACTAAGAGAATCAAGCGATATGGGAGCGGGCAGGAAACTGGGCTGCGATAGATCGGCCATGATCCATTCAATGCTGGACCAGGATCTAAAGGCCAATTTTTTAGTCAATGTGTCAGTGTTGGTGACTTAGGGTTCTGACTAATGTGGACAGTACAATAATGCTGCATAATATCTGAATTCAGTGACCTGTGACTAAACATGGGTGAAATATACTGTTGCTGCTATACTTGAAGAAACTTTACCTGTTTTATGCAGCCATCACTGTGTTGAATTTGAGAGTACAATGTGGACACAGGTTTTCAGGGAAAATGAAGTTACAAAACTCAATTCTTTTTGTTAGAAATTTTAGGAAAAATATTTTCAGAATCCATCTTGGTTTTGAAGATCGTAGCAAGGTTTTTCTTCCAAGATATGATTTTTAAAGGATTAAGATAAATAAAGATGTAAAGGATCTTCAATTCTGATTAGTAAAATTTATCTCTACCAGGGTAACATTTGCAGCATTAGTGTAACTCTCCTTACCTACAGAATAGGAGGGAAAACCAGCCCAGGTTCCTTCTGTTAAAGGTATCCTCGTGAGCTATGCAGTAAAGTGAGCTTTGGGAAAAAGGCACAATTAGACAGCAGGAGGGTAATTGCAACATGGGGAGACGGTGGTGTAGGGATAATGTCACTGGACTAGTAATCCAGAGGCCCAGGCTAATGCTGTGAGGACATGGGTTCAAATCCCACCATGGCAGCTGGTGGAAATAGAATTCAGTCAATAAATCTAGAATTGAAAGCTAGTCTTATTAATGGTCACCATGACAACCATCATCGATTGTTGTAAAAACCCATCTGCTTTCCTAATGCCTTAAGGGAAGGAAATCTGCTGTCCTTACCTGTGACTCCAGACCCACAGCAATGTGGTTGACTCTTAACTGCCCTCTTTTTAAAAAAAAAAATTGGCCTAGCAAGTCATTCAAGGGCAATTTGGGATGAGCAACAAACTGACCTCGAACGCGATGCCCTCATCCCATGAAAAATAATAAAGAGGAAAGCTACTGGAGAAGGGCTACTCCAACCCAAGCCCGTCCTTATTCAAGGACCTCCTCAACCCCCCCAGCAGTAGGCCTTCCCTCACACTGCCCCATATGGTTAAACCCACCACGCCAAGGAGTAACAGCTGAGGACCCTATGGCAGAAGAAAACATCCACCAGCAACCACTCTCTTCATCATAGACCCCACTGCTTGTCCACCTTGCTTTGGTCTTGCACGGCGACAGTGGGCCCTTTTCAACTGTTTCCGGACGGGCAAAGGCCCCTGTGCAGCCACCCAAGACCATCCAGGCTCCAGCTGTGGCGGAGTCCAAACAATGACTCACGTTGTCGAGGAGCGACATAGAATCATAGAAAGTTCAGAGCACAAAGCTGACTAAACTTGAAGGCAGGCTTAAAGAACTCCATCTAGCCACTGACGAGGCCAACTTGCCTGGCTCTGTGATTACCCAAATGCTAAATAAATAAATAAATAGACTGGTTGTGATAAAACACTGGTTGATTATCATACAATGCTCATTATTGAGGCTCCTGTATGAAGGATTGGGTGGTTGACTGAAGCCAGCACCCTGCCTGACTGCACCCACCATGACAGAGAATCTAATGAGAGACAATTGGAGGAAGAAGGTGGAAACATTAGCATTGGATATTTACAGCAATTGAATACAGAGAACCTGCAAATTTTAGAATCGCTACATTTTGCTTCATGACGAGCAGCAAACGATTAAGCCTTGGATCCTAGTGGATTAGCCACATTTAGAATTTTTAATGCCACCAGAAAATGATGGAAACACTCAGCAGGTCTGGCAGCATCTGCAGAGAGAGAAACCGAGTTAACATTTCAGGCCGATGACCTTTCATCAGGACTTTAGAATGTTAAACCCTGTCAGTTTGAAAGTATCTTGGAGGTGAAATGACTGCCTTTAGGGTTGGGGGGTGAGATTCTTAAACTTCAAACTATCTTGGAGTATGTTGCATTCTCTAGACGATAGTTCACCATAGTCCAACTCAATGATGCGCAGATGCTGAGCAGACAGCACTGCCCAATTTGGGGGAATTGGATTTTCCCCATTCTAGTTTGAATCAGTGAATGGTGAAAGTTTTTTTGGTGAAGGCTTTTTGACGAATGGACCTCGGTAATTAGTGACCAAGCTCTGGAGATGTCTTCAGGTTCCAAAATGGGCTCTTTATTCCTCTGAGTGAATTCTGCTCACATCTCCATGTGGCTTTTTCCCAAAGCCTCTGGCTGTATGTGGTAGCAGTTTGAAAGGGCAGTTTAAAGTCTTCAGAGCCATTTATATTTTTAGGTCAGTGAAATTACCTTAAAATGAATTAATCCAAACTAAAGGGAACTCAGGACCTTGCTCTGCAGACCTTCAGATATTGAGACAATTTGGCACAGTGTCAAGGAAAGACTGGAAATGCTATCTCTCTGCTATATCTGTAATTCGAAACTGACTGATGTTGAATAGCAATCTGAAAATGAACTTGAGACCCATGTGCATTGTCAATACTATATAAATAATATAGGCGATATGATGACAATTCTTGTTCATCTGCTCTCTTGAGGATATTTGTCCTCACTGATCTACATTGGCTTTCGTTTAAGCAATGCCTCAATTTAAAATTCTCAGCTTAGTTTTCAAATTCCTGTGGCCTCACCCCTCCCTGTCTCTGCAATATCCTCCAGCTCCACAATCTTTCAAGATCTCTGTCTTCCTCCTAATTCTGCCCCCTTGAACATCCCCAATTTTAATCGCTTCACCATTGACAGCCATGCCTGCAGCTCTACAATTCCCCCTCTAAAGCCCTCATGCTACTTAACCTCTCTCTCCTCTTTATAGGCATTTAGAACGCTACCTCTTTTACCAAGCCTTTGGTCATCTGTCCTAACATCTCGTTGTGTGACTCAATGTGAAATTTTATTTGATAATCGCTCCTGTGATCACTTTGGGATGTTTCACTGTTATAAACTTGCCTCTCAAACCCAAGCTGCTGTTAAGATTATTCCAATTTATTTGTTCCTCTTGTTATAAATTCTAATTTAGTTTTATAAGTATAAATCAATTTCTTAGAACAAATTGCATTAAAATCAATTCTGTCCCAGCTTTTGCTGCATATTTGTTGCACAATTAACTCTTTTGCAAATTTAATGTCAGCATAAAATTAATATTTTGGAGTGCATTTGGATTTTAAATAATAGTTTGAAAAATTAAACCTGTGCTTTGCAAATGATATTAGTTTGTGAGAACTGATTTTGCACATGTACAAACAGTATGTTATCCTGGACTCTGCTGTAAGAGTATCTAGGGATATGGAACAAAAATGGTTAGATGGAGTTAAGATACAGATCAGCCATGATCTAATTGAATAACAAAACAGGCTCAAGAGGATGAATGACCTTTCTGTGTTCCTAATCCAGTACTCGAGCCACCTCTGAATGTCAGCCTTGGCTCAGTCATAGCACTCTTTTGTCTCTGGATCAGTTGTTCCTGGGTTCAAGCCCCACTCCTAAATTTGAGCATATAATTTCACCAAACAATTCAGTGTAATACTTGTTCGATTGTGGCTGTGTATCAGAAGAAAGAAGATGACCTGCTTGATATCTATACCTTAGCCAGCATCACTTTGAATAATTTGGCTACTTATTTCTGTGCTATTTGTGAGAGCTTTATGTGTGCAAATTGGTTGTTGTGCTTCCCCCTGTTACCACAGCGTCTACACTTGAGAAGTAATTCATTGATTGTAAAGAAATTTGGAATGTCCTAAAGTTATGAAAAGTGGTTTAGAAATGAAAGCTCTCTCTTTATGTAAATTGTAAACGAATCTCAGTTTAGCTTAGTTTAGTAGGTGACACACTTGCCACTGAGTCAGAGCTTGTGAGTTTAAACCCTGCCTGAGAATTTGAGCCGTACTTTAGGTTGACCATTCAGTGCTATATTGAGGGAGTACTGGTGCTGTCTATTGGATTAAATACTGCTAGGGTGAATGTCAAAGATTCTGTGGGATTATTTAAGCAAGTGTGAGTGACTCGAAGGTTGAGAAACCTGATGAGGCTAGTAGCGGAGTTGAAAATCCCTACTACAAGAAGCAGTTTGGCTAAAGAGGAACCATTTGGCTGATGTTACACCAGCATCTTTACTTCTCACAGCCTGCATGAAGTGACAACTTAGAAATCTTTTTTTAAATATAAATAAAATTGCTTCTTATCAGCATTATTGCTCTGTTCTGCTTTGATACATTACAATGGAATTACCTTGTGAAACCGCTTAAAAAACCAAGTCAAAAACAGAAATAGAATGGGATCTCAATGTAGGTTACTTGTCTCATGTCACAGTGTTATAAAAATATCGTAAAGAAAGAGATACCCTCACATTTAAATAGTTTTTTTCGTTCGTTCATGGGATTTGGGCATCGCTGGCAAGGCCAGCATTTGTTGCCTATCCCTAATTGCCCTTGAGAACTGAGTAGCTTGCCACACTATTTCAGAGGGCAGTTAAGAGTCAACCACATTGCTGTGGATCTGGAGTCACATGTAGGCCAGACCGGGTAAGGAAGGCAGATTTCCTTCCCTAAAGGACATTAGTGAACTAGCTGGGTTTTTATGACAATCAACAATGGCTTCATGGTTACCAGTAATGGTGAACATGAAGCACATGAAAAAAGAATTATTGGTGCTAGAGGTTTCATTGAACTGATAGTGATTAGTAGCTTTACATTTTAAACTTTCCTCCTTCAAAATGTAATTCGGTGTATTCAGATTTAAATTTTCGTCCTGGGGATGTGGGTGACACTGGCTAGACCAACTTTAGTTACCTATCAAAAACAGAATTACCTGGAAAAACTCAGCAGGTCTGGCAGCATCGGCGGAGAAGAAAAGAGTTGACGTTTCGCGTCCTCATGACCCTTCAACAGAACTAAGTAGAAATAGGAAAAGGGTTAAATATAAGCTGTTTTAAGGTATATATGTGTGTGTGTGGGGGGGGGGGGGGGGCGGGGGGGTGCAGTGGGGGGTGGGTGGGATGGGGGGTGGAGAGAAGTGGAGGGGGGGTGTGGTTGTAGGGACAAGCAAGCAGTGATAGAAGCAGATCATCAAAAGATGTCACAGACAACAGAACAAAAGAACACAGAGGTGTTGAAGTTGGTGATATAATCTAAACGAATGTGCTAATTAAGAATGGATGGTAGGGCACTCAAGGTATAGCTCTAGTGGGGGTGGGGGGAGCATAAAAGATTTAAAAATAATGGAAATAGGTGGGAAAAAGAAAAATCTATATAATTTATTGGAAAAAAACAAAGGGAAGGGGGAAGAAACAGAAAGGGGGTGGGGATGGAGGAGGGAGTTCAGGACATAAAGTTGTTGAATTCAATATTCAGTCCGGAAGGCTGTAAAGTGCCTAGTCGGAAGATGAGGTGTTGTTCCTCCAGTTTGCGTTGGGCTTCACTGGAACAATGCAGCAAGCCAAGGACAGACATGTGGGCAAGAGAGCAGGGTGGAGTGTTAAAATGGCAAGCGACAGGGAGGTTTGGGTCATTCTTGCGGACAGACCGCAGGTGTTCTGCAAAGCGGTCGCCCAGTTTACGTTTGGTCTCTCCAATGTAGAGGAGACCGCATTGGGAGCAACGAATGCAGTAGACTAAGTTGGGGGAAATGCAAGTGAAATGTTGCTTCGCTTGAAAGGAGTGTTTGGGCCCTTGGATGGTGAGGAGAGAGGAAGTGAAGGGGCAGGTGTTACATCTTTTGCGTGGGCATGGGGTGGTGCCATAGGTGGGGTTGAGGAGTAGGGGGTGATGGAGGAGTGGACCAGGCTGTCCCGGAGGGAACGATCCCTATGGAATGCCGACAGTGGGGGTGAAGGGAAGATGTGTTTGGTAGTGGCATCATGCTGGAGTTGGCAGAAATGGCGGAGAATGATCCTTTGAATGCGGAGGCTGGTGGGGTGATAAGTGAGGACAAGGGGGACCCTATCATGTTTCTGGGAGGGAGGAGAAGGCATGAGGGCGGATGCGCGGGAGATGGGCCGGACTCGGTTGAGGGCCCTGTCAACGACCGTGGGTGGAAAACCTCGGTTAAGGAAGAAGGAGGACATGTCAGAGGAACTGTTTTTGAAGGTAGCATCATTGGAACAGATGCGACGGAGGCGAAGGAACTGAGAGAATGGGATGGAGTCCTTACAGGAAGTGGGGTGTGAGGAGCTGTAGTCAAGGTAGCTGTGGGAATCGGTAGGCTTGTAATGGATATTGGTGGACAGTCTATCACCAGAGATTGAGACAGAGGTGTCAAGGAAGGGAAGTGTCAGAGATGGACCACGTGAAAATGATGGCGGGGTGGAGATTGGAAGCAAAATTAATAAATTTTTTCAAGTCCCGACGAGAGCATGAAGCAGCACTGAAGTAATCATCGACGTACCGGAGAAAGAGTTGTGGGAGGGGGCCGGAGTAGGACTGGAACAAGGAATGGTCCACATACCCCATAAAGAGACAGGCATAGCTGGGGCCCATGCGGGTACCCATAGCCACACCTTTTATTTGGAGGAAGTGAGAGGAGTTAAAGGAGAAATTGTTCAGTGCGAGAACAAGTTCAGCCAGACGGAGGAGAGTAGTAGTGGATGGGGATTGATCGGGCCTCTGTTCGAGGAAGAAGCTAAGGGCCCTCAGACCATCCTGGTGGGGGATGGAGGTGTAGAGGGATTGGACGTCCATGGTGAAGAGGAAGCGGTTGGGGCCAGGGAACTGGAAATTGTTGATGTGACGTAAGGTGTCAGAGGAATCACGGATGTAGGTGGGAAGGGACTGGACAAGGGGAGAGAGAAGGGAGTCAAGATAACGAGAAATGAGTTCTGTGGGGCAGGAACAGGCTGACACGATCGGTCTACCGGGACAGTTCTGTTTGTGGATTTTGGGTAGGAGGTAGAAGCGGGCCATCCGAGGTTGGGCTACTATCAGGTTGGAAGCTGTGGGAGGAAGATCCCCAGAGGAGATGAGGTCAGTGACAGTCCTGGAAACAATGGCTTGATATTCAGTGGTGGTGTCATGGTCCAGGGAGAGGTAGGAGGAAGTGTCTGCGAGTTGACGCTCAGCCTCCGCGAGGTAGAGGTCTGTGTGCCAGACAACAACAGCACCACCCTTGTCAACGGGTTTGATGACGATGTCATGGTTGGACCTGAGAGAATGGAGTGCAGTAAGTTCAGAGAGAGAGAGATTAGAATGGGTGAGAGGAGCAGAGAAATTGAGACGACTGATGTCCCGCCAACAGTTCTCAATGAAAAGATCAAGAGAAGGAAGAATCCAGAGGGAGGGGTCCAGGTGGAGGGAGAATATTGGAGGTGGGTGAAGGGGGAGAGGACTCCTGCCCAAAGAAGTGAGCCCGGAGACGAAGACGGCGGAAGAAGAGTTCAGCATCGTGCCGAGCCCGAAATTCATTAAGGTGAGGGCGTAAGGGTATGAAACTAAGTCCTTTGCTGAGCACTGAACGTTCAGCATCGGAGAGGGGAAGGTCAGGGGGTATAGTGAATACCCGGCTGGGGCTGGGATTGGAAGATGGGGTGGGGACGGAGGGACAGGCAGGGGTGGAGGGTCCTAGATGGGTGTTGGTGTCGATGAGTTGTTGGAGCTTGCGTTCCTTAGCACTTGAGAGAAAGAGAAAAAGTTTCTTGTTGAGGCGTCAGATGAGCCGAAGGATAAAATGAAACTGGGGGCACGCGCAGCTTTGAAAAAGGGTACGGCGCTGCTGCTGGAGGGAGAGGTCGAGTGTGTTCATATGGCGGCACATGGCACTGAGTGTGGATCTCAGAATGTGACGGGAACAGCAGTCCAAGAAATGTTTTATGTCCCGGAAATACCTGTAATCCTGGGTGGGTTCGAAACATGAGGGGTGGAATTTCAGTTGAAATCCACGTGGGGTAATTCGGAGACGGAGACAGTCACTGAGAACGATGATATGGCTGTGAAAGCGGGTTTCAGTAAACACCTTGTCAAACCTATTCCCAGTTAGTTACCTATCCCCAGTTTGAGAAGGTGGGGGTTAGCTGCCTTTTTGAACCGCTGCAGTCCATGTGGTGTAGGTACACCCACAGTGCTGTTAGGGAGGGAGTTCCAGGATTTTGACTCAGAGACAGTGAAGGAACGACAAAGTATTTCCAAGTCAGGATGGTGAGTGACTTGGAGGAGAACTTGCAGGTGGTGGTGTTCCCATGTATCTGCTGTTCTTATCCTTCTAAGTGGTAGAGATCATAGGTTTGGAAGGTGCTGTCGAAGGAGCCTTGGTGAGTCCCTGCAGTGCATCTTATAGATGGTACACACTGCTGCTACTGTGCATTGGTGGTGGAGGGAGTGAATGTTTGTGGATGGGGTGCCAATCAAGTGGGCTGCTTTGTCCTGGACGGTGTCCAGCTTCTTAAGTGTTGTTGGAGCAGCACTCACCCAGACAAGTGGGGACATTCCATCACACTCCTGACTTGTGCCTTGTAGCTGGTGAACAGGTTTGGAGAGTCAGGATTTGAGTTATTCTCCTCAGGTTCCTACAATCTATCTTGTGGAGATGTTCCCCCATTGCTGTTAGGCAGGGAGTTCCAGGACTTTGATCCAGTGACAATGAAAGAAACAATGTAGTGTTTCCTGCAGGGAGTTTGCAGAGGTGATGGTTCCAATGCACCTTCTCTTGTCCTCCTGGTGGTGTAGGGGGCTAGCTGGTTAGGAGGTGCTGCCAAAAGAGCCTTTACAAGTTGCTGCAGTTCATCCTATGGTTAACATACACTGCAGCCATGGTGAATTGATAGTGAAGAGGCTGGAGGATTTAGGTTAGTGAGTGAAGTGCCAACCAAGTGAACTGCCTGGTCCCACATGGAGCCAAGGTTCGTTAGTGTTATTTCAGATGCACTCATCCAGTTAACTATCGGGTATACATCAAGCTTCTGAGTTGTTATTTGTAGAGTGGTTTTGTGGAATTGGAAGGTGAGCCATTTGCCACACAATACCCAACTTCTAATAGCCACAGCATTAAGGTGGCTGGTCCAGTTAACTTTCTGGTTAGTGGTAATCCCCAAGATGTTGACTTGTCAATGCTAATGTCATTGAGTGTCAAGGGGAGACGGTTGGAATCTCTCTAGTTGGAGATGGTCATTGCCTGGCACTTGTGTGACATGAATGTTACTTAACGCTTTTCAGCCCAAGCCTGAATGGTGTCCAGATCTTGCTGCATACGAGTATGGACTGCTTCAGTATCTGAGGAGTCTCGAATGGAGCTAACCACTATTGAATAGTCAGTGAACAACTCCATTTCTAGAAGGTCATTGCTGAATTAAGTGAAGATTGTTGGACCAGGGGCTCTTGTCCTGAGGACCTGCTTCTGTCTCCAGGGTGTAACATATCAAGATCTAATGGGTTCTGGAGCTGGGTTGCCCTGGCGGAACCCAAAATCTGCATTGTTGAGCAGGTTGTCGGTGAGTGGGTGCAGCTTGGTAGCACTGTAGATGACTCATTCCGTCACTTTGGTGATGTTTGGGTGTAATCTGATAAGGCAGTTTCATGGCTGAGTTGGATTTATTCTACTTCTTGTGGGCAGGGCACACCTGGACAGTTGTTCTGCAGTGTTGCTTAAATGCTGGTGTTGCAGTTGTACTGGAACAGCTTAGTAAGGGGTACAGTTAGTTCTGGAGGACAGGTCTTGAGTACAATGGAGGGGAGTTTGTGTGTCTCGTAGCTTTTGCAAATTAAATTCCTCCAAATTGCGAGATACTGTCCAGTATATGAGTAACTTGAGACATGATAAAAGTTTTGCAAACCTGGGAGGAAAAAGGATATTAGACCTATTAAAGCTCCTAGGCCTGTTTTCTTTTCCACCTCCTGTTGCATTTTCTAGATCTGTTGTAGACTAAATGATTCAAAGACAGCCTTGCATTTATATAGTGCCTATTCTGACCACATAGAAACTAGGAGCAGGAGTAGGCCATTTGGCCCTTCAAGCCTGCTCCACCATTCAATATGATCATGGCTGATCCTCTATCTCAATGCCATACTCCCGCTCTCTCCCCACTCTCCCCATACCCTTTGATGCCTTTAGTGTCTAGAAATTTGTTTCTTTCTAAGATATGTTTAGTGACTTGGCCTCCACAGCATTCTGTGACAGGAAATTCCACAGGTTCACCATCCTCTGAGTCAAGAAGTTTCTCCTCATTTTAGTCATAAATTGTGTACCCAGTATCCTGAGGTTATGACCCTTTGTTCTAGACTCCCCCTCCCCTCTTCCAGTCAACGGAAACGTCATCCCTGCATCCAGTCTGTCCAGCCCTGTCAGAATTTTCTATATTTTGATGAAATCCCCTCTCATTCTTCTAAACTCCAATGAATACAGGCCTCGTCGGCCCAATCTCCCCTCATACGACAATCCTGCCATCCCAGGAATCAGTTTGGTGAACCTTTGCTGCACTCCCTAGGTAAGGAGACCAAAACTGGACACAATACTCCAGGTGTGATCTCACCAAGGCCCTGTACAGCTGCAGTAAGACATCCTTGCTCCTGTACTCAAATCCTCTTGCAATGAAGGCCAACATACCATTTGCCGCCTGAACTGCTTGCTGCTTCAATGATTGGTGTACAAGGACACTCAGGTCCCTTTGTACATCAACATTTCCCAATCTATGACCATTTAAATAATATTCTGCCATTCTGTTGTTCCTACCAAAGTGGATAACTTGACACTTATCTACGTTATACTGCATCTGCCATGTACTTGCCCACTCACTCAACCTGTCTAAGTCATCTTGAAGCCTCTTAACACCCTCCTCATCGCTCACATTCCCAACAAGTTTCATGTCGTCAGCGCAAACTTGGAAATATTACATTTAGTTCCTTCGTCCAAAACTTTGATATATGTTGTGAATAGCTGGGGCCCAATCACTGATCCCTACGGTACCCAACTAGTCATGGCATGCTATTCCAAAAAAGACCCATAAATTCCTACTCTCCATTTCCTGTCTTCTAACCAATTCGCAATCCATGCCAATGTATTATTCCAATCCCATGTGCTTTAATTTTGCCTCTTAAGTGGGACTTTATCAAAAGCTTTATGAAGATCCAAATACGCCACATCCACTGGTTCTCCCTTTTATCTATTCTGCTAGTTACATCCTCAAAAAAATTCCAGTTGGTTTGTCAAACATGATTTCCCTTTCATGAATCCATGTTGACTTTGCCTAATCCCATTGATATTTTCTAAGTGTCCTGTTATCGCATCCTTCATAATAGACACTAGAATTTTCCCTACTACTGATGTTAAGCTAACCAGTCTGTAATTCGCTGTTTTCTCCCTCCCTCAATTTTTAAACAGTGGGGTTACATTTGCCACCCTCCAATCTGCCGGGACTGTTCCAGAATCTACAGAATTTTGGAAGATGATAACCAATATATCCACTATTTCCATGACCACCTCCTTTAGTACCCTGGGATGTAGAATATCAGCCCCTGGGGATTTATCAGCTTTCAGTCCCATTAATTTCTCCAGCACTGTTTTTTCCCAAATTCTAAGTTCCTTCAATTCCTCCTTCTCACTAGACCTTGGTTCCCTAGCATTTCTGGGAGGTTATTTGTGTCTTTCTCCGTGAAGACAGAACTAAAGTAGTTGTTTAACTGCTCTGCCATTTCCTTGTTCTCTATTGTAAATTCTCCTGTTTCGGACTGTGAGGGACCTACATTTGTCTTCACTAATCTTTTTCTTTTTACATACTTATAGACGCTTTTACAGTCCTCTTTTATGTTCCTTGCAAGTTTACTCTCATACCCTATTTTTCTCCTCTTAATCAATATCTTGGTCCACCTTTGCTAAATTCTAAACTGCCCCCAATCCTCAAGCTTGCTACTTTTTCTAGCAACTTTATATGACTTCTCTTCGGATCTAATACTGAACTTAATTTCTCTTGTTAGCCATGGTTGAGCCACTTTTCCTGTTGTGTTTTTGCGCCAGAAAGGAATGTGTAACTGTTGCAACGTATACAGTTGTTCCTTAAATATTAGCCATTGCCTATCCACCATCATGCTTTTTAATGAAGTTCCCCAATTTATCTTAGCCAACTCACACCTCATACCTTCGTATTTTCCTTTGTTTAGATTCAGAACCTTAGTTTCGGATTGGACTACTTCACTTTCCATCTTAATAAAGAATTCTATCATGTTATGGTCCCTAAAGGGACAACAAGTTTATTAATTAACCCCCTTCTCATTGCACAAAACCAAATCTAGTATATCTTGTTCCCTAGTTGGCTCCTTGACCTACTGACCTTTATAGCATTGCAGCCAATTAAGTACTTCTGAAGTGTAATCACTGTTCCAATGGAATGCAACAACCAGTTTGTACACAGCAAGGTCCCACTCATAGCATGATGATAATGTTCAGATAATCTCTTTTTAGTGATATTAGTTCAGGGATAGATATTGGCCAGGATACCGGAGATAAACTTCTCTGCTCTTGTTCAAAAAGTGCAATTGGGCTCTTTCACATCCATCTGAGATGCTTTCCTATGATTAAACAACTACTCTATTATCATTGTATCATGAGACTGCCAGGATGGTAGAAGGTGAACGAGATGGGCTCTAGTCTTTTTGTATAGCAATTCCATTGTTCTGAATAAAAGCCTTGGCATTTCCCCAATTCCTCCCCTTCTTGCGGCCACTTCTCCAACCTCTTCATGTTCACTGGGATTCTAGTACATTAGTAACTTATTACAGCACAGTGTTCCAGCATTTACTTAGAGGAGATTAACACAAATAGATGTTGAATAATGGCCTAGATCAATTTATGCACTAGTAATCCAGAGACCCAGGGTAATGCTCTGGGGACCCGGGTTCGAATCCCGCCACGGCAGATGGTGAAATTCGAATTCAATAAAAATCTGGAATTAAAAGTCTAATGATGACCATGAAACAATTGTTGATTGTTGTAAAAACCCATCTGGTTCACTAATGCCCTTTAGGGAGGGAAATCTGCCATCCTTACCTGGTCTGGCCTACATGTCACTCCAGACCCACAGCAATGTGGTTGACTCTTAAATGCCCTCTGAAATGGCCTAGAAAGACACTCAGTTGTATCAAACTGCTACAAAGTCTCACAAAAGGATTGAAACCAGACGGACCGCCCAGCATCGACCTAGGCACTGGAAATGACAACAGCAAACTCAGCCCTGTCGACCTGCAAAGTCCTCCTTACAACATCTGGGGTCCAGTGCCAAAATTGGGAGACTGTCTCACAGACTAGTCAAGCAACAGCCTGACATAGTCATCCTCACCGAATCATATCTTACAGATAATATCCCAGACACCACCATCACCATCCCTGGATATGTCCTGTCCCACCAACTGGACAGACCCAGCAGAGGTGGTGACACAGTGGTATACAGTTGGGAGGGAATTGCCCTGGGAGTCCTCAATATCGACTCCGGACCTGTAAAGTCTCATGGCATCAGGTCAAACATGGGCAAGGAAACCTCCTGCTGATTACCAAGTACCGCCCTCCCTCAGCTGATGAATCAGTGCTTCCTCCATGTTGAACATCACTTGGAGGAAGCACTGAGGGTGGCGAGGGTGTTGAGTGTACTCTGGTGGGGGACTTCAATGTCCATCACCAAGAGTGGCTCGGTAGCACCACGACTGACCGAGCTGGCTGAATCCTAAAGGCCATAGTTGCTAGACTGGGTCTGCGGCAGGTGGTGAGAGAACCAACAAGAGGGAAAAACATACTTGACCTCATCTTCACCAACCTAACTGTCCATGACAGTATCAGTAGGAGTGACCACCACACAAGCCGTTGTGGAGACGAAGTCCTGCCTTCACATTGAGGATATCCTCCATGTGTTGTGTGGCACTACCACCGTGCTAAATGGGACAGATTTAGGGAAGTGCATCCTCAGGGAGATCGCTTACACTTTGAAAAAGATTAAAAATAGAAAAAAAAATTCCCTAACATGTCCCCCTCATGTGACAATGTTACATGAGATGGGACATGTTCATAATTTACATAATTTTATTAAACTTTTTAAAACCCTACATGAAACCTCATCCCACCGGTCGATGAGGTTTCATGTTTTCTCTATTTGCCGTCGGGGCTCCTGGCCTGCTCGCCAGCCTTAAGGTTAGACGGGCAGGTCCTTTAATTGTATAATTGATCCTGTCAATGGCCTCAATTGGCCACTGACAGGTCGGCAGACCCACAGCTGATTTCGCTGTGCCCCCCACCCCTTCCTGAAAATGTAACTGGATCAGGATGACATCAGGGGCGTCACTTTACACGTCAGCGAACGGGCCCTGCCCCCTGTTCGCCAACGACAAAATTCTGCCCACTGTTTCCAAACCTCACCTGGCTACGTGACACATTTCACCCCTCCTTTGAAAACAATCTAGTCTGGTTTATTTCAAAATACAAATGTTCCCTTGACACCAATGTTTCTAAACTTCCCCATGTTTATCTATTTAACATTTCAAACCTAACCTCTCTTCTTAGATCAAAGCACCCAGACTAGCGACCCCTAATTCAATTAAGTCTCTCTCTCACACACACACACACACACACACACACACACACACACACACACACACACACACACACACACACACACACAGACATATACAGACACATAGACATATACAGACACATAGACATATCCCACTATTGCTTTATTTTACAATAAATTTGAAATACGTTATAAGAATTATGCTTGAGAATTATCATGAGTTTTCTTTTGTTTTTCTTTGCTTTAGAACAAGCTTGCCAGCTCCAATGTTTTCCAGAAATGATTTTAGCATTTGGAGTATACTACGTAAATGCATTGGAATGGTGAGTAAATCTGGTGCTCCACGTGTATTTGATGTGTGAAATGAAACTCCCATCACCTGCGAGGGAGGGGTAATCATCACCTCACAACATTCACTTTGTAAGACTTTTATTTTCACTGCTGCATTTGTCAGGTTGCTGCTAGAATTATTTTACAAGGCTCCATTCAGGAACACCCCCAATTAATTCTGTTTCTCCTTTTGCATGTAGCAGTTTTAATGATTACTAGCACGTGCACAAAATAAAAAATTGTATTTTTTAAGTTTTGCTCAGTACAATTTTATATAGTTTTGGGGACAGGTACAAGAATGTTTCTATAATTACCATCTTGGAAATAAGCTATACCCAATTGAATCCATTCCTCAGTCAATGATTCCTGATTCAATGTCAGCTAACTGAAGGACTGTTACAGTTGAAAATGTTTTATCAATACCACTGCAGGGAATTGAATTGCATGCGGAGCCATTGACTGCACTTTTTAATTCATTGTTTATAACGCTGCTATTCTAAATGTGCTATTTTATTAAAAGTAACTGCATTGACACCTGTAAATTCTTTGTTCTAGGAGCTATCCAAGATTGCTATGCCTGTCATTTTTAATGAGCCACTTAGCTTCCTTCAGCGACTTACAGAATACATGGAGCACACATATCTCATCCACGAAGCTGTTAGCTCTCATAATTCATCCGAGAGAATGCAGGTACAGTGTAATCAATGCCTCCTCAACTCTTGCTGTTACCTATTTTGGATCTAGGTTGTGGAAAAGTTAAGACTAACCAATTAAGCCTGACCAAGAAGGACAAAACTTTTTCACTGGGTAAAACTTAGGATGCTACCAGTCGCTAGAGTTCTCTCCCTAAACAGTCCGCCTCTCTACCTCTCCTCCTTTCATGTGCTCCAGCCTCCACCTGTCCTAATATCTCCCGATCTGGTGTCAGATTTTGTTTGACAGCGCTGTTGAGAAGCACCTGGGGCTGTTTGATAACAGTAAAGGTGCTATATAAATGCAAGTTATTATGGTGATCCACTTACCTGTCATTTTACCTCACCAACCTTCACTGTCTCCCTGTCTCTCTGTAGATTGTTTCCCATGATGCTTGTTTTTTTCACAAATCCTGGTATAGTCCAGCTCCACCATAGCTTCTTCAGTGTTCGTAGTCCAGTAGGACCCCGACTAATGTACTGGAAGCATGTGTCCAAATCCCACCAATCGCAGTTGGTGGAATTTAAAAATTCAATTCAAAATCTGGAATATAAAAGCTAGTCTCAGTAATGGTGACCATGAAATTATCATCGATTGTTGTAAAAAACCCATCTGTTTCATTAGTGTCCTTTAGGGAAGGAAATCTACCGTCCTTTCCTGGTCTGGCCTACATGTGACTCCAGATCCACATCAATGTGGTTGACTTTTAACTGCCCTCTGAAATGGCCCAGCAAGCCACTCAGCTCAAGGGCATTTAGGGATGGACAACAAATGCTGGCCTTGCCAGCGACACCCACTTCCCTTGATAGAATAAATTTTAAAAAGTACTTTGGACAAGTCATCTTCCCTCCTAGACATTCCTTCCCTTTAATAAAGTTGTGTATAGGTAATTAGTTTCATTTTGACTGCTCAATGACTGAAGTATTGGTGGAGATTTTGTAATGTTGACTGTAATTGTAATAATTATACTTAATTTTATTTGTAAGTAACAATTTTTGTATTCAACACCCCTAAAACAGCGTGTCGCAGCATTTGCAGTTTCAGCTGTTGCATCTCAGTGGGAAAGGACAGGAAAACCATTTAACCCACTCCTTGGAGAGACATACGAGCTGTTTAGGTGAGAAACTTTTGGAATTTTATCTGCTCATTAACTTATTTTGTTTCAAGCTGTTAAAATTGACCAGGAGTTTTATAATGCAGGTTATTTTTTCCTTCTGTGATATCCTCCAAGAAATAACAACAACAAATTGAGAGAGAGGGAGAAATGAGAGAGCAGAGGTGCTGGGCAGTGAAGAGGTGAATGATATTCAAAGTGTGACAGGAAGAGGCAGAAAATATAAGCAGAAGACTGCAGCAGAAATCAGAACCAGAATGAGCAATAATGGTAAAAAGTTAAAGCTTAAGTCTCTTTATCTGAATGTATGCAGCATTTGTAACAAGTTGATGGTACAAATAGAAATAAATGAATGTGACTTGATAGCTGTTAGAGACGTGGTTGCAGGGTGACCAAGACTGGGAACTCAATATTCAAGGGTATTCGACATAGGCAAAAAGGAAAAGGAGGTGGTGTAGCTTTGTTAATAAAGGAAGGTAGTGCGGTGGTGAGTAGAGATATAGGTGCAATAGATCATGATGTGGAATCAGTTTGGGTGGAAATGAGGAATAGCAAGGGGAAGAAGTCACTGGTGGGAGTCATCTACTATAAACCCCCCCTGAAGAGTCGCCTCACTGCAGGACAAAGTATAAATCGGGAAATAATGGGGCCATGTAAGAAGTACGCTACAATTGTCATGGGTGATTTTAATCTGCATATTGATTGGAAAAATCAGACTGGCAGGGATAACATGGAAGACGAATTTGTAGAGTACATCAGGGATTATTTCTTAGAGCAATGTGTTGCAGAACCTACCCGGGAACAGGCTGTTTTAGATCTAGTAATGTGTAATGAGGTGGGATTAATAAGAGATATTGTAGTTAAGGATCCCCTAGGGGGTAGCAATCACAACATGGTAGAATTTCAAATTCAGTTTGAGGGTGAGCAACTCGGGTCTCAAACCAGTGTCCTCAACTTACATAAGGGCAATTACAGAGGTATGAAGAAAGAGTTGTTTAAAGCGGGCTGGGGAAATAGACTAAGAGGAAGGACAGTGGATGAGCAGTGGCAGACATTTAAGCAAATATTTCATAATGCTTAGTAAAAATTTATCCCGGTCAAAAAGAAGGACTTGATGAGAAGGATGAGCCACCTGTGGTTAAGAAAGGCAGTCAAGGAGAACATCCAATCAAAAACTAAGGCGTACAAAACTATTGGTAGACCAGAGGATTGGGATTTTTTTAAGAATCAGCAGCGGATGACTAAAAACCTAATAGAGAGGAAGAAAATTGATTATGAAAGTAAATTGGCAAGAAATATAAAAACAAACAGCAAGAGCTTTTACGGGTATATAAAAAGGAAGAGAGTAGCTAAAGTGAGCGTGGGACCCTTGGAGGATGCTACTGGAGCATTGATAACGGGGAACAGGGAAATGGCAGATAATTTAAACCAATATTTTGCATCGGTCTTCATTGTGGGCACTATAAACATCCCAAAGATATCAGATAAGCCAGGAGTTAATGGGAGGAAAGATCTTGTAACAGTCTCTATCACAAGGGGCAAAGTATTTGAGAAACTAATGGGACTAAAGGCAGACCAGTCACCAGGACCTGATGACCTGCATCTAAGGGTTTTAAAGGAAGTGTCTGCAGAGACAGTAGAGGCATCGGTCAAAATGTTCCAGAGCTCACTGGATTCTGGGAAGATCCCAGCGGATTGGAAAACCGCTAATGTGACGCCCTTGTTCAAGAAGGGAGGGAGACAAAAAGCAGGAAACTATAGGCCAGTCAGCCTAACATCTGTCATTGGGAAAATGCTAGAGTCCATTATTAAGGAAGAAATAGCGGGACATTTAGAAAAGCTTAACACAATCAAACAGAGTCAACATGGTTTTGTGAAAGGGAAATCATGTTTGACAAATCTGCTAGAGTTCTTTGAGGATATCACAAGCAGAATTGACAAAGGGGAACTGGTAGATGTAGAGTATTTGGATTTCCAGAAGGCATTTGATAAAAGGTTATTGCACAAGATAGGAGCTCACGGTATTGGGGATAATGCATTAGCATGGATTGAGGAATGGTTAACACACAGAAGACAGAGAGTCAGGATTAATGGGTCTTTTTCAGGTTGGAAAGACTTAACAATGGAGTGCCACAAGAATCAGTCCTAGGGCCTCAATTATTTACTATCTATATCAATGACTTGGAGAAGGGCAGAGTGTAATGTATCCAAATTTGCTGCTGATACAAAAATAGGTGAGAGAGCATGTTGTGTTGTGAACATAAGAAATTTGCAAGGGGATATAGATAGGTTGAGCGTGTGGGCAAAATCCTGACAGATGGAGTTTAATGGAACGTGTGGGGTCCTGCACTTTGGTAGGAAGAATCAAAAGCAAAGCTATTACTTAAATAGAGAGGAACTTCAAAAAGTGCAGCACAGAGAGATCTGGGTGTTCTTGTGCATGAAGCACCAAAAATTAGCATGCAGGTGCAGCAAATAATTAAGAAGGCAAATGGAATTTTGGCCTGTATTTCTAGGGGGTTGGGATTTAAAAATAAGGAAGCCTTTTTACAGCTGTACAGGGTGTTGGTGAGGCTGTGCCTGGAGTACTGTGTACAGTTTTGGTCCCCGTATTTAAGAAAGGATATACTGGCTTTGGAGGCAGCTCTAAAGAGATTCACTCGGCTGATTCCTGGGATGAAGGAGTTGACTTATCAAAAATGGCTAAACAGGTTAGGCCTTTATTCATTAGAGTTTAGGAGAATGAAGGGTGATCTTATTGAAACGTACAAGATTCTGAGGGGCTTTGACAGGGTAGATGTTGAGAAGATGTTTCCACTAGTGGGGGAATCTCGAACTCGGGGCATAGTTACAGAATATGGGGACGCTCATTTAAAACTGAGATGTGAAGGAATCTCTTCTCTGAGGGTCTTGAATGTCTGAAATTCTCTACCCCAGAGAGTTGTGGAGGCTAGATCACTGAAAGTATTTAAAGAGGAGGTCGATAGATTTTTGAAATATCAGGGAGTTGAGGGCTATGAGGAGCTGGCACAAACGAGGAGCTGAGGCCTGGGGCAGATCAGTCATGATCTTTTTGAATGGGTGGGGCAGGCTTGAGGGGCCGAATGGCCTACTCCTGCTCCGATTTCTTATGTTCTTACGCAAATTATTGGAGGGCTGCTGATGGATATCGCAGAAGAAAAATGGATATTTAAAATCAAAAAATTCAATATGCTCATTCTGTATTTAGTAGCACTTCAGCGGTAGCAGAATTCAATGTTACTCCATCCACTCCAGGCTGGCATTTAAAGGGGAGGATTCTGAGTAATGCGAAACGCGTGACCACAAGGAATGGTTGACACAAATAGTACTGATACCTTTAACCCGAAGCTGGATAAATACATTGTGGGATGGGTGAGCAGGAAGTAGAAGTTTATGTTGCCAGGGTAAGATGGAGTAGGCTGGGAAGAGGCTTGAGAAGCAGAAGTACCAGCATGGATCTGTTGGGTTGAATGGCCTGTGTTGGTGCTGTAAATTCTGTATAAGATTGCAAGCTACTAATTAGTTGTGTTGGTTCCTGTTCTTTCAATTGGGAAGAGTTTTTTTCCCCTAACACCCCAGTTTTACATAAGAACATAAGAAATAGGAGCAGAAGTAGGCCATTCAGCCCTTTGAGCCTGCTCCGCTAGTCTTGAGCATACTCAATGACTGAGCCTCCACATAGGATTGCCACCCTCTGAATGAGGGAATTCTTCCTCATCTCAGCCCAAAATGACCTGCTCCTTATTCTGAGATGGTGTCCCCTGGTCCTAGGCAAACCCCCCCCCCCCACCCCCCCCCCCCCCCCAGCCAAGGGAAACATCCCTCCTACATCCACCCTGTCGAGCCCTGTAAGAATTTAGTGGGCTGAATTTTCCCCCCATCGGGGGGGGGGAGGTTAATGGGCGGGCGAGTATCGGCGCACTTCCGATTGGCACCCCCGATTGGAGGCCTGGCGCCATTTTATGTGGGCGGGCCAATTAAGGCCCGTCCGCAGAGGAGTGCAATTCGCTCCCTGTGCGGGGCAGGGGGGTGGGGGAGGGTGATTCCCAACATCAAGAGTGTGCTCTTTCGCGCACGCGCACAAGAGAGTGCACTCATCTCCCTGCGGCTAAGTGCAGCCCCAGGGAGATCGGCTCTACATGTAAAAAAGATAAAAGTAGAAAAATAAAATTTCCCTAACATGTCCCCTCATGTGACATGTCCATAATTATTACAAAGTCTTTGTTAAAATTTTTTAAAGCCTACATCAAACCTCATCCCGCCTGTGGATGAGGTTTCATGTCTTTCCTATTGCCCGCTGCGGCTCCTGGCCTGCCCGCCAGCCTTAAGGTTGGGCGAGCAGGTGCTTTAATTGCTTAATTGACCTTGTCAGTGGCCTCAATTGGCCATTGACAGGTCAGCGGGCGCCCAGCTGATTTTGCTGTGCCCCCGTCTAGCTGAAAATTTAAGTCAGGCGCAGTGACTTCGGGAGTTCCCCCTGATGTCACCGCCCGTCATTTTACGCGTCGGCAAGTGGGCCCCACCCCCGTTCGTCGGCTCGTAAAATTCTGCCCAGTAGGTTTGAATGAGATCACCTCTCATTCTGCTAAACTCCAGAGAATGAAGGCCCAGGCTCCTCCACCTTTCCTCATAGGACAAGTTTGCTGTGTGTTGGTAGGAGTGAGGAAATTTATAGTGGCACTTTCCCCTCACTCTGATTCCAATGCCAGCTCGCCACATCAGTATTTGGAAAGGACTTCAGATTTTGTGGCAAATTTGGTGTCACTTTCTCAACAATTAGTTGCAATTCAAAATTTAGCACGATTTCAGGTCAGTGTTAAGAGATTAATAGATAATTTTGGCAAGTCTGGCAGGATCTGTGGAACGAGAAACAGAGCTAACGTTTTATGTTCGTTATGACTTTAGGGAAGGAAATCTGCTGACACTACCTGGCCTGGCCTACATGTGATTCTAGATCCACAGCAATGTGGCAGACTCTTAAATGCCTTCTGAAATGGCCTAGCAAGCCCCTCAATTTCCCAAGGGGCAATTAGGGATGGACACTAAATGCTGGCCTAGCCAGCGACACCTGTGTCCCGTGAATGAGTTTATAAAAAAAAAGACTTCTTTGGAACTGTTCAGAAGAGTGCCGACACAGTTACTCCTTATTTTCCTTGTTTCTACCCAACCTGGGGCCGGGAAAATCCTGCCCATTGATGCTACGTCAGAGGAGGCGAGATTAGAAGGGCTGACCAATAATTTGGTCGTGGATGTATTTTAAGGAGGGTCATAAGGAAGGAGAGGTGGGTAAAGAGGTGGGGGGGGGCAGAGGGAGATTGGGAGGGAATTCTACAACAGGAGCCTCAGAGGCTGAAGACAAACACAAATAGTATTGATACCTTTAAGCGGAAGCTGGATTAACACATTGTCGGCTGGTGGGCAGGAAGTAGAAGTTTATGCTGCCAGGGTAAGATGGAGCAGGGTGGGAGGAGGCATGAGGAGCATAAATACCAGCATGGACCTGTTGGGTTGAATGGCCTGTGTTGGTGCTGTAAATTCTTTATAAGAATGCAAGCTACTAATTAGTTGTGTTGGTTCCTGTTCTTTCAATTGGGAAGATTTTTTTTTCCCCTAGCACCCCAGTTTTACATAAGAACATAAGAAATAGGAGCAGGAGTAGGTCATTCAGCCCTTTGAGCCTTCTCCGCCATTCAATGAGATCATGGGTCACAAGTGGAGGCAGGGGGGTGAGCATTCGTAAAAGGCATGGAAACTTTGGCAGGGGAGAGTTTTTTTAAGAGCTGGAGATGGGAACAAGGCTCGAGAGGAATATCTCTATCCCTAAGGATTAGAATTTTAAATTTGATTGCTTAGGAGACTGGTACCCAACCAAGAGCCCAAATTAAGTTCTGAAGAAGAGTAATATTGGACTTGAAAGGTCAACTCTGTTTCTCTCCCCACAGATGCTGCCAGACCTGCTGAATTTTTCCAGCAATTTCTGTTTTTATTTCAGATCAATACTGCACCCGTAGTATTTTGCTTTTACTAAAGGGATTAATTCTGGTCAATGATCTTACTTTTTGATCCTTGGGGTTGTTTATCAAAATGGAATTATGACAACATAAACTATTACTGATCGGGTTCTAGCGCTAGACTGACATGACCTGATGTGGGAATCTAGGAAATACTCTCTCTCTAAGAGTTTATGAAATGCAGAGAAGGAAGAATGAATAAACTAAATAACAACAAAAATTTATGGAGGGCTACCGATGGACACTGCAGAAGAAAAATGAAAATTTGAAATAAAAAATTGAATGCATTCACTCTGCATTTCGTTAGCACTGCAGCATTTGATGCTTGTCTGTCCACTCCAGACTAGACTTTAGAGGGTGGGAATGAACACATGCCTGAACTGTGAAGAAGAGGGTTGTTGGTTTCTATTTTGTCATGTCACTCTTGTATTTAAATATTGTCTTATCTTGGTCCAAGAAAGACTTCAAGGGCAACTAGAGATGGGCAATAAGTGCTGGCCCAGCCAGCGAAGGCCAGGTCCCGTGAATGAATAAAAAAAAATCTCTGCCCCTAGATTTGCCACTCGAAATGTTTCGAGTGACCCAATGAGGCAGGTAAATACCATTGGCCAAACGTTTTGATTTTGTAGTGTTGTCTTTGATGTGTTCCCTGTGTTCTTTGTTTCTGGAAAGCTCTGTGTAGCACTGTGCAGACCTGAAGAGCATCCTACCAAAGGTCTACTGCCTCTTATCACACATCAGGGCCATATAAAATATGGACTTTAGATCCCTTGTTTTTAGCAATGTAAATGTAACTTATTGTTTTATTGAAAGTGTCAGCTGGACTCACTGGTCGGCACTCTTGTTTCTGATAGAAAACAATGTGTGTTAAAGTCCCACTCAAAGGCAACTAGGGATGGGTAATAAATGCTGGCCCAGTCAGCAAAGCCTGCATCCTGTGAATGAATAAAAATGAAACTTCAGGATTTGAGGAAATAATCTGGACTGACCCTCAAGTGCAGCACTGAGGAAGCATTGCATTGTGAAAGTAGTCTCTTAGGGCAAGGAGTTAAACTGGGGCCTAGTGTTTCAGGTTAATGTTAATATTCTCAAGTCACAATTTGAAATGCAAATCCTGACCATCAATTTCTCCCTCAATCAAAAGCATCCAACCAAAAATTGGTCATACATCACAGTGCTGTGGGATCTTGCTGTGTACAAAATGGTTGCCATGTTCACTGACACAGTGATAGCCACTCAGTTTCAAAGTCATTTACTGTCCATAAGATACTTTGAAATCTTTCTTGGACCACGATGAGGCAATGTTTAAATCAAGACTGCCTGGCTTCACCACATCATATGAAGAGAGGTCAAGAGGTGTATGAGGAATGAAGTGGTTATTTTTCACCCATTCCTCTGGGGTCTGCATTTGTCACCTCCCTTTGACTTCATGGCTGAGGTGGATAACTTGCTGTATCAGAAAGTGAGACAATAACCTGTCTAAATCTGTTTGCAGTCTCTCTTTGTCCTCCCCACAGCTTGCCTTTGCACCTAGCTTTGTACCATCAGCAAACTTAGATACATTACTCTCTGTATCTTCAATCCATATTAATGACTAAGGTGAAGAGACGGAGAATAATGTATTTAAATTTGCTGATGATACCAAGCACAATTTACTGAATTCAAATTTAACCATCTGCCATGGTGGGTTTCAAACCCCACTTCCCAGGGTAATGCTCTGGGTCTCTGGATTACCAGACCCACAGCAATGTGGTTGACTCTCAAATGCCCTCTGAAATGGCTTAGCAAGCTACTCAGTTGTATCAAACCTCTATAAAGTCCAAAAGGAATGAAACCGGATAGACCACCCGGCATCGATCTAGGCACCGGAAGCAACAATGGCAAACTCAGCCCTGTTGGCTGCAATTAGAAACATGCAAACATAAATACTAGGAGCAGGAGTAGGCCATTCAGCCCTTCGAGCCTGCTCCGCCATTCATTATGATCATGGCTGATCATCCAACTCAATAGCCTGCTCCTGCTTTCTCTCATACCCTTTGATCCCTTTCACCCCAAGAGCTATATCTAACTCCTTCTTGAAAACAAACAATGTTTTGGTCTCAACTACTTTCTGTGGTAACGAATTCCACAGACTCACCACTCTCTGGGTGAAGAAATTTCTCCTCATCTCAGTCCTAAATGGTCTACATCATATCCTCAGACTGTGACCCCTGGTTCTGGACTCGCTCACCATCGGGAACATCCTTCCTGCATCTACCCTGTCTAGTCCTGTTAGAATTTTATAGGTTTCTATGATATCCCCCCCTCATTCTTCTGAACTCCAGTGAATATAATCCCAACCGACTCAATCTCTCCTCATATGTCAGTCCCACCATCCTAGGAATCAGTCGCTGCACTCCCTCTATATCAAGAACATCCTTCCTCAGATAAGGAGACCAAAACTGCACACAATATTTCAGGTGTGGTCTCACCAAGGCCCTGTACAATTGCAGCAAGACATCCCTGTTCCTATACTCAAATCCTCTCGCTATGAAGGCCAACATACCATTTGCCTTCTTTACCGCCTGCTGCACCTGCATGCTTACCTTCAACAACTGGTGTATGAGGACACCCAGGTCTCGTTGCACACTCCCCTCTCTCAATTTATAGCCATTCAGATAATAATCTGCCTTCCTGTTTTTGCTACCAAAGTGGATAACCTCACATTTATTCACATTATACTGCATCTACCATGCATTTGCCCACTCACTCAGCTTGTCCAAATCACACTGAAGCATCCTGCATCCTCCTCATAGCTCACCCTCCCACCAAGTTTTGTGTCATCTGCAAATTTGGAGATATTTCATTTAATTCCCTCATCTAAGTCTTTAATATATATTGTGAATAACTGGGGTCCCAGCACCGATCCCTGCGGTACCCCACTAGTCACTGCCTGCCATTCGGAAAAAGACCCGTTTATTCCTACCCTTTGTTTCCTGTCTGCCAACCAGTTTTCTATCCACCTCGGTACACTTCCCCCAATCCCATGCGCTTTAATTTTACACGCTAATCTCTTATGTGGGACTTTGTCGAAAGCCTTCTGAAAGTCCAAATAAACCACATCCACTGGCTCCCCCTCATCAACTCTACAAGTTACATCCTCAAAATTCCAGTAGATTTTTCAAGCATGATTTCCCTTTCATAAATCCATGCTGACTCTGTCTGATTCTGCCACTGTTTTCCAATTGCTCAGCTATTAAATCTTTTATAATGGACTCTAGAATTTTCCCCACTACCGACGTCAGGCTGACTGGTCTATAATTCCCTGTTTTCTCTCCACCTCCCTTTTTAAATAGTGGGGTTACATTAGCTACCCTCCAATCTGTAGGAACTGTTCCAGGGTCTATAGAATCTCAGAAGATGACCACCAATGTATCCACTATTTCTCAGGCCACTTCCTTAAGTGCTCTGGGATGTAGATTATCAGGCCTTGGGGATTTATCAGCCTTCAATCCCATCAATTTACCCACCACCATTTCCTACTAATGCTGATTTCTTTCAGTTCCTCCCTCTCACTAAACCCTGTGTTCCCCAACATTTCTGGTATGTTATTTGTGTCCTCCTTTGTGAAGACAGAACCAAAGTATGTATTTAGTTGGTCAGCCATTTCTTTGTTCCCCATTATAAATTCCCCTGTTTCTGACTGTAAGGGACCTACATTTGTCTTCACCAATCTTTTTCTCTTCACATACCTATAGAAACTTTTACAGTCAGTTTTTATGTTCCCTGCAAGCTTACTCGCGTACTCTATTTTCCCCTTCTTAATCAATCCCTTGGTCCTCCTTTGCTGAATTCTAAACTGCTCCTCAGGTCTGTTGTTTTTTCTGGCCAATTTGTATGCCTCTTCCTTGCATCTAATACTATCTCTAATTTCCCTTGTAAGCCATGGTTTGGCTACCTTTCCTGTTTTACTTTTGCACCAGATAGGAATAAACAATTGTTGCCATTCACCCATGTTCTCTTTGAATGTTTGCCATTGCCTATCCACCGTCATCCCTTTAAGTAACGTTTCCCAATCCATCATAGCCAACTCGCACCTCGTACCATTTTAGTTTCCTTTATTAAGATTCAGGACCGAAGTCTCAGAATCAAGTATGTCACTCTCCATCTTGATGAAGAATTCTATCATATTATGGTCACTCATCCCCAAGGGGCCTCGCACACCTAGATTGCCAATTACTCCTTTCTCATTACACAATACCCTATCTAGGATGGCCTGTTCTCTCGTTGGTTCCTCAAAGATTTGGTCCAGAAAACCATCCTGTATACGCTCCAGGAATTCCTCCTCTACGGTATTCTTACTAATTTAATTTTCCTAATCTATATGCAGATTAAGATCACCCATAATTACAGATGTTCCTTTATTACATGTGTCTCTAATTTCCTGTTTAATGCCATTCCCAACATCACCACTACAATTTGGGGGTCTATATACAACCCCCACTAACGTTTTTTGCCCCTTAGTGTTTCTCAGCTCTACCCATACAGATTCCACATCGTCTGAGCTAATATCTTTCCTCACTATTGTGTTAATTTCCTCTTTAACTAGCAATGCAAATCCACCACCTTTTCCTTTTTGTCTGTCCTTCCTGAACATTGAATACCCCTGGATGTTCAGTTCCCATACCTGGTCACCCTGCAGCCATGTCTCTGTAATCCCGACTATATCATACCTGTTCACATCTATTTGCGCGGTTAATTCATCCACTTTATTGTGAATGCTCCTTGCATTAAGGCACAAAGCCTTAAGACTTGGCTCTTTAACAATACTTGTCGCGTTCCCACTATTTTTCACTGAGGCTCTGTTTGATTCTTGCCCTTGATTTCTCTGCCTATCACTTTTCTTATTCCCCTTTCTGTCTTTTGTTCTTGTCCTTGATTCCCCCTCCTCTGACTCCTTGCATAGGTTCCCATCCCCCTGCCATTTTAGTTTAAACCCACCCCAACCACTCGAGCAAATGTTCCCCCTAGGACATCAGTCCCAGTCCTGCCCAGGTGTAACCCGTCCAGTTTGTACTGGCCCCTCCTCCCTCAGGACCGGTCCCCCTCACACCATCTCTTTAGCCATGTATTCATCCGATATATCCTGCTATTCCTACTCTGACTAGCACATGGCACTGGTAGTAATCCTGAGACCACTACCTTTGAGGTCCTACTTTTCAACTTCTTCCTAACTCCCTATATTCTGCTTTTAGGACCTCATCCCTTTTTTTGACCCATGTCGTTTGTACCAATGTGTACCACGACCACTGGCTGTTCACCCTCTCCCTTCAGAATGTCCTCTAGCTGCTCTGAGACATCCTTGACCCTAGCACCAGAGAGGCAACATACCATCCTGGAACCTCGTTTGCGGCCACAGAAACACCTATCTATTCCCCTTACAATTGAATCCCTTATAACTATTGCATTCCCACACTTTTTACTCCTCCCCTGTGCAACAGAGTCAACCGTGGTGCAATGAATTTGGCTGTTGCTGCTTTCCCCGAGAGGCCATTCCCCCGACAGTATCCAAAGCGGTATATCTGTTTTGCAAGGGAATATCCACAGGAGATTCCTGCACTACCTGCCTAATCATCTTGCTTTGCCTGGTGGTCACTCATTCCCTTCCTGCCTGTGGACTCTTAGCCTGTGGTATGACCACCTCTCTATACATGCTATCCACAAAATTCTCCGCCTCGCGGATGCTCCACAGTGTCCCCAGCTGCCGTTCCAGCTCCAAAACCCGGGCTTCCAGTAGCTGCAGCTGGAGACACTTCCTGCACACATGATGACCCCACTGGAAATGTGCCCAGCTTCCCACGTAGAGCAAGAGGAGCACACCATGGCTTTGAGCTCTCCTGCCTTGACTTACCCCAACTGAAGCCCGAGATCAGCCATGATGGTCTTGAATGGCGGAGCAGGATCGATGGGTCGTGTGGTCTCATTCTCTTTTTCTAATGCTCTTGTGTAACCTCATTATCACCCAGAGAGTGTGGAACTCACTACCATGGGAGTGGTTGGAGTGAATAGTATAGATGCATTAAGGAGAAGTTAGACAACCATATGAGAGAAAGAGAATAGAGGGTTACAATGGTCAATTTAGATATGGAAAGATGGGAGGCTCGAGTGGAGCATTACAACTGGCAAAGGCTGGTTGGGCTGAATGGCCTGTTTTCTATGGTGTGTATCCTGTGTAATCCTATGTAAGCTATGGACAGCATCTTGAATCCTGTATTTTACCCAAAGTCCACAGCAGATGCAAATATTTTAAGACTAGGATTAGGCTGTGTGACACAAGTTTCCAACACATAAAGTTACTGTTACGTTGGGAGGTAGTTATGTTTGTATCTTGCATTGATTAGCAGGTTAAGGTGGTGAACAACCTGTTTTTTTTTCTCACAGGCAGGATCTAGGATTCAAGCTTATTTCTGAGCAAGTTAGTCACCATCCACCAATCAGTGCTTTCCATGCTGAAGGACTTGCTCAAAATTTTGTTTTCCATGGATCCATTTATCCCAAGCTCAAATTTTGGGGGAAGAGCGTGGAAGCAGAGCCAAAAGGAATTATGACCCTAGAGCTTTTCAAGTAAGTGATAAACCTTTGCATCCTGGGGGTATTAAGGTTCGTGGCACCAAGGCAGGTAGATGGAATTAAGACACAGATCAGCCATGGTCTGACTGAATGGTGGAACGGGCTCGAGGGGCTGAATGGCCTCCTGTTCCTATGTTCCTAAATGCAGAGACAATTTCAGAAACTCTTGGGCACCAAGATGCTAAAGTAAATATACGATTTCATTAGCTACAATGGAGGTCACAACAATTGTTCTTTAGCCGGACTTAACCATTTTGGTTGTATTAGGCGTAAACAGTGACAAAGAGAATTTAACAGTTTGTTTTCAGATGAGCTGTTAAGAATGTTGAAATCAAGCTCACATAAAATGGTCGCGGGTGTAAATCAGTTTCTAAGCAGTGGTGATTTAGTAGCACAGCAGTTTGCCAGGATCTTTGTCCTTATCAGGTCGTAAAGGCAAGAAGTAATATTTTTCCCAGGGTTATTACAAGACTGCGACCTCATTCAAGGATTCAGACGGGTTCGGGCAATTGCATGACCCCAGGAATTATGTTAAAGCCTTGATATCATTCCCGTGTACCTCTGATTGACGAAGGGGGCCTGCTGTGGCATTGGTCAATCGTGCAATGAGCACAACAGGAGAGAGTCGGGTTGGGGAAGAGTGGAGAAACCCAAGAGTTGGGAGAACTTGGATACCAAACCTACTCACTTAGCAGCAAAAGTCAGAGAAACAGATCTTCATGGCTGTTTTATTTTGGGATTGGGTTAGTCCTTATTAAGTATATGGAAGACACGCCTGCATCTTTAATGCACTGTTATCAAAAAAACCAAGTGAAACACTACACTTAGTTACATAGTCACAAAACATCTTTGACTTGTAGATTTCCATGTGTTTTCGCCGCAGAACAATGCTGTATTAGATCTGTGCATTTGAGAGATAACTAGTTGCTTCCTTACGTAAACAGATACAAGATAATTTGTTGACGACCATGGTTTCATTTTTAACAGCTCTGTGGAAAAACTGTCGTGTAAATTGCCAGATTGTACATTGATCACACTGTGTGTGCATTTGGCTCCAAGACTTGAGTTTGAATTCACTCCACATTAATTGGCACTGGTGGTGGTGGGGGGGAGGGGGGGTGGGGGGGTGCAATTTCCTCTCTGATGGCTGAAACGGCTCCAAGTGAAATAAATTCTGGTATCTTTACACCCATTTCCACTCTATAGTACAAAAGTGCCAGTCGTTTTGATGGAATAAATTAAGCATTTTATTCAAACAGCCCAAAATCAAGGGAAATGTGATGCAGTTTTGGACAGAGGGGGTGCTGTGGTGCACAGATGGTGCAGATTAGCAAGAGGTTCCTCATTCTGCATTTGGCTCAGATGTGTACAATGCAGCAGTGCTGAATCAGGCCTTCAAAGTGTTCCATTTCTCAGCAGTAACCTCTCTTAGCTTAATGAATACGCAGACAATTTGATTTGTTTTTAGAAGCTAAATTGGCACAGGACATGAAAGAGCAGGGGATTTAGAACTAAAAGATAATTCAAAAAAAGACATGTGAACATCTACCCACAATACCCTGTCTCTTCAGCTGCTGATGAACCTGCTCCATGACAGTATTTTAGATTAATATTTTATTTCCCTTGCAGGCACAATGAAGCTTACACTTGGACAAATCCGACTTGCTGTGTGCATAACATTATAGTGGGACAGCTTTGGATTGAGCAGTATGGAAATGTTGAAATAACTAATCACAAGTAAGGGGTGAATGACTTAAAAATTAAAATTATCCTAATTTTGGAAATTTGAAGATGCACTAATTCAGGTCATCTGTCCACAGAACTGGGGACAAATGTATTCTGAACTTTAAGCCATGTGGCCTTTTCGGTAAAGAATTACACAAAGTTGAAGGTTACATCCAGGACAAAAGGTAAGCTTAACCTGTCCGCCAGTTGTGTTTAAAGATAATCCTTTTCCCTTAATGCTGTACTAGACGTTGGTATCACGTCATCTGTGTTATGGCACGGCTGATGGTAAATGCCAAGCTGATTAAATCCCTGAGGGACACTTGAAACAGCGGTTTTTGCAATTTGTATAGGATGAGAGGTTCTGAAATCAGGAAATGATTTCCCTGACTACTTGTGATGACTTTTAATAAATGTTTACAATAAAGAAGAAAGAAAAAAAAATCACAATTACACTTAAACACAAGAATGGCTTCACACATTAAGCAGTACTTTAAAACAGTTCCACAAATCTTAACTTAACTACCCTCAGAGCTAACCTTTCTCTTTTCTGTTCAGCAACTATCATTATAGACTTTAAAGTCTACAGAAGTCCAGTAATTTTACCAGACAGTGCTTTTTGCTTGAGATGTCCTGTGAGGCTGACAGCAACTGGGTCTTCAGGTCTGGCCTTGTTCACACTGTCTCCTTGGAGTTCAGACCAGCTATCCTGCTGTCTTCTGGGAGATCTAAGCAGCTACCCCCTCACATAGGCTTCAGTATTTCCTCAAATGCATTCCTTCCTTTTGATCTTTCCATTGTCTCAACCAGCCTCTTTAAAAAAAAAAGCTTTCTTCCCAGACTTGATCAAATTGTTCTTTCCTAAGCTCTTAGACTTGTTGAAAACAAACTTGCCCTTTCTTTACCATACTTACCCCTTTTGCAATCTGCATATATCCATCCCCCTTTGAACTACAACTCAATTCAAAAACACTCTTGTGTATTTATATATGCTTTATTTATATGTGTATTTATATATGTGCTTTATATAAAACTCTGATTGAAGCTCCCCTTTGTTCGTTAACATATCAAAACAACTTTTTAATGTTGACATTAGACCCTTGCTGTCACTGTAGCTCTTAATCCAATTACAGCCTGTCTTCCGGTACATAAGAAAATATGCCAAGGTTACTACCAGAAGAAAAATATTACAAATTCTTGTTTTCTTGACATCTGGAAAATCATACCAATGCCAAACCTATTTAATTTTCCAGTTATACAAAGCCCGGGTTAGACCACACCTGGAGTTACTGTGATCAGTTCTGGGCACTACACCTTAGGAAGGATGTATTGGTCTTTGGAGGGAGTGGAATGTAGAACAACACCAGGACTTCAAGAACTAAATTACAAGGAAGGATCAGGGTTTTTAATTCCCTGGAACTTAGAAGGTTAAGGGATAATTTGATTGAAGATTTCAAGATGTTTAAGGGGAACTGGTAGGATAGATAGAGAGAAACTGGACAGAATTTTACATTCCCCCGCTAAAAGGCTTGCAGAAGGGGGCGAGGGGACTGGGCTGTAAAATTCTTCAGAAGACCTTCCCACTGGGCTCCTGCCCACACCAACCCCTCCGCACCCCTCCTAGGCCAGCCTGCCTGCCCTTGCCCCACTTGAGGCCCTTAAGTGGTCCTTAATTGGCCACGTAAGGGTGGTTTCCCAACCAGCCTCAGGTTTCAGGCTGGCAGGAGGATTTCAGGGGCAAGGGAAGCTGAAAAGTGTCCCTGTTGAGGCTTGGGAGGGCGGGGTGGGGGTGGAGTGGAGGGGGGGTGGGGGTGGAGCGGAGGGGGGGTGGGGTGGAGCGGAGGGGGGAGGGGGGCCTCCACCCACTGCCACCTTTCAATGTTGACCATCGCCCCTCCCCCCTTCCCCATCCCACACTACCCAACAAGGCCTGATCCCTGCAGACACTTACCCTCAACCACCCACCCCCAACACCTCCACCCTCTCCATCAACACCCCCCTCACCCCTTTATACACCCTCCCCCTTGCCGGCCTGAAAGCCCCACACTTATCTAGTCCTGGACACCCAGGGGCTGTTTGCAGATTAGCTGGCAGTTCTCTGGTGTGGGACTTCCTCCCAAGTGAAGGACATCCCATCTCCAGTGAATTAGTGCTCGTTGGAGCATTAAATGTCTGTGGGGCAACCAATATCAGCAGGGATGTGTTCGCCACTGACTCGTCCAATGGCAGGTAGGGAAACCCTGCCATTCTCAAAAATCCTGGCAACTATTTCAGCTGATTGGTGAGTCTAGGACTAGGGTACGTTGCCTAAAAATTTCAAGTTTCACATTCCCATCTACCCCCGATAACTTTAGATTCTTGTTAGGCAAAGGAATCTATCTACCTCTGCCTTAAAAATATTCAGTGACCCCCGCCTTCACCGCCTTCTGAGGCAGAGTGTTCCAAAGTTACACAACCCTCTGAGAGAAAAAAATTCTCCCCTTCTCTGCCCTATTAGGGTGACCTCTAATGCAAAGGTTGATGGATGTTTTGAACTTAGTTCTGCAAATGGCAGATACCAGGCAAATTAATTTTAAATCCAAGGTTGATAGAGTTCTGTTAACTAAAGCTATTTAGGGATATGGGGTAAAGACAGGTATATGCAGTTAGGTTGCAGATCAGCCATGATCTCATGCAATGGCTGAACAGGCTCAAAGGGCTCAATGGCCTCGTCCTGTTTCTCTGTTCCTTTAATGCTGCTGATTTCATGATAACCTTAAAAATGAGATAACAGAATAATGCAGTTTTGATCAGCGAGCTTTTAATATCACTTTAGCTGCAGTTGTAATGATTAAGGTAATCATGCAACTTGAGTTACGGAAGAAAGGTGAAGTCAAACGCACTAGTACGAATGCACGTAGACCAGAGTGAGATGACAGAAGCACCTGATGTTAAAGTCACTGGGGAAAGGATGAATCTGGAGCCAGTCTTTTCCTTAGCACTGGTTTATTCACAAGAGCACAGGCACAAAATTACTCTTTCCCTCACCTCACCGCACCAGTTCTTATATACTTAAGAATAATTGCCTCATCTTTCCCCAATTAGCAATAGCTGCTCTCGTGTACAAACTAAAGCATGCGCTTCGTTGTAACAGGATTCCAACATTAACAGTTGAGCTAGAATTGATATGGCTGAAGGAACTAGGGGCAGGAGTAGGCCATTCGGTCCCTCAAGTCTGCTGCGCCAGTCAATAAGATCACGGCTGACCTTTTAGAAGAATGAGAGGGGATCTGATTGAAAGGTATAAAATTCTAACAGGACTAGGCAAACTGGATGCAGGGAGGAGTAAAGTAATGTAAGGTCCCTGTAAGGTCATGGAAGAGTTTGCAATTGAGAATGAGGATTTTGTGGAGCAAACGGAAGTTAGCGAACATAGCAATGACAGGTGAGAGACTTAGTTTAGGTCAGGGTACAGATGCTGGTGTTTGTTTATGATGGAGCTGGGGAGGTCAGAAAAGAGAACATGAAAAAATCAAATCTGATGGTGGTAACAAAAGGCATGGATGAAAGTTTTGAAAGTGGTGTGTTTACGGTGGCGTTGGAGAGTGAAATAGATAATAGATATTAAAGAACTTGAATATCGCTGAAAAGAAAGATGTGTTACATACAAACGTACGAAATAGGAGCAGACATAGGCCATTCGGCCCCTCGAGCCTGCTCCGCCATTCAATAAGATCATGGCTGATCTGTTGTTTCTGTTTCAAGTTCCACATTCCCATCTACCCACCCCCCCCACCCGCCCCCGATGACTTTAGATTCTTGTTAGGCAAGGGAATCAACCTACCTCTGCCTTAAAAATATTCAGAGACCCCGACTCCACTGCTTTCTGATGCAGAGAGTTCCAAAGTCGCACAACCCTCAGAGAAAAAAAACTCTTCTCATCTCTGTCCTATAAGGGTGACCCCTAATTTTAAAATAGTGCCCCCTAGTTGTGGACTCATCTACAAGAGGGAACATCTTTTCCACATCCACCTTGTCAAGACTGTTTAGGATCTTATATACTTTAATTGGCTTTTCATCTTGCACTTATCAGGACAAACACTACAATGCCAAATTTCAAATAATCCAACAATTTATACTACAGGTGAAAGAGGGTGCTGATTAGTTGGCAAGTCAATTCTCATTGGCTGAGGCATTGCCATAAAGCTCCTGGGTAATTCAAAAAAGGTGTAAGTCTTCAGCATATTCCTTTTGTTTGCAGAGAACAGTTCTCTGTGGATGAATGTATGTCGCTTCTTACATGTATAAATGAGCGCAACTGATTATCTCAAATTGGTTGTTAGTGTAGCTATTAGCGCACTCAGGATTGTTCAGCAAGTGCTGCCCAATTGTGGAATCTAACCCGACAGTAGATGAAGAAATAGACAATCTTAAGTAATGGTGTAGTTGCTGGATTTGAAACACTGCAGTGTGTCAAACAGGATGTCTGGGATGTAGATTGTTTGGCCTAAGCAAGCAAATAAGAAATGGGGGTGGTATCATGGGCTAAGGTAAAGTTATGCTGAACAGGATGGACTTGGACTGCTTAATGTTGAGCTGGAAAATGTTCTAGCTCATCCAGACTTGAAGCTGATAGACATTGGACAGGACAATAATAATGGTGCAGTTTTGTTCTGGCAGCCTTCAGATGCACAATTCACTGTCATTATACCTAGTGCATCAATCAATGTCTGGAATAATCAATTCAAAGATCTTCATGTATGTCTAGTGTTGTCCACCTTAACCAATGCGAAAAGATTCGAGCACTGTTAAAATGTGGTTATGTATTTACTATCACCGGTGGATTAAGTGTCTTCACTGTATTTCTTCCAAACATGATGTTGGTGTGTTAGGTTTGACTGAGCTTCATGGCTCGTACCTGTCAGGACCAGTGTAGTATAGTTCTCATTGTGGGTATAATACCCCCCAGTAGAGTTCCCATATTTGCACCTTTAAGTCAGTCTGGTTTGGTTATTTATTGCAAATTTCACTGCAAGGTGAAAATTCACTCTCCTCAGCAAAATCCTTTTCCTATCCCTGGACCATCCTGGGAACAAGAACAACCAATGGCTTCATTTTTTCACCATAAATTGCCTCCACCCTCACCTCTGGTACAAAATACCAAAGATTTATGGGTTTTGTTGTCTGCGAACTGAGCACATCAGTGGAACTGCCCATCCTCTGCCATCTGATCTACCTCTAATCCCCATGACAATGGTTCTCAATCCTAAACTCGTCTCCTGCCGCCAACTCCTGCTCCTAAGCTCTATGTTCCTACCACAACCCTCCTTTAGGTCTGATTACTTTAATCTTACTGGGAATTCTGCAGAGAGTACTCACCTTTTGACTACCCAAAGCCTGTCCACCATCTACAAGGCACAAGTCAGGAGTGTGATGGAATACTCCCCACTTGCCTGGATGAGTGCAGCTCCAGCAACACTTGAGACACCATCCAGACAAAGCCACCCACTTGACTGGCATCACATCTACCACCTTCGACACCCGCTCTCTCCACCACCGATGGATAGCAGTAGTGTGTGCCATCTACAAAAGTCACTGCAGCAATTTATCAAGGCTCCTTCGACAGCACCTTCCAAATCCATGACCTTGATTACCTAGAAGGACAAGGTCAGCAGATACATGGGAACACCACCAACTTCAAGTTCCCCTCCAAGTCACTCACCATCCTGACTTGGAAATATGTCGCTGTTCCTTCACTGTCACTGGGTCAAAATCCTAGAACTGCCCCCCCAACCACCTCCCTAACAGCACTGTGGGTGTACCTACACCACATGGACTGCAGCAGTTCAAGAAGGCAGCTCACCACCACCTTCTCGAGTTCAATTAGGGGTGGGCAATAAATACTGCCCTTTCCAATGACGCTAAGATCCCTTTAACGAATAATAAAAAAAAGTGGGCTTATTGAAGGCTAATTTCAGGGCTGCAAAGTAACTTTACCACTGTTTAACTTAAATATTTAAATAAAAGGATGGATAACTATGTTTTGGGACAGAGATCAGGCATCCCTGTGCTTGTGCCCTTGTATTATCAATTCAGTATATTCATACAATAATCCTCAAATATATGCACTACTGGTGATGCGGTGATTTCTTGTGGGAGCTAGAAAGGAATGTCCAACATTATATCTTTCCTGTAAGATTTTTCTCTGTTTGGCTTGCCTCTCCCAGGACATGGGGTGGGAGGAGGATAGTGCTAGGATGGGGTCAGGTAAGGGGTGGAGATGCCTGTGGAATGGGATGGGATTAGAAGTTGGAAAGGGGTAGGGTACGAAGGCAGTGGGATGGGATTGGGGGTTGGAAAGGGGTAGGGTATGAAGGCAGTGGGGTGGATTGGGGGTTGGAAAGGGGTAGGGTACGAAGACAGTGGGGTGGATTGGGGGTTGGAAAGGGGTAGGGTATGAAGACAGTGGGGTGGATTGGGGGTTGGAAAGTGGTAGGGTACCAAGGCAGTGGGTTGGATTGGGGGTTGGAAAGGGATAGGGTATGAAGACAGTGGGGTGGATTGGGGGTTGGAAAGGGGTAGGGTACGAAGACAGCAGGGTGGAGATGACAGTGGGATGGGGTACAGGTTGTGACATGCCTGGGCGGGACAGGATTGATGGGCCAGCTGGTTTGTTCCCCTGCTTTACTGCGTTTCTGTTCCCTGGCTGTGTGAGCTGCTCCATTTTCTGTGACTCTCCGCACCCTCCCGCTGCTGGGATCTTCCGGTCCCGCCACAAGTCAATGGACTTCTGGCTGGGGCACCGCCTCACCCCTGACAGGGCCAGAAAATCCCTGCCAAGGTAACGGTATTGTATGGCAGTGATAAATGAATAACCCGTTCTGATGAGTTACACTGAAAATTTTCCGTGGTCTGTCACAGTAAGAAGAAGCTCTGTGCAGTATATGGAAAATGGACAGAGTGTCTGTGGGCGATTGACCCCAGTACATTTGATGCCTACAAAAAAAGCGACAAGAAAAACACAGAGGAAAAGAAGCTGAACAAATCAGTAAGTACGGAATCATTTTACATCAAATAAATAAAACTGGTTGGTTGGGTGCTGTTAATCTTTTGCATGTCTCTTCAGACACCTGTAGTTACAATGGGGATATGTACTGGAACTGGAATAATTTGGGTTCTCTCTTGGTTGGACACCGTTCCCTAAGCAGTCAAATTTAAAATGTTAATCCTTAGGGATAGAGCAGGTAATTAGGAAAGCTAATAGAATGTTATCATTTACTGTGAGGGGAACTGATTACAAAAGTAGGGAGGTTATGCTTCAGTTGTACACTGGTGAGACCACATCAGGAGTATTGTGTACAATACTGGCCTCCTTATTTAAAGAAAGATGTAAATGTGTTAGAAGCAGTTCAGAGAAGGTTTACTAGACTAATATCAGGAATGGGCGGGTTGTCTTATGAGGAAAGGCTGGACAGGTTAGACTTTTATCCACCGGAGTTTAGAAGAGTAAGAGGCAACTTAATTGAAACATATAAGATCTTGAGTGGTCTTGACAGGGTGGATGTGGAGAGGTGGTTTCCTCTTGTGGGAGGATCTAGAACTAGGGGTCACTGTTTAAAGGTAAGGGGTCACTCATTTAAGACAGAGATGAGGAGAATGTTTTTTCCCCTGAGGGTTGTAAGTCTTTGGAACTCTTCTTCACGAGGCAGTAGAAGCAGAGTCTTTGAATATTTTTAAGGTAGAGCTAGATAGATTCTTGATTAACAAGGGGGTGAAAGGTTATCGGGGGGTAGGCGGGAATGTGGGGTTGAGGTTACATTCGGATCAACCATGATTGTATTGAATGGCGGGGCAGGCTCAAGGGGTTAAATTGCCTACTCCTGCTGCTAGTTCTTATGTTCTTAAGGCTCCAGAGGAATATCTATATAACAGGAATAAGCCACTCGGCCCCTTGAACCTTGTTCCTATCTCTAACCTCCTCCAGCTCTACAAACTCTCCCCTGCCAAAGTTTCCAAGCCTTTTGTCTATCCTCACCCCCCTGTCTTCACTGATTGTTAGGGTTTGTCTTCAGCCTCTGAGGCCCATGTTGTAGGATTCCCTGCAGGACCCCAGCTCTTCTCCATCCACTTCTCCTTCTTTATGACCCTCCTTAAAAATACACCTATGACCAAACTATTGGTTAGCCCTCCTAATCTCTCCTCTGCCATGGCATCAATGGGCAGGATTTTCCCGGCCTGGTGTTTGGGGAAGGGAGTGGAAATGAGGAAAATAAGGAGCAGCCGCGTCGGGACAGCTCCAGGGGGAAATTTCCCAGTGACAGGACAGTGTGCAATGGGCTGTCGACTGGACAGAGGTGGGCAGTTAATTTAGGTAAATAAAAGCCCTGTTTAAGCTGATTTTCCAGGCCTGCTGGCATTTTTCTTGAGGCAGTGCAGCACCACACCGCCCCCCCCAAACCACCCTGTCACATCGGGAGGCCACTAGCTTTATGAAGGCAGCCTTCCTACAGCCACCCTGGGGAGTCATCAGAGCTGGAGTGTCCAAGACCCAGACAGAGAACTGTGGGCAGCGATGGCTGTTACCACAGCCCCACTGGGTCAACCAGAGCACTCTGTCTGCCTGGGAAAAATAAAAGTAATAAGTTTGCCTTATTTACCTTGCCAGTTGTAAATGTCTCACCCTGGCCCTTTGAAAAGCCAACATCCCTTGACTTACCTAAAAATGCAAATTCCATTTTACTTAGCTCATCCATTAGCATTTCAAATACCTGTTTTTTATACTTAACCTCTTTGATGATTCAAACCTTGCAGTCCACAGAAGTATCCCACAGTAATGTCAGGAAAAATATGATAACTCCTTTACACCTAATAAGGAAGATGGTTGAGGTTGTTGGACGTCAGTCATCTCAGTCCTGAGACATCACTGCAGGGGTTCCTCAGGGTAGTGTCCAAGGCCCAACCATCTTCAGCTGCTTCATCAATGACCTTCCCTCCATCATAAGGTCAGAAGTGGGGATGTTCGCTGATGATTGTACAATGTTCAGCACCACTCATGATTCCTCAGATATTAAAGCAGTCCGTGTCCATGTGCAGCAAGACCTGGACAATATCCAGGCTTTAAAGAACATAGGAAATAGGAGCAGGAGTTGGCCATTCAGCCCTTTGAGCCAAGTCCATCATTCAGTGAGATTATGGCTGGTCTTCTACTTGGCTGTGCTGATAAGCGGTAAGTAACATTCGCACCACACAAGTGCCTGGCAATGGCCATCGCCAACAGGAGAGAATCTAACCATCTCCCCTTGACATTCAATGGCATTACCAACACTGAATCCCCCACTATCAGCATCCTGGGGGATACCGTTGACCAGAAACTAAATTGGACCAGCCGTATAAATACTGAGGTTACAAGAGCAGGTCAGAGACTAGGAATCGTGTGACAAGTAACTCACCTCCTGACTCCCCAAAGCCTGTCCACCATCTACAAGGCACAAGTTAGGAGTGTGATGGAATACTCCCCACTTGTCTGGATGAGTGCAGCTCCAATAACACTCAAGAAGCTCAACACCATCCAGAACAAAGCAGCCCGTTTGATTGGCACCCCATCCACAAACATTCACTCCCCCCACCACTGCACACAAAGGCAGCAGTGTGTACCCTCTACAAGATGCACTGCAGCAACTCACCAAGGCTCATTTGACAGCACTTTCCAAAGCCACACACCATCTGGACTTGGAACTATATCACCTTTCCTTCACTGTTGCTGGGTGAAAATCTTGGAACTCCCTCCCTAACAGCACAGCGGGCTGTAGTGGCTCACCACCACCACCTTAAACGCAATTAGAAATGGGCAATAAATGCTGGCCCATCAACAACACCCACACCCTTGAAAGAATAAAAGCAAAACGCACTGAGACAATTCAGTAAAACTCAGTGTTACAATCCCCTTTCCAAATTCCTGCAGTTAACCACTGAGTTTGAGTGATGCTGAAAATGCTGTAAGGAAATACTGTAGGTTTTTTCAGTAACGTCTTCAAAGTACAGGCATCCATCTCCTCAACCCCATCCCATTTTCCTACCTTTACTTGTGACATGATTGGTGACTGTCAAAAATGATACACTTCAAAGAAGAATTTACAATGTTATGTTTATAACTGGTGAAAGTTTCCTAGTTTCATTTGTATAACATACATTTTTTATGGTGCGAATCTCCTAGTCAGTAGCTTCAGAGAAATCTGAACCGGATGAAATGCCGCTGCCCGATAACTCCGAAAGTGTACAGGTTATACCAGGGAGTCGCCTGCTGTGGAAGATCGCACCTAGACCACCAAACTCTCAACAGGTTAGTCTCCAAGTTCCTTGGGTGTGATTAGGAGTGATATTTATTTGTCCAAGTGGAGTGATATGTCAATGAATGCCAAATACTAAAGACACATTAAATACTGGCAACTAGTTCTGTATTTTCAATTAAAATCTCTTCCTTCCTTACTGAGGATGTCCCCTCTTAAAGTCTCAGTGAGTCTTGTGCATTACCCCCTTGGGCTGTCCTTTATCTCGCCATTAGGGTCTGTGCCTTCAGCCTCCTAGACCCATGCCGTAGAGTTCACTCCATAACTTTCTCCCCGTTGACTTGAGCACAAAAATCTAGACTGATGTTTCAATGCAGCACTGAGCAAGTGTTGCACTGTTGGAGGTACATCCTTCAGTAAGACGGTAAACTGAGAGTCCCGTCTGCTCCTTCAGATGGACTGTTAGACTGGGATGGGAGGAGTGTTGATCCAGCCCCACTACTCCGCAGGTCATATCATTAATTTTAAAAGAAAAATATAGTTTTAAAAGATATGATTCTAACATGGACATAGAAGATCCCAGTCAGCATTTTGATGAAGAACAAAGAGTTCTCCCTGGGTCTATTTATCCCTCAGTCAACATCACTTTAAAAAACGGGTTATTTGGTCATTATCACATTGCTGTTTGTGGGATCTTGCTGTGTGCAAAATTAGCATTTCCTTCATTACAACAGTGGCTACACTTCAAACATACTTCCTTGGTTGTGAAGTGCTTTGGCTGGCCTGAGGTTGTGCAAGGTGCTATAGAAATGCAAGTCTGTCTTCCCACGGGGCCCATGTGTGAAATGTCACTGGTTTTCATCTCTACAGCAATGGACACGTGGGCCAAATTATTTTTGTAGAATATTTTTGGAATATTTTCCAGATGTACAATTTCACCAACTTTGCCATGTCACTGAATGAACTGGATAAAGAAATGGAGAGTGTTATTGCACCCACTGATTGTCGATTCCGACCTGACATCAAAGCAATGGAAAATGGCGATATAGGTATGATCAAATATTAATTGTTAGAAATAACTTGGACGGGAAAATCTGTTTTTGCATTCGGAGCCTTCATTATCTACTTCGCACCATGAGAGGGATTGACGGTGAAATTTGAGTGTTACAGTAAAGCTGATAAATTGTACGGTGCACTTGAAAATAAATTACACTTGTCTAGCAAACTTGATGTTAAAAAACTAAATGTGGGACAGTTTTCCTGAAGCCGGGAATTGGATGCCGGTACTCCCGCCCAATTATCCAGGCTCCCTCACCATCATAATTAAAAACAAAAAACTGCGGATGCTGGAAATCCAAAACAAAAACAGAATTACCTGGAAAAACTCAGCAGGTCTGGCAGCATTAGTGGAGAAGAAAAGAGCTCCAGAGGGCTCTGTTGAACTCCACCCTCTATCAGATGTTGAATAAATTGCATGTCTGTGCTGCTTAAATCCCCCTTTGATTCACTACTGCTACATGGGTGGCACCCTCAGCATTGGCTGGTCTAAAGTTGTCTATCCTGTAGAACCAGAGGTTTGTCAACACAAAATCCACGATTGAGTTGTTATTTATATAATACTACATGTTGCATAAGGAAAATAATAGTATAGATTAGCGGAATTCCTCCCCAAATACTGCTGGTTGTCTTTGGGTCAGATGAAGTGCAAGATTAAATAAGAATGGGTGTATTTTGTGTCTAAGCATGGGCAGGGTGAAGCATCACAGTACAGATGTATGGTAAGGGTATGCTGACGACACCCAGCCCTACCTCACCGCCACCCCCCTCAATCGCTCCATTGTCTCTAAATTGTCACACGGCTTATCCAACATCCAGTACTGAATGAGCAGAAATTTCCTCCAATTAAGTAACGGGAAGACTGAAGTCATCGTCTGTGGCCCCGCCACAAATGCTGTTCCCTAGCTACTGATTCTATCCTGCTCCCTTCCAACTGTGAGAGGCTGAACCAGACTGTCCACAGCCTTGGTGTCATATGTGACCCCGAGATGAGGTTTCAAACACAGATCCACACCATCACCAAGATCACCTACTTCCACCTCCATAATCTCTGATCCACCTTAGCTGTTCTGCTGAAACCATCACATGTGGCTTTATTAGCTCTAGACTTGACCACCAAAATGGAACACGTCATGTTGCCAAGCCCATTAAAAAAAAATGTACTTTCAATTTTCAGTGTGGTTACTGTGAAAGTACAGGTGAACATGCCTACCTATTTAAACCTTTTGTAGACTTAGCCAGTGAAGAAAAGAAGAGGTTGGAAGAAAAGCAAAGAGCTGCTCGCAAGCAACGAGCCAAGACTGACAATGACTGGAAAAACAAGTTAGTATTGAATCTCGTTGGTTTTGTATAATTTGTTGATGTACGTTTGAAGTTTTCAGGAAGAGTCACGTTATACTATTCTCTCCATCTGCCACTTGTTGCATAAAAGTAAACTGACAACTTAAAATTGGGAGGGTCACTTTTTCATACGTTTGAATTCAAATGTTGTTTGTCTGTTCATATTAGTGTTAATGATATTGAATAATTAACCAAACTGTAGGTTTCAGTTTTTTGAAGTTCCCATTAGCAGAGACTGCTTAAGTACATTTGTTCCTACTGTAAATTTAGAAATTGGCAAACAAATTATGTATTGATGCACTATGTAAAAATTAAATAGCGTTTCCAAATTCATGTTTTTTTTAGAAAATTCTGTTAAGTTGGTTGCAAAATTCTCCATTTAATAGTTTCGACTAGCATATTTAAATTTCAGATAAATACCCGACCTAAAGTCTTGCATATTACAAGAGATTAGGTTGGTACCCTTTGGGACTTCGATTTGAATTAGACCACACTAAGCGTTTCATGTACCTGTTCATTGCAAGGGCCTGTGTTGAATGAGTATAGGGAGTCTCAACCCATTCTAAGAATTCCAAAGATTCAAACCCTCTGAGTGAAGAAATCTCTCCGCATTTCCATTCTAAATGGCCAACCCCTTATCCCAAGAATATGACTCCTAGTCCTAGACTTTTCAGCCTTTCACGGTATCTACCCTGTCAAGCCCTCGCAGAATTTTATACATTTCAATTAGATGACCTCTTATTCTTCTAAACTCCAGAGAACATAGGCCCATTCTACTCGATCTCTCATAGGACAACCCTATCATCCCAGGAATCAATCTCAATCTACGTTGCATCCCATTTAATGCAAGAATATCTTTCCTTGGGTACAGGGACAGAAACTGTACACAGATGTGGTCTTGCCAAAGTTCTATATAATTTCAACAAGACCTTCTTACCCTTAAATTCCTAAGCACTTGTAGTAAAGGCCAACATACCATTTTCTTTATATCTAAAAGAGATAACTCGATCCAGTTTTGTTAATACAACTGAAAATCAGTGTCTGGTTCACGCCCTGTGAGTAACCTAATCTTAAATAAATGTAAGTGACTTTAAAAATATACAGAACTGTTTGCTATTTATATATTCAGGTACAGTAGCCATTTTCTTCAGAAATTTTTCAAATCAGTTGCATTCAAAAGCTTTTAAAATGTGTTGCTTATTGTCTTTCTGCCCAAAAGTGCCAGCTTGATATTTGGAGTCTCATTTGGAACCTGCAAGCAGCCCAATTAGTGGAAGCTCCCAATGATTAACATCTCTGGGGGCTGGGGGTTCTGTGGGTGAGCTAGCTATGAGTGCCATACTTTGATCCCAATGTGTTGCCAGCACTGACTCCTAGGAGAAGAATTAGTTCATTTCATGGCTTCCATCATGTTAAGCTGGCAGGTCGCCAGGAATTTAGAACTGTAATGTGTAATCATTTGGCTATCCTTCAGTTACAAGTGCTTCACTGCGTTTTCTGTTACACCCAATCTCAAAGGCTCAATTTTCACACACAGGTTTAGTATTAAAAGTACAGATTTTCTGCTTACCTATGTCTGAAAGTTTGCACTTGTAATGAATGCCTCTGTTTTAGCAGAATTAACTACTGATCAGGTATTGTTTAATAACTTGTGCTTCTCTCTACTGTTTCCCCCAAAGGAACCAATTGGCAGAGGGTCCCAGGTTTGGCTTGTTTGTACTTTATTGTTGGTTTTTCTGGCTTTTTGTGTCTTAACCTCTTGGGATAACATTCTTTTTGCCTGAAATGAACTCTTGATTATGAAACAAAATTGACGTGCAGTGACCACATTTAAAACAGATTATGTCGAGGGAGACCAAGACCAAGAGAAGTTCACTGATGTTATCCCCTTTTTATTTATCTTATCTTAGAAACATTCAGAATTAAGCAGTAATGTCATATCATAAAGTAATCTACAAAGATACTTAATAGATTCAAATATTCACAGGTTTAGCTAATCTTGATTTGTCACGAGACACAATTGTGAGTTAAAAGTAGTCTCTTGGTAAGAAGCATAATCATGTTTCTCAACCAATTTGTTAATTTTTTGGCTTAAAAAAAATGTAAAACCTCTAGCCTACTTTGTGGATTTGCATGCCTGTCTTGTTTACAGATTATTTATAGCAAACGGATCATTTGGCCCAACTGGTTTATGCTCCACGCAAGCCTCATCTCACCCTTCTCCATCTTACTCATTGTCATAGCCTCCTATTCCTCTCTTCCTCATGGACTCATCTAGTTTCTTCTTAAAGACATCTACACTATTCGCCTCAACTACTCCATGTTGATATGGTTTGTCCAGTTGAGCACCTGTGACCCTGAGGATGTAATGGTGGAGCACTCAGTAATTGTGCTGCTTGGCTGGATCAAGGACACTTCCTTGTGTACTAACTGCAGCAGTGATTTGGGGCTGCGATGATAATTCGCGAACATCTGCAGCTGAATTTCTTGGGTGCCTGTATAACTCCAGTCACAACTCCAGGAATATTTTCCCCTTAACCTCCACTGGCTTCAGTTTTGGAGGGCTCCTTGGTGCTGGGCTCGGTCAAAAGCTGCCTTGACGTCATGGGCAGCTGCTATCATCTCTCATCTGGCATTCAGCTCTTATATCCATGACTAAATCAAAGCTATGTTGTGATCTGGAGCCAAATGGTTGAGGTGGAACCCAAACTGAATGTTAGTTATTGGCAAGATGATGTTGCTTGTTGGCACATACGAACATATGAATTAGGAGCAGGAGTAGGCCTGGGCCCCTCGGACCTGCTCTGCTATTCAATAAGATGGTGGCTGATCCGAATGTCACCTCAACTCCACATTCCTGCCTATTCCCGATAACCTTTCACCCCTTTGTTAATCAAAAATCAATCTAGCTCTGCCTTAAACATATTCAAGGACTCTGCCTCTACCGCCTTTTGAGGAAGAGAGTTCCATAAGACACTCAACCCTCAGAGAAAAAAATTCTCCTCAGCTCGGTCTTAAATGCTATTAAATTTTTAAACAATGACCTCTAGTTCTAGATTCTCCCACAAGAGGAAACATCCTCTCCACATCCACCCTGTCAAGACCCCTCAGGAACTTAAAGGTTTCAGTTAAGTTGCCTCTTACTTTTCTAAACTCCAGTGGTTACAAGTCTAACTTATCCAGCCTTTCCTTGTAAGACAACCCGCCCATTCCTGGTATTAGTCTAGTAAACTTTCTCTGAACTGCTTCCAATGCATTTACATCTTTCTTTAAATAAGGAGACCAATACAGTACACATTACTCCAGATGTGGTCTCACCAATGCCCTGTACAACTGAAGCATAGCCTCCCTACTTTTGTAATAAATTTCCCTCACAATAAATGATAACATTCTATTAGCTTTCCTAATTACCTGCTGTACCTGAATGCTAGCCTTTTGTGATGCATGCACCAGGACACCCAGATCCCTCTAAATCTCAGAACTCCTCAATCTCTCACCATTTGGATAATCTTTTTTATTCTTCCTACCAAAATGAACAATTTCACATTTGCCCACATTATACTCCATTTGCCAAATCTTTGCCCACTCACTGAACCTATCTATGTCACTTTGTAGCCTCCTTGCATCCTCTTCACAATTTACTTTTCTACCTATCTTTGTGTAGTCAGCAAAACTAGCAACTATTCCTTTGGTCCCTTCGTCCAAGTCTTTTATATAAGGTGTAAAAAGTTGAGGCCCCAGCACTGATCACCGTGGCGTACCACTTGTCACATCCTGCTAATCAGAAAAAGACCCTTTAAGCCAACTCTCTGCTTCCTGTTAGCTAGCTAATCTTCTAACAAGCACCAATGATGATTCCTTCAATCATTGTACTAATGATTGAGAGGAACTGATAGGGCAATAATTGACTGGTTTAGATTTCTTTGGCCTTTTACTGATAGGTCATGTCTGGGCAATCTTCCCCATTGTTGGAAAGGAGCTAAGTGGAATTGTCCACTTTTGTCCGAAGGTGTATGCAAGCACTTCAAACTTATGTCTTATTTAAAAGATTTAAAAGATTATCAAACTTATGTCTTGCACGTTTGCTGGACTGTACCATGGCTGAGGATGGAGATAATCATGGACTGCCTCCTTCCATTAGTTGCCTAATTGTTCCATCATTCTTGATCTGAAATGGTAGGGATATAGAGCTTCACTGATACTTTAGTTGTGACGTTATATAGCTCTGTTTATAGCATAGTTCTTTCATCGTTTGTTTCTGGGATGTAAGTTTAGCTTGCATAGCCAGCATCCCTAATTGCCCTTGAGAAGGTAGTGGTGAACCGATTTCTTGAGCAGCTGCTGCTCATCTGGTGTAGGTGCACCCTCCAATGCTGTTAAGGAGGAAGTTCCAGGATTTTGACCCAGCGACAGTAAGGGAATGGTGATGTAGTTCCAAGTCGGGACGGTGTGTAGCCTGGTGGGAACTTGCAAATGATGGTGTTATCAGCTTCTGCTGTCCTTGTCCTCCTAGGGGTAGAGGTCACAGGTATGGAAGGTGCTGTCAAAGGAGCCTTGGCGAGTAGCTGCAGTGCATTTGTAGATGGTACACACTACTGCCACAGTGTGTCGATGGTGGAGGAAATGAACATGGATGGAGTGCCAATCAAGCAGGCTGCTTTGTCCTGAATAATGTTGAGCTTCTTGAGTGTTGTTGGAGCTGCACACATCCAGATCAGTAGAGAGTATTCCATCAAACTCCTGACTTTTGCCTTGTAGATGGTGGACAAGCTTTGGAGAGTCAGGAGATGAGTTACTCGCTATAGAAATTCCCTGCCTCTGATCCGCTCGTATCTATACTGCTTTCTTTCGGAACATTCGGGTAACCTTATATTTTAGGTTCACTAGTTAATTCCTCATGCTGAGGTATGCCTGATGCTGGCCCTTCTCCATTGAATCAGGGCTGGTCTCCTGGGTGATCAATGATAGAAAAGTGAGGCATGTTTTGACCAACTGGTATACAGTTCTGTTGCTGCTGTTGACCCATTTCACCTGATGGATTTCCCAGTTTTGAGTGGCTAGACCTGTCCATCCCGCTTAGCATTATGGTAATACTTGGATATCCTCACCATGAGGATGAGGCTTTGTCTTTATAAGGACTGCATGGTGATCGTTACCTCGCCACCTGATGCAGGTTTAATTAGAAAGTTATATCCTCCAGAACTCGACTGGTTTGGTCAATGATGGTCATATGCGCCTTTTGCTCATTGGCATGACAGAGTACTGATTCATCAGGTGAGATAGGGACATGATCGGTGGTCAGGAAATCTCACTAGACTTTTATGACTTCGTGACATCGAGTCAATATCGAGGACTCCCAAGTCCAAGCCTGAAAAGCCTCACTCTCTCCTCATCTTTGTTTGCTCTACCCTGCTGATGGGACAGGACCTACCAAAGGATAGTAACGGAGGAATCTGGGACATCGGCCGATGGACCTGACTCTGAAAGTAAGAATCAGGCTTTTCCTTGACCCGCCTGCGGGACAATTCTCCCAAATTGGACCAACGCCAAATCTTACTGAAGAGGATTTTTCTTTTTATTTGTGAGATGTGGATGTTGATAGCAAGGCCAGCTGAGTGGCTTGCTAGGCCATTGCAGAGGGCAATTCAGAGTTAACCACATTGTTGTGGATCTGGAGTCACATGTAGGCCAGGCTGGGTAAGGATGACAGATTTCCTTCTTAAAAGACATTAGTGAAGTGGATGTTTATTTTTTGGGACAACCCAGTAGTTTCATGGTCATCAATACTAGTGCTTGCTTTAAAAAAAAAATCAGAATTATTTATTTAATTAACTGAATTTAAATTTCCCAGCTGCTATGGTGGTATCTGGTGGGAACTCCTGTTCCGGGATCATAGTCCAGACCTCTGGATTGCCAGTCCAGTAACATAATTGCTATGCTACTGTGTCCCCAATTTGCAGGGTCAGTTCATCTTTTTTTAAATGTAAAATAAATACAAAGTTTATTTTTGAAGTCAACAGGGATGATTTTTAAGGAACAAGAAATAAAACACCCTTGCATTTTCCCATTCGGACTGTATAAAGTTTTTAACTCATTATAAAGTAGAAGTAATCTAATGGTGGTACTTTCCCCTTGCTTTTACCTGGCTGAATTTTTCAAAGGAAATTGCATTGCTGACACAACAGGTGCAGTAGTTCAGAGCCGATGAGGTCTCTTAAAATTCCAGAATTTATCTGACACTAAACACCAGCTCTGTAATAGCCATGGCAGATGCAGTCCTCTTCCTGAGATGGGATATTTTTTATTATATTCTGAAGCTAACAGATAGGCTTAGAACTAGCAATCACAGCAATTGGATGTGCATGGTATAAAGCCCTGGAATTCAAACTACCAAGAATCAGACTGAGAAGCCAGTGCTGACACTATTAGAACACTATCTGCATTCGAGAGAAGTGATGACTTCAATTCAGCACACTACATAACCACTTTACACTAATGAGACATTTGTCTTTACTGGATGTATTCTCTCTAAATTGTATGTTGTGGCCTCATTTTCCTGAAAGTCTGAGTAGCATGCCCAAGTTCCAAATCGTTCATGATGCATTCTTTAAGGTAAAGTTGCAATGGATTTATGAAAATACTTGGTTTTGTGAAATAAATTTTACTTTTGTCAAACATTTTGTTAAGTAGCAATACATGACTACATACTTGAAGAATGCAGCATTTTTGTTGATTAAATAGTAAGCATCTAACACATTTCAGTGTGTACATGTATCCCCATAGGACAGGGGTGTCCAGCCTTTAGAAGGAACAGGTCAGCGGAAGATAAACATGTCCAAACCAGTAAATGGACTGCATACAATTACAGGCACACAATAGTCACATACCTCATGCCTACCTCTTCTCCTTAAATTTTGTTAAGTGTCTTATGTCTGTAGGACTGATTCCTGAAGTGTGGGGGAAAAAAAGCTCCCTAGTTGGTATAAATCTATCTGTCATGGAGCAACCTTTTTCCAATCATTTCGGTCTCTATCGGTAAAATTGCTTTGCACACAGCTCACAGAGATGGCACGGACTTCTAGTCCAGATAATGGAGCTCAGAGGTCACATTTGGCCAATGAGTCACATGTTGGACACTCCTGTTTTAGGGAACATTCTTTGAAATCAGCTCTCTTCTAATATTAATACTGTGCTTTATATAAACTACAAATCTACTAAAGGTATGTAAATATTTACCAATTACCTAGTGGTGCCTGTATAATGAATTTGATTGATCAGAATGAAGGTTTTGGAGTATGAAATGTATGGTGCGAGTCCCAAGCTGCAGTTGCTCTTCCACAAGTAGCTTAGACAATGCAACAACAAGTGATGTTTCTTTCTCTAATGTGATTTTTTTAACAGGTGGTTCCATCAAGGTCCCAATCCCTACACTGGTGCATCAGACTGGCTGTACTCAGGAAGCTACTGGGATAGGAGTTACTCACACTGCAGTGATATTTATTAAGTCAACATGGGAGAAGTCAAGCAGCATCTCTGCTATGAGCAAATTTCAGGGCATATATTATTTCACAACTTTAAAAATAACAGTACAACCTCAACCAATGTAAATTTACTTCTTTTTGGTCTCTTCCAATAAGAATGTTCTTTGAGAGCTTTCTTGTAAGTACTGCCAAGAATGTATGATAGAAGCCTCTTAATGAGAGCATCACTATGATAAAGATGTCTTTCTCTTTTCCAACTGTTGCACAACTGTTGAGACCTATTCTAGAAGTGCCCAAGCTGTTTACCCACCTCTGGCAGGTTTCTCATAAGGCAGTAAGTGGGAGTAAAATTTGTCCATTAAGTTTCTTAAGACGATTTATAGTAGGGTACTAAATTAAGCAATTTGCACTCGAGCAATAAGTGGGAGTAATACCGGCCCATTGAGTTCCTTAAAACCATTTTATTTTATGGTACTAAGTTAAGTTATTTCTACACAATCATGCTACTCTTACTTCATCTGTTTCTGAAAACCTAATCACTAATCACAATGTCACAGTATTTTAACTATATGCAAGTTTTGTTTAGATCCATTGTAGAGCTAGATAAGGATTGCGCCTATAAAACAGCGATCTCTATCTAAACTGTTTTATAAACAGTCTTTGGCCCCGTTTAGATTCATTTGAATCGCATAAGGTATCCATTAGTTGACATATACTTCAGTGGACTTCGTATCCTAAAAATATAGTTCAGGTTCAATATCTCAATTTATCACTGAACAAAAGTATCTCCTTATTTCAGAAATGTTTGTGGAAAGAGTGCTTCAACCCTTTTACAACATATTCCATCTTACTGCCGCATCATTGGTAATCTTACCGCTTAATTTCCAGTTTCTTTTTGGTCTACTTAATGTGTGTTTGTGTTGAATTTGACTTGTCATGTGGTGATTGTTATTTAAGAAATTTGATTCGTTCAGGAGTTTCAAAGCCATGGCAAGCTTTGCAAACCTTATTTGGAAAAAAACTTGTATAGCTAAAAGTGTAAAGAAAATTCTGTAATTATTTGTACAGTATATCAGAGCTTAAGTTCAGGAAATCTTGAAGTTAAAAAGAAACTAAGGTTGAATATATTAAAACTGTAATGTTTGAAATTGTGATCAATTGTACTCTCAGCATTTATCAATTATGGAAAACAGTCCCATTGTAAATCTGAATTCTAATCACTTTAGGTTTGCAATTCGTCTGACCTTTGTAAAATGCTATTGTACTCTAGTACTGGCAATGGGAGTAGTTTTTGTGTTGCACATCACCCAATGTGTTCGTATATATAAGCTCCGAATGTGAAATAACTCGAACTCACTATGTTGAAATTAATTTCTCATAAATCTCAAATGCATTTAAACCACATTTTACAACCGTGATGCACTGCAGTTTGAAATTACGTTGGATTCAGTTAAACTCCTAATTGGATTAATAGCATATTTGATATTTTACTATTTTCAGTTAGAATGTCTTCATTTCTTCAAAGCTTCAATAGTGAAAAATATGCAAACAGACTTGGGATCCTTCTCTGTATCTCTTATGTCTGTTGTTAGCAATTTTCAATGATGGTGTGAGTATTGGACTGAAATTAAAAAGAAGTATGTATTTCTAGGTAAATAGTGCATATCTTAGGTTAGAAGTAATGGAAGAACAACACTAAATCAGATTTTTAACTACTTGTCATTTAATACAGGAATGTCAAATGTAATATTGCTGCTAAATAAAGGCTTTTCAAAATGTGTAGATATAACACTATTGTCTTTGTTTAATATTTCAGTGCTGTGGGGGAGGGGAGAATGAAATATTTTGTAATAATTCCATTTATTGTCAGCTGTTCAGCTCACGGCATTTCAAATCTAAGACATTGTAGGAGTTGGTCATTTCAGAGTGTACAAGCCTGTAAGAAATTGGGGTCTTTAACAAACAGGTATTTTCTACATTTTATGAGATTAAGTAAACAGCATTGATTCTCTTGTCGAAGGGTCATGAGGACTCGAAACGTCAACTCTTTTCTTCTCCGCCGATGCTGCCAGACCTGCTGAGTTTTTCCAGGTAATTCTGTTTTTGCTTTTTGATTCTCTCGCTGGAAAGGTGATTTCTAAACACTTTAAACAGTCTTCAGAAACAGCAAGGTCACTTAGTTCAGGCTGCCATGTTAACATCCTAAGCTGGTAGAATGGCATCTTGTGCACCCACTTATCTATGTAATTGTTTAGGAAGGACCAGGATACGACCCTCATCAGGATGTAAGCTAAAAAGCTGACCTCGAGCAGGGTGACGAACAGGGGAGGTGGTAACCACCTTGACAGTCTGGGTACCTGTCCTGTGTTCATTGGTCAGAATAGTTTGAATAGATGATTGATACCGGGTAAGCTACCAACCCCCAGGAAAAGGGTATATTAACAAGCGCTGACGCACAGGAGCCAGATCCTGCTGGGATCATATACTGGTGAGGGGCTGCTGAGGGATCGTATGTGGCTAATGTGCTGGTGAGGTGGCAGTGCTCATTGGGCAGCTACCTTTTTCAGATGGAAGATATCCAGAGGAGGAGGAGGAGGAAGATGAAGGGAAGAGTTTCCTAACACTTCAACTAGGGAGCAGCATGCTGTTACCACAGGCTACTGAGATCAACACACTCTGCAAACCATCCATTTAGCTTCCAGGATCGATAAACTGCTCTCAAATGTTTTGGTCGTATACTTTTTCCATCTAGTTAATGCATCATATTTAAACTGTTGCTTCTTAATCAACTTAATAAACCATCTTAAAATTACTTATGTCTAGTCATCTGCCTATTTAGATATCTGTGGCTCTGAGCCCTGAAATCTTATAGTCTCCCTAGCCAACCTAGACCTACGCCAAATATACTTCCTAAATTTAGAATACTCTCTGCTCCAAATGTTTAATATTGATGCTTGATTTTTCTGGAGATGCCACCAGCCTTCAACATGGCAGAGGAACGTTCCTTGATGTAAAGAATTGAGCATGGAAGGTTCATGAGACTGTTCCCTTAATGATGTACCAACCATATTAGGCCTCAAACAGAGGATCGTGGATGCCTCTGAACCTGAGAACCTTCCCTGATGTTGGTTACAAGTTGATTGACTCCATGATTTGTCATCAGGCATAGTCAGGAGAGCACAGTGTTCTAGTCTCCACAGTCAGTTGATTATATTACCTCTGCCAGGATAATTGCTGGTACTGCCCTGAACTGTTCATTGCTACTAACTGCTGCCTTCCAGGTGAAACTTAACAGTAAAAGTTTCTGATGTATCCACCAATATCAATCTCTTGGAGCAATTCCTTCATACTTTCAAATGGTCCTGGACAAGGGACTTCAAAATTCTGGAAATCCATTTTCACCATCTTATTAGATATTGTGAAGGTGTTTTTTTGTGATTTCTCAGCTACTCCATAAATGTGATTTGAATTTAGGTTCTAAAGAAGTTGAGGTTAATACTTCATTGAAGTATTGCCGAAAAAAGAGACATCCTGCTGAAGCTTTTTTGTCTTGCACTCATTAGGACAGATGCAAGAATGCCAAATTTCAAAGGGAGCGATAGTTTATGCTACCTGAGAAAAGGTGCTGATTGGCTGGCAAGTCGGCTCTGGTTGAGATGTTACCATGGAGAATGCACCGGGGAACTATTGTCCCTCATGCTTTTGTTTAATTCAAAAGACATGCAATGCCTGGGCATGTTGTTTTTGTCTGCAGAGGACAAATCCCTGCGTTTGAATACACGTAGCTTCTAGCAAATGTAAGTGAGCTACGTTGAGAGTCCAACTGAATATTTTAATTTGATTATTAGTGTAATTCTTAGCACACTTGAGATTGTTCAGCAAGTGCCGTCCAATTTTGGAATCACTTCTAACAATAGACATGGGGGAGAATTTTCTCCCCGTCGGGTTGGCTGGTTCGGAGCGGGCGTGGAGCCGTTCGCCACCCCCGATCGGCTACGCGCCGCCATTTTACATGTGAGGGCCTTAATTGTTCCAGCCAGCGTGACCTATGTGGGCGGGGTGAGGAGGGAGAGTCGGGGCCTGCGTGAAAGGGCGCAGAAATCTCCCTGAGGCACAGAGCTGCCTGAGGGAGATTAAGCGCGGTTGTAAAGTTGGGGGAAAAAAGAAATAAAATTATTCAGACGGTGTCACATTAGCTGGGACATGTTTTTGAATTTTTATAATTTTTATTTAATTAATAAAAGCTTCATGAAACCTCAGCCTGCCCGTGGATGAGGTTTAATAAAAAAAAAATGCGAAGGCCACCCAGGCTCATCGCCTGCCTGCCAACCTTGAGGTCGGATGGGCAGCCCTGACAATGACGCTAATTAGTTTATTAATGGCCTTAACAGGCCTTTGGCAGTTCGGCGGGTGCGCAGCCGACTCCGGTGCGTGCCCGCTGAACAACAGATCAGAATGACGCGCGGTGACATCGGGACGTACGCCCGACATCACCGCGCATCATTTTACATGTCGGTGTGCGGGGCCCACATGCCAAAAAGAAAACGCTGGCCTTGATGTTCTGAGGTTTGCAGGCGTGGGCTGGTTGAGAATGGTCAGTACTCTGCCTTTTGTGAACAGCCGAAGGTGTGTGCTGTTCGATAGGATCCACTATTTGTTGGGACGTACGTCCTACGTACCTAGCATCGCACAGGCACTGAAATTGATATATAATATTACTCATTTGTGTGGTAGGATGGTTTTTTGATTTGATGGCAACATCCTGTTAGTGGAAAATACCACTTGAGTTGCTACTGCGTAGGTAGCAGCGTGAAACGGTTAGCTTCACTTTGCTTGAATTTTTGAATGCCTTGCCTTTCCAGGATTATTTGAGGTAGCCTGGGCATTTTTCAGGTTTGAAAGTGGCAGTCTTGGGTCCATTTATGGGTATGTGTGAGTTACACTAACAACCAATTTAAGATTATCAGTCAGGCTCATAGTGTGACTCATTAATGCTTGTTAGAAGGCACATATATTCAAATGCAGGGGCCTGACCTCTTTAGGCAAAAGGAACATGTCCAGGCATTGTGCTTCTTTTGAATTAAGCAAAAGCTTGGGGGACACTAGTTCACTGGTGCATTCTCCATGGCAAAATCTCAACCAAAAGAGTCGATTTGTTAACCAATCAGCACCCTTTTCTCATGTAGTGTAAACCGTTGCTCCCTTATAAATTTGACATTCTTGCATTTGTCCTGATGAGTGCAAGGTGAAAAGCTTCGACAGGGTGTTTCTTTTTTCAGCAACACTCAAAGTTCTGTACTACCAAGCAACTACTTTGTTGAAGCTATAGGAGCAATTGTAACCTAGTCTGTCCTTTAGAAAGCTGACAGGATGGGGTGCAATGTTAGAGACCAGGAGACAATCAATTAAGACATGAGTTTCTTTTTAAGAAAACCGGTACATCGCTCTCACCGCACAAGTAAGAAAAAGAGTGGGAGCAGGTCAATCCCCTTGATCCTGCTCCACCACTCAATAAGATCATGGCTGATCTGATTGTGGTCTCAACTTCGTTTTCCTGCCTTCCCCCCATAACCCTTGACACCCTTGTTGATCAAAAATCTCTCAGTCTTGAATATATTCAATGACCCAGCCTCCACTGCTCTCTGAGGTAAAGTCCAAACACTAATGACCCTCTGAGAGAATTAATTCCTCCTCAACTCTGTCTTAAATGGGGAGACCCCTTATTCTGAAACTGTGCTCCCTTAGTTCTAGATTCTCCCCACGGGAAACATCCTCTCAGCATCTACCCAGTCAAACCCCCTCATAGTCTTTATACTTTCCAATAAGATCACCTCTCATTCTAAGCTCCAATGAGTACAGGCTCAAACTTTCCTCATAAGACAAAACCCTTCAAGTCAGGAATCAGCTTTGTGGCCCTTCTGTGAACTGCCTCCAATGCAAGTATATCCCTCCTTAAATAAGGAAACCAAAACTGTACACAGTACTCTAGGTGTGGCTTCATCATGCCCTGTAGAGTTAGGGTTAGACTTCCCTACCTTTATACTCCATCACCCCTGCAATAAAGGCCAACATTCCATTTGCCTTCCTAATTACTTTACCTTAATGCTAACTTTTTGTGATTCATGTACAAGATTACCCAGATCCCTCTGTGCCCACAGCATTCTGCAGACTATCTCCATTTAAACAATATGCTGCTTTTCTATTTTTACTACCTGTACTCCTTCTGCTAATTTTTTGCCCACTCTGAGTCTGGAAAGGGATATTGGTAGGTTGCGTTAGCCTCTCACCTTGCTTTCAAATTGGCAAACTTGGCTACAATACACTCTGTCCCTTCATCCAAGCCATTAGTAAAGATTGGAAATAGTTGAGGCCCTAGCGCTGATCCCTATGTCACCCCACTAGTTACAGTTTGCCAACTTGAAAATGATCCATTTCTGACCCTGATTCCTGATGGTTGGCTAATTCTCTATCCATGATATATTACCTTCTGCAGTAACCTTTCATGTGGCCCTTATTAAATACCTTTTGCAAATCCAAATACATCTGCTGGGTCCCCTTTATCCACCCTGCTTGTTATATCCTCAAAGAAATCTAGTAAATTTGTTAAGCATTATTTCCCATAAAAATATGTTTGATTCTGCATGATTTTCTCAATGTCCTCCTACTTCCTTAATAATGGACTCCAGCATTTTCCCAATGACAATTTTCAGCTAACCAGTCTATGGTTTCCTGCTTTCTGTCACCCTTCTTTCTTGAATAAAGGAGTTACATTTGCAGTTTTCCAATCCGTTGGGAGCTCTGCAGAATCAAGGGAATTTTGGAAGTTCACAACCAATGCATCCACTATCTTTGCAGCTGTATCTTTTAAGACCCTCGGGGCAGTATTTAATGGAGGCAACTAGGGTCTCACCCACTGGCTGGAAAGCTGGCGTGAACCCCACATCACCTCCTTTAGGGAAGTCCCACAGAATTAAGTGTCACTTGGGCACTTAACAGGCCAGTGGTGGGCCTTCCCTGGGGTCCAGGACTCCAGGGGCATAAGTCTCTCCCCCTGAGAGCTGCCGGCCAATCAGAAGTGCTTAGCAGCACCAAGCAGGTATAGTGGCTGCTAAGGGCACTGCACTGGCCTAGGATCAGGCTGGATCCCTAGCAAACAGGTGAGCAAGGTGGGGGGTGGTGCGGGGGGGGGGTGGTGTTGCAGGAGGGAATCACTGGCTAGAGGCATGGGGATAGGTCAGGCAGAATGATTTGGGGGGTTGAAAGGTGGCTGTCTCAGGCCCTCCATTTCCCAATTCAGGGACCTTCGATCAAGCACTAATCCTCCCTTTAGCTACTCTCTTCCTTGTTATATACTTGTAGAAGCTCTTACTGTATGCTTTTACATTTCTTGCTAGTTTACTCTCATGTTCTTGGGAGCTCTGCCTCTGAGAGGATTCCAGCGTATCAACTCCGAGCAGAAGTTCCTCTGGCTGCAGGTACTTAGTGCAGATGTGGTTGCTGTGGGTCACACTGGTATTCACCAGCTCCCAAATGCCACATTACCTGCCCTGCCAAAGTTATTGTATTTTGTTCAACTAATTAGGGTTTTGTGTTTTGAAATATCAGTCAACTATTGTGGAATTATTTTAAGTAGTTTAACTGGTTAAGCTATAAATTGAATACAGTGCTTATATCTCCCTGGTTCTAGTTTAAACGACTGCCCCAATTTAGAGAAGAAAACCGTAAAACTCACTAACCAATCACCTACCTGCTCACCAGACCCCAGCTCACAGGTCTCCCCGTCTCTCACTCCCGCTCTCGAACCACTCCCTGTCTTGTAAAAGACCAGAATAACACCTCCTCCCTCACTATGTCGAATTCCCTCACTCACCAAATTCCTGAATTAAGTGCTCTGTCAAAGCAGCCATCCTTTCTTTAGAATCAAAAAAGTATAGCCAAATGTAACATTTATAAACATATTGTGCAATGAATCATTCAATTACAAAGTCATTTTTAGGCAGAGAATTTTAATTTCTTTTTGTGTCCTGATCTTCACTGCAAGTGTGTCAGTGCATTAATGTTACTCTAATATGAACGCGGAAGTATGTTTCATATTGAACTGTGAAAATAATTCTCATACCGTTCAAAACTATCTGATAGTTTGATGTTCATTGCAGAATGTATCTCATTTACTGTGGTGCTCAGGTTTTCAAAACGTTTCACCAGATCCTGTACTTGGAACTCCAATTCACCAAGACGGATATATACCTTGTGAAAAATTTCAGATATGATGTTAAGTGCTTCCTGCTGAGTTTCTGAATGTAACAGCTGTAAATCCAACTGAGAGTTTGGAACATGGCTGTAACGGTGGTAAGTTATTGGTGCACAACCATCGTTTTCTGAATCTGATGTGTGTTGGCTCAATACCTTCTCACTTTGGGAAGAAGATGATATAGAGTCCATATCCTGTTTTTCACTTGCAGCTTCATTAACTCCTACATTGGGAAATGCAGATCAGAAAGCACATGAAATTAATTGGAGACAGGACATAATCATTGAAAAGTAGAATAGAGCAGCACCTTCAGTTGTGAATTTTTGATAGAATGGACACAGCTTTTATACTTAATGAATGGAAAATGGCCATAATATTTTGATGAATGCAAACATCTTCACGGGTCCAATAAGTTGGTAAGATCAAGACAGGTACTCTATATTGTTGTCTTGAAGCCTATTTGAAAGTGCTCTTTTGAGCAATCCTTCAGAGAATGAGGGTTAATAGCTTTCTAAAGTTGTTTAATTCCTCTGGCTTGGGCGTTAGCATTAACTTGCTATAACCATAGACAGCCTAGCTGCTTTTATTGGCCCCAAATGTTGTTGCTTCATTGCTAACCAATTGCTCCAAAGTCTATAATTTTCCAATGCTGAGCTTACACTCACACTGGGAAGCTCAAGGGACAGGAGGAAGCCCCACCTCAGAGAGCTGCCAGCAAATCTGATTGGCTGGCAGTCCCATAGTCCCAGCAGCCCAGTGGCAGCAGTGGCCAGGACTGCAACTACATGTACAAGCAGCCCCCTGATTCTAAGTCCTGGAGGCCAGGACCAGGTAAGTGAGGAGGTCTCAGGGAGCTGACAGGATGTGACGCCCGAAGGGGTGATTAGTAGGGGTGGTGGGGAAGCCCAGTGGGGACCTTGATGGGGAGGCCGGGGGAGGAGTGGGGAAGGAAGCACTCACATCGAGAGAAGGTGGGCATTTGAGGGCCCTTCAGGGAGGCTTCTCTCCCTTCCTGCCTGAAGTTTGAGCAGGGCGACCTGCTGGGTTTCCCGCTCACTCATGAACTACTCCTGCCAACGTGGCAGGAAGCAGCACCTGGGGAATTTTACAACCACCCCCCCCAACCACCACCTCCCCCCGCCCCACCGCCTGTAAACCTGCAAGTAGACAACTGTAAAATTCTGCCCAAAAAAATCTTTTATCTGTTCCATTGGTTGGGGAGCTCTCCAGAGTATTTGGGGCCAAAGTGTGACTTGAATTTTTAAACTGGGGGAACACACCCTGAAGCAAACAACAATGTACCCAAGTGGAAGTATGGACTGATTTTATTTGTGAAAGAAATGATTAAATTCTAAATAGTTATGGCTTGGAGTTGTACTTAGAATCATCCAACACAGAGGGAGGCTATTTGGCCCATCATGCCTGTGCTGAGTCTTTGAAAGAACTGTCTAATTAGACCCACTCTTCTGGCTCTTTCCCCATAACACTTCCAAATTTTTCTTTACAAATTTTAATCCAATTTTTTGAAAGTTACTATTGAATCTGTGCCATCCAGCCTCAATGAGCATTTTAATGAAGCTTTCATGATTTAAGTATTTCAAATCAAAACAAATACAATAAGTAAAATCAGTAAATTGCTCTCTATTCAGATGGCTTGTTTATGTATTACTGTTCAACGGTGGGTCAGGGAAAGAGACTCTTAAAGTTCAGTAGCGAGTTTAAAATTGGTGATAGAGGCCACCCAATGAGCTACAGGGGCTTAAAAAGAAAGACAAAATGAAGACTAGGTACTTTGATTACTCTAAGAATCAATTCTGTTCTTTCACTGAAAAAGCTAGGTAAGATTATTCTCGATAAAGCTGATGATATAGCAAACATAGATACTGCAAATCTGTCTACAAACTCTAACCAGTGGGAAACATTTTGGGGAATGGTTAGAGTTGGACAGAAATCAAGCACCTGCATGAAACTAAAAATGTATTTAAATGACAGTTGGACATCTAATAAAGTACCTAATGGAAAAGATTGACTAGTTTCTTAATATGTGATATGGTTTCAACATGGAGGAAGTTGTACAAACATTCTGTAATAAGGATACCCAAAAGTGTCTTTTAGAAGGGAAGTTTTGCTGGATTACAAGTTTTCTGTGTTCAGTCTTCTGTTCCATAAGGAATATCGACAGGAGCAGGCTCAGGTTATACAGCCCCTTGAGACTGCTCTGCCATTCAATAGGATCACTGCTGACCTCAACTTCACTTGGTTCCCTGAGAGATCAAAATCTGTCTATCCAAGCCTTAAAAATATTTAACGGTGGGGTAGAGAATTCCAAAGATTCAAAACCCTTTGAGTGAAGAAATCTCTCCTCATCTCAGTTCTAAATGATAAGCCGCTTATTCCGAGACTTTGCCCCTGTGTTCAAGATTCCCCAGACAGGTGTAACAACCTTTCAGTATCTACCCTATCAAGCCCCTTTAGCATCCTGTATGTTGCAATGAGATCATCTCTCGTTTTTCTAAACTCCAGAGAATATTGGCCTAATTTACACAGCCTCTCATCGTAGGCCAACCCTCTCATTCCAGGGACCAAATTAGTGAATCTTCGCTTACTGCCTCCAATGCAAGTATTTCCTTCTCTGAATATGGAAACTAAAACACTCAGTATTCCAGCTGTGGCTTCTTTTATTCTCGAACTCCAACCCCTTGCAATAAAGGCCAACATGCCAACAGCCTTCCTGATTGCTTGCTATATCTGAATGCTAATTTTTTGTATTCCTAGTATGAGCACACCCAAGTCTCTCTGAATATCAACACTTACAAGTTTCACACCCTTTAAAAAAATTCCTATTTTCTATTCTCATGACCAAAGTGAATAATCTCACACTCCCCTACATTATACTGTGAGGAGAGACAGTTTAAGTAAGTTATGCCTGTATTTGTGGGTGTTAGAAATGAGTTTTAGCTTTAACATTTAAGGTTGATTTGTATTTCTGTATTTGTGTGTTAGGTCAATTTGAGTTTTAGTTTCACTTTAAAAGGTGAAACCTGGGATCTAGTTTCATTTTGAGTGGAGAGATCAGGTCTAAAGCTGTTTGTATACCGGCATTTCTAATGAGAATTTTACAACAGTTGAAGAGAAGTTAAAGCAAACCCAAAAGTAGAAAAAAACTGTGCTGTTGCCTAGCAACAAGGGTCCAGAGAGGGAGACCCTTACACACACACACAACACACATAGGCAGAGCAGTTGAAAGCAGTCTGAGTTGGTTGAAAGTAGCTGCCAGAGAGACACTGGTGCAAAGGGACAGATAGCAAGTCCCAAGCTAAAGAAGAAAGCCCCCAAATCCAGGGGAGATGGACCAGGAGAAAGTCCCAAGCAGACTTTCTAGTCAAAGGAAGGACAGGAGCCTGGAAAAGGTCCTGTTAAGTGAAGTTAAGAGTGAGGAGCAGAAGAAGGCTTCAAGCTTAAAGGAAGAAAAGCTGCAGGGAGCAGATTTAAACTGAGAGGCCAGAAGTTCCAAGGAGACAGCTGAAAGTCTGTAACTATTTGCTATAGGCATCTGAAGCAGTGGTGTACTGTTGACAGCTGAATCAATGTGAGAGAGTGCGTAGAAGAAAGCTTTAATGCATGTGGTGACCCAAGGGAAAGGAACACCAGAAGGAGAGTTCAAAACCCTGGAGGTTGACCATTGTGAAGGTGTCAGAGAAAGCATCAGTTTTGGGAGAAGATTCCAAAGCGAGTTCTCGGAAGTGGAGGTTGGAAACCCTCATGTGAAAGACTGAGTTCAGTGAGACTGGTTGGCTCATGGTGTGACAGAGAGATCCACAGCATCTGATTGAGGTGGCATCTGTCACTTGGTTTCAGAGTTGTTATGTCTGACCACAGGTCGCCTATTGGTTTACATGGACTGTGTACTTACTGTGAACATTAGAGTATAAGATAGCTTTTGTAACTTGTGTTATCCTTACAAATCTATATATATCTGTAAAGCTACAGTTGTCCAGGCTTGTCCAGTAGTAACATCACCTGCAATACACCACCTGCCATCTTGTGGCCCACTCACTTAACCTGTCTATATCTCTTTGCAGCCTCTCTGTGTCCTCCTCACAACTTACATTTCCACCTAGGTTTGTATCATCAGCAAGCTTAGACACATGACACCGTCCCTCATATAAGTCAGTAGTATAGCTAACGAATAGCTTAGGTCCAGCACTGATTCTTGTGACACTCTATTAGTCACAACCTACCAACTTGAAAATGCCCTATTTATCCCCAATTTCTTTTTCTGTCCGTTAACCAATCCTCTGTCCATGCTAATATATTACTCCCAACTCCATAAGCCCTTATTTTGCCTATTAACTTTTTGTGTGGCATCTTACTGAATGATTTTGGAAATCAAGGTATACTACATATACTTTATCTACCCTATTAGTTATATCCTCAAAAGATTCTTCATAGTTTTGTCAAACTGATTTCCCTTTTGTAAATCCATTTTGGCTTGGGCTGATTCTACTATGATTTCCTCAGTGCATCATTAAGACTTACTTAACAATAGATTCCAGCATTTTTCTGCTGACTGATGTCAGGTTCACACACCGGTAGTTCCATGTTTTCCCTCTCCCGCCCAGTGCCTGATCGAGGGACGTGGCATTGGGAAGTGGGGTGGGGTGGGACCCCCGTCACCCTTAATCCTGGCCCCCCCTCAACCCATTAACTCTCACTCGTAGGTCTCTCTTTCCCTCTTTGCAGAAGAGAAGAGAGAGCATTAGGGAGAGGTAGAGAAATAGAGGTGGCCATTCAGCCATCTCTCAATTAGTATCTGCACTGGATGCTGGAGATCAGGAAAGTGTCGATATGTCTGTCAGTGATGGGGTCCTGTCAGCTATCTGGTGACAGAATTAAATATCAGGCAGGATCATCCTATTTAAGCCGAGATTCATAGTATGCAAGCCATTGGTGAAGTCCTGAATGCATTCATGTGGTTGCCACGTTTACTCCATGCGGCTACATGGCATAAAATCTCTTGTCAACAGTCACTGAAATATGATTTGGTAAGGTGAATAATGGTAACTTCAAACATTTTTACCTACTCATTCGTATCTTTTATCTCCCACAGGGCCTTCACACTTCCAGCAAGTGGGTAAGAGCAAATGGTGAAGTCAGGGACATTCTTCGAGAGCCGGCATCAGAAGTCTCTAAGCTCTGTTCAGCTGGATTCGGATGCTGTACCTTGGGGGCCATTGATAAAGGGGATACTTTTTGAATAACATTAGAGAATGTGTAATTTACTGGCAAGATTGGAGGGACAAACATGGGTGGCACGATGCTGTGGACCTCTCTGACCAAGTCTTCTAACATGGAAACAGGAACCAACTGCATGGAGAATGCAAGGCAATCATCCGTGTGCATTCAGGACTTCACCAATGACTCGTACGCTACGAATGCCAGTTTACATAGGATGCCTCACTAGCCTTGACTTTTCACTGCCCCACTGATCTGCAGCAAAGTGTGCTCCATTATATTGCTAGCAGTGAAGTGTGGCAGGGGCATGGGAGAAATGAGAGGTGGTGAAAGGGGACATGAAATTGGGGATTTGGCTCAAAGTACTTGAAATTACCAGCTGTAACCCCACATGCTGGTTCATATCCTGATGGACAAGTCTGCTCCTGCACAGGTGCAGATGGAGTAAGTCTTTGGATAGGCCCTCATGTCTCCAAAACCCAGAGGACCTCAGCCAAGAGCAACCCACCAGTCATAGCAGGGATCTGAGCAGTCTGCCTCTACCTCTGGTGAAGTCACGGGGAAGCACCCCATGTAGAAGTGTTAACCAAAGGATGAGTAAAGACTTGTAGTTGCACAAGGGTCTGCACACGGGTGTCTTATACTTTAAGCCTCTTTTGTTTAGTTGAATCACATACGAACATAAAAATGATTCTTCTGTACCACTTCCCCATTTCGCCTTTTCTTGGTTGCTGACGGCAAAGGGCCTTTTCATTTGTCTGATGCTGAAGACATGAATTGATACTAAGCAATGGAGAGCTGTGAAAGGGGTAATCGGTTGTGTACTGGATTGCTTTATGTTGGGGTAGGTACAAAAGTGCCTTGCATGTCTGATGGATGGACTCTTAGACCTGAGTGAACATCACAATAATGAGGGCATCCCAGGCAGCAATGTGAGGTGGTACATTGCCCACGTAATATTCCGCCTTCTCCTCCTCATCTTCCTCGGAATCATTCTAAGACACTGCGCCTTCTACCCCTTGCAGATACAAACCTCATTGCTGCGCAATGATGTACAGAGCATGCAACACACCATGACCATTCTGCAGACTCTGGCTGGTTTGTAGTGAAGGGATATCCCAAAGCACTTGATAGCCAATTGATACTTTTGAAGTGTAGTCACTTACAATATAGGGAATGTGGCACCCAATTTGCACAAAACAAGCTCTGACAAACAACAATTTGATAATAACCGGGTGATCTGTTTCTGGTGATATTAGGTGAGGGATAAGTATTAGCCAGGATATTGGAGAGAACTCCCCTGCTCTTCAAAATAGTGCCGAGTGTAAGGAGCATATCTTTTTATTTCTGTTGGACTATTGTAAAGAACATGTCTTCTTATTTTCTGTTGGACTGCGGATCAAAATTACAATGGCTGCAGGTTGAAAGGCATCCACTAGAACAGGATGTGTCCACTGGAAAAGGATGAGAAATATATACAATGTTGCAGTCCTAGAACAGTGTGCCATGAAAGACAGGATGGTGTCGGAAAGGAGTCCTGAACCAAGGGAGCTGCCTGGCAACAGCATTTTAATTGGCTCCTGACCAGGTGACCAAGTTTTGTTTTGAGAGCAGAGCAGAATAGATCCTAGCCTGAAAGGAACAAGACCAAAAACCTTTCTCCTGTGTGTGGAAGATTCCAGTTATTCCTCAATAATAGCTAGCTGTTTTTTTTTCTCCTCATATCTCTGTAATGTGTTCTCTCCCTGAAAACCCTTGTCAAGAGGCAAAAGGGGAAAATCACTGTTAGGGACATTGAAAGGCAAGTGCTCAACCAGTGAACTAAATACTGAAAGTGCTGGAAGACCACCTCGTGTCATCAACAAGAACAGAAAGGAATTTGGAAGACATCGATCAAAATCAACCCATTGAACTGCAGATTTATGCTATTGAACTGTTTTATCCCACCCTTAAAATCCATGTTTTGTGTGTGTGTGTGGATTTAAGAAGGGGGTAGAGTTTAAGTTATAGTGTTAGAGGTTAGCAGTTCACATTTCTTTCTTTTGCCACTGGTTAATGACAATTTGTTCAATAAACAGTTATTTACTTATTAAATTTACATACCTGGTGCTCGTATTCTTTTAACCTAAATTAAAACGTTGGGTAGAATTGACGCAATCTGGTGGTTTGGTCAAACTTTTCACATTTGTCGCAGCTCGGGGAACAGTGGGACTTGATATTACAGTGCACTATCCCCAGTGAATCGTAACATAAGGGATCATTTACATCTACAAGGGAGGGCAGACAAGGAATTGTTTTAACATGGTAAAAGTAGGGAAAATCCCAAGATATTCTATAAGTATATCAATGGCAAGAGGATAACCAGGGAAAGAGTAGGGTCCATTGGGGACCAAGGGAAATCTATGGGTGAAGCCAGAGGACATCGGTAGAGTGTTGAACGAATACTTTACATCCGTCTTCCCTCAAGAGAATGAGGATGAAGATATCGAACTCGGGAAGAGAGACTGCAAGATTCTTAAGCAAATTGATACAGGGAGTGACAAGGTATTGGAGGTGTTGGCAAGCTTAAAAGTGACAAATCTCCAGGGCCGGATGATTTGTGTCCCAGACTGCCAAGGGAGGAATCACAGGGGACAGGGGCTCTGACCCGAATTTTTAATTCCTCTCTGGCCATGGGGGAGGTGCCAGAGGACTGGAGAACAGCTGATGTGGTTCCGCTATTAAAGAAGGATTGTAGAGAAAAACCAGGGAACTACAGACCAGTGGGTCTCACGTCAGTGGTAGGGAAACTATTGGAGAAAATTCTGAAGGAGAGAATTTATCTTCACTTGGAGAGGCAAGGTTTGATCAGGGAAAGTCAGCATGGCTTTGTCAGAGGGAGGTCATGCCTAACAAATTTGATTGAATTTTTTGAGGTGAGCAGGTGTGTAGATGAGGGTAGTGCAGTTGACGTAGTTTATAAGGATTTCAGCAAAGCCTTTGACAAGGTCCCGCATGGGAGACTTATAAAGAAGGCAAATGTACATGAGATACAGGATAATTTGATAAGGTGGATTCAAAATTGGCTTAGCTGTAGGAGACAGAGGGTGATGACAGAAGGCTGCTTTAGTGACTGGAAGCCAGTGTCCAGTGGCGTACCACAGGGATCTGTGCTGGGTCCCCTATTATTTGGCATTTATATAAGCGACGTAGATGACTATGTTGAGGGTAGGATTAGTAAAGTTGCGGATGACACAAAGATTGGCCGGGTGGTTATCAGTGAGGTTGAGTGTCTTGGGCTACAGGAAGATATAGACGGGATGGTCAAATGGACAGATAAGTGGCAGATGGAATTTAACCCTGAAAAGTGTGAGGTGATACACTTTGGAAGGAGTAATTTGACAAGGAAGTATTCAATGGACGGCATGACACTAGGAAGTTCTGAGAAACAAAGGGAATTTGGCGTGTGTGTCCATAGATCTCTGAAGGTACAGGGGCATGTTAGTGGGATGGTGAAAAAGGCATATGGGACACCTGCCTTTATCAATTGAGGCATAGATTACAAAAGTAGGGAGGTCATGTTGGAGTTGTATAGAACTTTAGTGAGGCCACAGCTAGAGTACTGCAGTTCTGGTCGCCACATTATAGGAAGGATATGATTGCACTGGAGGGGGTGCAGAGGAGATTCACCAGGATGTTGCCTGGGATGAAACATTTAAGTTATGAAGAAAGGTTGGATAGACTTGGATTGTTTTCGTTGGAGCAGAGAAGGCAGAGGGGCGACCTGATCGAGGTGTACAAGATTATGAGAGGCATGGACAGGGTGGATAGGGAGCAGCTGTTCCCCTTAGTTGAAGGGTCAATCACTAGGGGACACAAGTTCAAGGTGAGAGGCAGGGGGTTTAGGGGGAATGTGAGGAAAAACATTTTTACCCAGAGGGTGGTGACGGTCTGGAATGCGCTGCCTGGGAGGGTGGTGGAGGCGGGTTGCCTCACATCCTTTAAAAAATATCTGGATGAGCACTTGGCACATCATAACATTCAAGGCTATGGGCCAAGTGCTGGTAAATGTGATTAGGTAGGTAGATCAAGTGTTTTTCATGTGCTGGTGCAGACTCGATGGGCCGAATGGCCTCTTCTGCACTGTGTGATTCTGTGATCTCATCCGATAGAACAACACCTCTGCACTCCCTCAGTACTGTGCTCCAGTGTCAGCCTCGAGTATATTCACAAATCTCTGACATGGGACTTGATTACAATAACCCAATTAAATGGTGAGTACTGCAATTCATTTCCATCCCCCAGCACAATCCTCATATACTCAAACTTGTTACTATCAAAAGAATAGGAATGTGGGATATACAAACAATGACCAGGAAAGGAAATCTAGAGAACCTAAAGCAAAAATGGAAAAGGAGAAATTAAACACCCTAGGCTTATGTGAAGTATGATGGACAAGAGAAGGCGACTTCATGAGTGATGAAATGAGAATGATATATTCACGAGGAGAAGAAAAGAAATGGGGAGTAGCAATAATGCCTGACAAGGAAGCTGCCAAATGTGAGAGTGAAGTGAAATACGAGTCAGATTGAGTGATGCCAGTGAAACAAGAGGGGCAAAAAAGTGGATATTACACATATATACTGAACCCACAAGTGAACATCCAAATGAGGAGGTTGATGAAATGTATGATAGAACTGAAAAAACTAATGGAACATGAGAGTGGAAAGAGCGATGTGATTGTTATGGGAGATTGGAAAAGTATGGTTGGAGAAGGTAGAGATGACAAAGAAGTAGGACCATAAGGACTTGGAAAAAGAAATGTGCAATGCCAAAAACTGGTAGACTTTTGCAGAACGGGAGTCATGATAACAAATATGTGGTTTAGGTATCATAAAACAAGACAGTATATATGGAAAATGATACATGAAAAAATACAGGAAGATTTCATGTAGGCTATAGAATGGTGAGACAAAGATACAAGAATAGTGTTAAGAACTTGAAAGCTCAACCAGGAGCTGACGTAGACTCGGATCATAATCTTGTGAAAATGGAAAGAGTACTCCGGCTGAAGAAGATTCAAGAACAGTAAGGAAACTGTAAAACCTAGAGAAACTGAAAGAAGTAAATGAAGAATTTGTAAATGAAGTAAACGAGGCACCAGCTAGAAAAGATAAGGGTATCACCAACACAAACAAGCAATGGAAACAGATTAAAGAATCTGTCAAGGAAGGAGGGACAAACAGCATAAGGCCTTTAAGAGGAAAAAAGATCAAGAAACCATCTGTTACGACTGCAATGTTGCAAAAGTACAGGAGTCATGATAACAAATATGTGATTTAGGTATAATAAAACAAGACAGTATATATGGAAAGGAGAAAATGGAAGAATATCAATTCTGAAGAAGACAAACTGAAATACAGACACTTAAATAAGAGTTAAGAAGCGAAAAAGAAAAGTTGTGATAACAATGGTTAAAACAGCACTGTGGTATACTGAAGGATTGACTAGGCTAGGAAAGGTCAACCTTCTGTATGTAAAAGCAAAGGAGGTCAGTGGCTCTCAGCATAAAGGATTGGAAACAACAGCAATAGAGGATAAGGAAGGTGTTTTTTAACAAACACTGATGAAATAAGAAAAAGATGTAAGAAGCATATTGAAGAACTATATGCAAATAGCCATTTGGCAGTACAGAACCTGAGTATTGCCGTAAAAAGAGACATGTCTAAGCATTTTGTCTTGCCCTCATCAGGACACCTCGCAAGAATAGAAATATAAGGGGAAAATAACAATTTATACTGTATGTGAAGAAGGTGCTGATTGGTTGGCAAGTGGTGTTGCCTTGGAGAATGCACCAGTGGTGGTGACTGACAGTTAACTGCCAAGCACTGCTTTAAATTTAAATCAGGCAGCTTGACCCTGATTGGTCAAGGCACTACCCTGAGGAATGAGTCTGTGAATGGCTGTCACTTATTTTGTTTAGCTGAAACAGCTGCAATGTGTGTGGTTGTCAGCGTAATTCTTAGCAAACTGAGGATTATTTAGCAAATGTTGTTCAATTGTGGAATCACATCTAATGTTGGACACTGTGTTTTGAGTTTTCCAAGCAGGGGCTGGTTGGGTACTATCTGTACCCTACCCATTGCGAACAGCGGCAGGGACATGCTATTTGATTTGCTCTGCCAGTCTTTGGGATGCCACATTAGTCATTTGTGTGAGAGGCAGAAATGTCTTTTTTTGACTTGATGGCAGCATCCTGTTATTGGTGAATACCACTCGTGTTGCTACTGCATAGTAGCAGCGTGAAACAGCTAGCTTCACCTGTTGCTCAAATATTTGAGATACCTTGCCTTCCAGGGTAATCTGGGTAGACTGGGCACTTTTCAGGGCCAAACGTAATGGCCTTAGACCCGTTCATGTGTTTGCATGATCTACAGATTGAAATGATCTGATCAGGGTAGCCATTATCATGCAGGATGCCTTTGATGCTCCCTATTTCAGCACCAAGCTTGCATGGTGAGCAAAAGGCTCGGGCCCTATTTACAAGGTTGCCAATAAGACCAATCTTATCGTGTTTGGAACGGTGAGAAGCCCAACGCGTAGACTGACCACTGAAGGTAGGCTTGCGGTAGAGTGTGGTAGACTTTCCTGGCAGATTTCTCAACTAGTACGTCAACGCAACTTGCCAACCAATCAATAGGCTCTTCACTTCAAGTATAAATCGTTGTTTACCCCTTAAACCGCTATTCTTGAGAGGTGTCCTGATGCGTGCAAGACGTAAAGCTTAGGCATGTCTCTTTTTTCAGCAAAACTGAACACAAAAATGAAAAACCTGAAATGATTGAGCTAGAAGAAGGGTAGTTGAAATTGATTTCAATGAACCACAAATACCAGAGGGTGAGATGAGAACAGCAATAAATGAGAAAAACTGGAAAAGGGTCTGGAATAGATGAAATACCAACAGAGTTGATTAAAAATGTGGGTAAGGACTTAACGTCAATGTTTACTAAGCTATGCAGAGATATTTACTTATCAGGAGAATTGGCCAGAGGACTTCACACAGACAATAATGATCACCCTATGAAAGAAGACAAAGGCATGCCAATGTTCTGACTTTCATACAATTAGTCTGATTGGCCATGCATTGAAGGTTAAGTTGAGAATTGTAACAAAGAGGGTGGGAAGGCACAGTACTATATAGGAGATGGCCAATGTGGATTCCAGGGAGGAAGAGAGACAAGAAAAGCAATCAACATTATAAGATTAATGAGTGAACACAGTTTAGAGTTTGGACAGGAATCCCATATTTCTTTTGTAGATTTTGAAAAAGCATTCAATAGGGTTGACCAGCTTAAGCTTTTGACAGTGTTGAAAGGCATTGGAGTACCCACCAGGGGAAACATCCTTCTTGCATCTACCCTATTGAGCCCTGTAAAGGTTTGTAGGTTTGAATGAGCTCACCTCTCATTCTTCTAAACTCCAGGGAATAAAGGCTCAGTCTATTTAATCTTCCCTCATAGGGCAATTACTAAATCCCAGGAATTACTTTAGTGAACCTTTGTTGCACTTTCTCCATTGCAAGTATATCTTCCTTAGGGAAGGAGACCAAAAATGTGCACAATATTCCAGGTAAGGTCTCACCAAGGCTTTATGTAATTGAGTAAGACATCTTTACTCCAAAATGTAAGTCCTCTTGGAATAAAAGCCAACATACCATTTGCCTTCTTAAATGCTTGCTGTACCTGCATGCTAGCTTTCAGTAACTTATGATACCAACAAGGATACCCAAGTCTCTGAGGTTGTACACTTCCCAGCCTCTCAGCTTTTCAAAACTACTGTCTTTCTGTTCTTTCTACCAAAGTGGATAACCTCACATTTCTCTACATTGTATTCCGTCTGCCAAATTTATGCCCACTTGCCTAACCTCTCCAAATCCCCCTGAAGTGTCTTTGCATTCTCTGTAAACTTGGAAGTAATCCTCACTGTTAAGAACTAGAGATAGCTTAAGTAACTTATATTTGTATTTATGGGTGTTAGGAATTAATTTTAGCTTTAAGTTTAAGTTTAATTTGTGATTCTGTATTGGTGTGTTAAGGGGGCACTTGAGATTGGTTTCACTTTAAAATGTGCCTGCATTTGAATGAGTTTTTACGACTCTTGGAGGGAAGTTCAAACACATGGCAGAAAAAACTGTGCTATTGCCTGTTAATAGGAGAGAGAGGTACCCACAGAGACAGAAAAAAACAGAAAAGTAGTTTCAGTTCAGTTGAAGTCAGGAGCCAGGAGAGGCTGGAAACAGCAGAGGGAACTGCAGAGAGTGCAGGTTTCAAAAAAGAACCAAAAGGACCCAAAGCCAAGGACTGAGAAGGAATGGAAAAGTCCCAAGAAGACCTTCTAGTCAAAGGAAGAACAGGAGTCAGGAAAAGGCCCTGTAAAATGAAGTTAAGAATGAGGAAAATAAGCTTGCGAGAAGCCTGAAGATTCAACGAGCCAGCTGAAGATCTGCAGGTCTGTAACTCTTTCCAATGGGCATGTGAAGCAGTGGTGTTCTGTTGGCACAGCTGAGTATCTGACAGAAAGCATGTGGAAGAAAGCTTGAATGCATGTGGCGATCCAAACGAGAGGAACCCTGGAAGGAGAGTTCAAAACCCTGGAGGTGATCCCCCGGGAAAGGCTCCCGAGAGAAAGTTGTTTGAGAGAAGATTCCAAAGCGGATTCTTCGGGATTGGAGATTGGAAAACCTCGTGTAAAAGACAGAGTTCAGTGAGACCAGTAGGCTCATATGTCACAAGCCTCTAGGCAGTTAATGAGAGATTCATAGCATCTGGTTGAGGTGGAATCTGTCACTTGGTTTCAGAGTTTGATGTGCCTGACCCACAGTCACCTATTGGTTTACATGAACCATGTAATTACTGTGAACATTAGAGTATAAGATAGCTTTGTAAATTTGTGTTATCCTTATGAAGCTGAATATATCTGTATAGGTCTGGGTGTGGGTGAAGGGGTATTTTGTTTACCAACCTCTTGTGAAAAGCTTATCAAAAGCTTTCTGAAAATCTAAATGAAAGGGTTAAACTGGAACTAAGAAGTACTTCTTGTGAAACAGAACTGTAAGCAGAAAAGCAGAACTAAAGGGTACCAGATGTGTTTGGACAGGATAAAGAATGAGACAAACAAGTTAGGGGGACAAAAGGCAAGGCCCAAGAGTGGGTGTTGAAACCAATGTGCCCCAGACTTCTGCACAATCAGCACAATATGTTGGTCGTGCATGGATCAGAACAATATCTAGTGTCTGTACACTTGGGAAATAAGTTATCAAAGACCTGAGGCAACTGTTGAGCATATGAGTGTGAGTTGACAAGGTCAGAGTATGTGTACGTGACTAACTGTGTATAAAAAAGGTGATTCCGCTGTAATCTGTAGTGTGTGGTCCTGGACTGCCCAAGGCCGTCTCTCCCTGCGTACGCTTGAATAATTAATAAATGATCATAGCCTGTACTTGAGTATCCTGGTGGTTTATCAAGGTGTAGCACAACATAAATATACCACATCCACCAGTTCCCCCTTATCTATTGTGCTCGTTACATCCTCAAAAAACTCCAACATGGTTGTTAAACATGATTTCCCTTTTATAAATCCATGTTGACTCTGCCCAATCGTAACATTATTTTCTAAGTGTCCTGTTATCACATCCTTTATTATTGATTCTAGAATTTTCCCTGATGTCAGGCTAACAGGTCCATAGTGCCCCATTTTCTCAATCCCTCCTTTCTTCAATAGTGGGGATACATTTGCTACCTTCCAATCTGTAGGAACCATTCTAGAATCAATAGAATTTTGAAAGATGACCACCAATGCATCTACTATCTCTACAGCCACCTCCTTCAACACTCTGGAATGTTCTAGGGGATTTATCTACTTTAAATCCCATTAATTTCTCTAGTACTTTTTATTAACTGGTATTAATATCTTGCAGTTCTTTGTCCAAACTAGTCCCATTATTTCTGGGATGCTTTTAGTATTTTCCCCAAAGTATTTGACTAGTTTCTCTTTCATTTCCTTATTCCTCATAATAAATTCTCCTGACTCCACTTGAAATAGACACACATTTGTTTTTATTAATCTTTTCCTTTTCAGATATCTACAGAAGCTTTTAGAGTCCATTTTTATGTTTCTCATTAGTTTACTCTCATATTCCGTTTTCCCTTTCTTAACTTTTTACTTGTCGTGCTTTGCAGAACTCTGAAATGCAACCAATTGTCAGGCTTACCATAATTTTTGGCAACTTTATATGCCTCTTCCTTTGATCTAATACAATCCTCAATTTCTTTCATTAGCCAAAGTTGGAACACTTTCCTTGTTGTGTTTTTATGCATGAAAAAGAATGTATTTTTGTTGTGAACTATATTAAGTATTGCTGAAAAAGGAGCTTTTCATCTTTCACTCATCATGACAATTAGCAAGAGTACCAAATATAAAGGGAACAACAATTAATACTGTATGAGAAGAGAGTGCTGATTGGTTGACAAGTGGATTCTGCTTGGTAGAGGGGTTACCATGGATAATGCACCTGTTGATGGTGACTGATGATTAACTGCCAAGAATTGTTTGAAATTTAAACCAGGCTGCTTGACTCTGATTGATCAAGGCAATGCCCTGAAGAATGAACCAGCAAATGGCTGTCACTTACTTTGTTTAGCTTAAACAGGCGCAATGTGTGTACATGTTCTTTCTGTCTGCAAAGAACAAGGCCCTGTGTACTAATATATGCACCACACTGCGAGCCTGACCGATAATCTTAAATTAGCTGTCATCGTAATTCTTAGCACATTGAGGGTTATTTATTAAACATTGTCTAATCATGGAATCACATCTAATATTGGACACTGTGTTTTGAGTCTGGCAAGCATGGACTGGTTGAGTACAGAAACTCAGTTGCATGAATGGAATTGCGGGAATTCACCAAGGCTCCTTAGACAGCACCTTCCAAACCCACGACCTCTACCATCTAGAAGGACAAGGGCAGCAGATACAAAGGAACATCACCACCTGGAAGTTCCCCTCCAAGTCACTCACCATCCTAACTTGGAAATATATCACCATTCCTTCACTGTCGCTGGGTCAAAATCCTGGAACTCCCATCTTAACAGCACTGTGGGTGTACCTACACCACATGGACTGCAGCGGTTCAAGAAGGCAGATCAGCACCACCTTATCAAGGGCAACTAGGGACGGGCAATAAAGCTGGCCCAGCCAGCAAAGTCCACATCCAGTGAATGAATAAAAAAAGGTCTGTACCTTGCCTTTGCCAACAGCAGAAGCAACCTGCTGTTTGATACAATCTGCCAGTCTTTGGGACATATGGGCTACATCCCTAGCATTACTCTGGCTCTGAAATTCATATATCTATCATTTGTATGATAGGCAAAACGTCTTTTTGGTTTGATGGCAGCATCCTGCTAATGGCTCCTTCATGCGCTTGCATGATATACGATACAAAATGATCTAGTTAGGGTAGCCATTAGTCTGCAGGATGCTTTTGATATACCCTATTTCGGCATCTAAGCTTGCATGGTGAGCAAATGGCTTGGGCCCTCTTTATGAGGTTGCTGATAAGACCAATCTTATTGAGTGTGTGGAACTGTAAGAGTCCCAACGTGTGGACTGACCAGTGAAGGTATGCTTGCAGTAGACTCTGGTAGAGAGAACCCACTGGCAGATTTCTCAACTAGTACATCAAGGAAAGGGAGTTCATTTGACTGCTCCATTTAAAAAGTGAATTTGAGCACAAGATGGAGTCCATTGAGACATGTAAGGGAATTGTTACATGCAGCTGCAGATTTAAATATAGCAAACGTATCATCCACATATTGGAAATATGCGAGGGGTAGGAGGTTGGGTGTCATTCCATCAAAGACACATTTCTCAAGGAACCCAACAAGGATGGTTGCGAGAGCTCAGTCGAGAGGGGATCCCATGGCAATACCATCTAATTGGGCATAGGTGGTGTGGTTAAAACTGAATTCAACTGCATGAGATGCCGAGGTCATAAGTTTGATGAATACTGATTCACGCAATTTTGGTGTGCCTTCATCCCAAATCAAACCGGAAGATATATTTGTTAAGTTCAAACTCCTCTACTCCCAATATCCCACCACAAACCAGCATCCACTAAAGACGCTGAATCCTTGAAAACGCACCTAGCTCATCTAGTGCATATATATTGCGGGATTCCAAACGACCTGTCTGATTTTCACATGCAACGTGAATGTCTGACAGCATTGCAAGGCCTTAAGACCACCCCGAACATAGACATCGGCAAATCTGACAAAAGGATGGGATTAGTCATCCTTAGCAAGTGTGACTATATCAACAAAATGCACTCCACTCTTAATGACAAGTCCAAATTCGTATCCATTGGGCCTCCTGCTCAACATGACTGGACAGCCTTGCTCGAAAGTAAACTAAAAAAAATGCTCACTGGACTTGTCTAAGACCGATGAGCTACCTGTGATATAAATGATGGGGCTCGTCCTCATGGCTCGCTGCATTCATGTATGGGTTGCCCAAGACACAAAAAGGGAAGTCCCTTTACACCCTATCTTATCTGTGACCAGTTCTGCACAATATGAATTGGCCAAATGGACGGGCTAATTGTTACAATCATGTTTGAGCAATTTTTCCAGATAAACATGAAAGGATTCCTTCACATTTGCGAAAGCATTACAGGACATGCATATCGACAGCAATGCTGTGTCCATGTGCTTGTTTGACACTGCTAGCATATTCACCAATGTTCCACTGAAGAAAGCCATAGATATTTGCACTGTAGCACTATATCATGGTAATCTAGACCAACCCCCATTACATGAACCAGTATTCACTGAACTTATGAACTCAGCAACTCATGCCGTTGAGTTCAGTTTTAACGGCACCATTTATGCCCAAATAGATGGTGTTGCCAGGGGAACCGCTCTAGGCTCAGCTCTCATCTCTGCAGAAATCTTTGTTCATTTCCATGAGAAACATGTCTTTACTTGCATTACACCTGACCTCCTACCCCTTGCATATTTCCAATATGTGGATGATATGTTTGCTATATTTAAATCTGCAGCTGCATGTAACAATTCTCTTACATGTCTCAATGGACTCCATCTTGTGCTCAAATTCACTTTTTAAATGGAGTAGTCAAATGAACTCCCTTTCCTTGATTACTGGTTGAGAAATCTGCCAATGGGATCTCTACCATGGTCTACCGCAAGTCTACCTTCACTGGTCAGTCCACACGTTGGGACTCTTACAGTTCCACACGCTACAAGATTGGTCTTATCGGCAACCTCGTAAATAGGGCCTGAGCCATTTAATCACCATGCAAGTTTGATGCTGAAATAGGGAGCATCAAAGGCACCCTGCGGGATAATGGCTATCCTGACTAAATCATTTTGTGCTGAATATCGCGCAAAATCATAAACGAGCCAAAGGCCATCACTGTCGGCCCTGAAAAGTGCTCATTCTGCCTTAGATTACCCAGGATGGGCGAGGTATTTCAAAAATTTGTGCAGCTGGTGAAGCTAGCTGTTTCACACTGCTTCTACAAGTGGTATTCATCACTAACAGGCTGCTGCCGTCAAGCCAAAAAGATGTTCTGCTGCAGCTCCACAGGCTGCAGAGGACGACTCAAGTGCTGGTTCTGAGGAAGAGCCAGAGGAGCCCCACAATGAATAGTAGGACCCTGAAGTGAGGATCCTTATGGGAGTCAGGGAGGCCTTGATTCAGACATCTAAAACATGGTGATGGCAAGGGGTATGCCACCTTACTGATCTTTCATGATGAGGCAATCCTGTCACCCTTAAGTCAAGGTCCAACCTCTGAAATAAACTTTGCAGCCCTTCCCATGTCACACGCTACACCCAGGCCTCTTCCCTATCAAATGCATGAAGCACATTAAAGCCATTGCACATAATGAGACATTTTTATAATGGAAGCAAATGTACAAATGAACCAGTACACACGTGCCAAGGAAACATAAATTACCCGTGACAACCCCTTTTGTGATCATAGTGACTTAAACTTCCGTTTGCGAGTGCTTTATTTTGGTGCACCCACCACCCCCCCTCCCCGAACTCTCGCAAGCAGCTGGATTGGAGGCAGCCTGCTGACTCTGATGCCCTGTTAGCCTTGGCAACCATCAACTGGTCGGCGAAGCCTGTGCAAGCCCCATCTGGGCGGGAGAGTCTTGTGGTCTCCTCAGATGCAACAGTCACTGGCAGAGGGGCAGAGGAGCTGCTGCCATCATCCAGAGCGCCCGGTGAGGAGCTTGCAGTTGCAAGCTGCAGCTTGTCTGCAAACATGAGGTTGGTTTGAACCTTCCTGCTCATCATTGATGGACAGACAGCCAGCAGAATTACTAGGTGCCTCATCCATCACTCACACTAGCAATGACCTGCTCAGGCCACTGCCAGTGTGTGGGCTTGCAGGTCCGATCGCAACCCCAGTTCCTGGAGCTGCCTCTCCATGAGAGTCGCCAATCTTTCTATGGAGGAAGCTGTGCATTCTGAGTCCTGGATCAATGCAGAGGTCATAGACGAAGCTTGGGAGCATGTGAACTGCGAGGAGGACAGTGTGGAACTTCAAGAGTATATAGGCAAGTTGGTGGAGTGGGCAGATAGGTGGCAGATGAAGTTCAATGCAGCGAAGTGTGAGGTGATACATTTTGGTAGGAAGAACATGGATAGACAATATAAAATAAGAGGTGAAATTTTGAAGGGGGTGCGCAGGAGCAGGGTGTATATGTGCATAGATCATTGAAGGTGGAAGGACAGATGGAGAGGGCAGTTAATAAAACATATAGTACCCTGGGGTTTATTAATAGGGGCACAGAGTACAAGAGCAGGGAGGTTATACTGAATTTATATAAGACACTCATTAGGCCTCAGCTGGAATGTTGTGTACAGTTCTGGGCACCATATTATAGGAAGGATGTAAACACATTGGAAAGAGTGCAGAAGAGATTTACAAGAATAGTTCTAGAGATGAGAAACTTCAGCTATGAGGGTAGATTGGAAAGGTTGGGCCTTGGAGAGAAGAAGGCTAAGCGGAGATTTGATAGAGATGTTCAAAATCATGAGGGGGCTCAACAGAGTAGATAGGGAGAAGCTGTTCATGTTTGTGGAATGATAAAGAACAAGAGGGCACAGATTTAAAGTGATTTGTAAAAGATGCAAATGTGACATGAGAAAAAACTTTTTCACATGAGTGGTTTGGGTCTGGAATTCACTGTCTGGAAGTGGGGTGGAGGCAGGTTCAACCGAGGCATTCAAGAGGGCACTAGAGGATTATTTGAATTGAAACAATGTGCAAGGGTACAGGGAAAAGGCAGGGCAATGGCACTAGGTCATAATGTTCTTTGGTGTGCCGCTGCAGACATGATGGGCCGAATGGCCTCCTAAGTGCCATTGAAATTCTGCGACTCTGCGATGGCTCCATGGTGTCAGGTCCTCAGGGATCTCTGCCAGATCTTCCCGTGCATCCTGCTGGGCATCCAGCATCTGCCACCTGATGGATGACTCCAGAGGCTCATCATTTGCCTCAAACTCAGCACTGCCCTGGTCTCCAAAAATCCTCCGACTGCCAGCGCCCTGGGCACTCTCTGCCTCCACCAGCTCCTCAGGTGAATGTGATGTGCCTTCACCACTGTGCACTACCATCTGAGTCCGGACGCTTGAACTCACCGATGTGCCTGTATCTGCACTGGTGCGTGGTGCAGAGGAAGAATGTGACGTGGGTGCATCTGGCAGCTAAATCCTCCTCAGGGATCAAGGTGGGGTCCTCGGTGTCCTTTTGGGGTCATTATGATTAGCCACCTGAGGGAGGAAGCAAAAACGTCAGCATTGACCATCATTACGAAGTCAGAGCGCCCACAAAGTGGTTTCTCATTAGAATGGACATATGGCTGAGCAAATACTTCCGAATGTCAGTCTTACAACCACAGTCTTACAACTCTCAGATCCTACACCAATCTTGTCTCTTTCTGTTGGACTCTTACCCTCATCCGACACCTCTGCCTCTCTGCGACCTGTGGACCAGGCTCCAGGCTTGCAGGCCATTTCCAAAGCCTGTTCCTCCGCATGACTGAGGATCAGTAGGTTTGGTATCCCCCCACCAGTCTGTCCTTGCTACACTGAATTGTGACTCCTCTTAGTACCATTAGTACCCCCCCAAACTGCTGCCACTTTGCAGCCTCCCCAATCCCAAAGATGCAGGAACAATTGCCTGCGATATTTTTGCACATCACCCTTACCTAGATGCCAGCCATGGTCTACAAAGGCACATGATGTGCCACATTGCGCTCTGTATTTCACACCCCTGAGCACCAACATGAGCTGCCATTGCCAAAGACATCTACCCAAGGTTCCAACTGGAATCAGTACTCACCCTGCCAGAGGGTAGAAGGTCATTGAACCTTTTCCAGCACTGGATCCAGGCTCTGCATACTACATCATGGCTGCTAACCAGGCCTGTCACCTGTGTCCAGGCCTTCTTCATGACGTGAGGTGGCCTCCTCTTGTCCCTTGGCAGCACGATGTGACGACGGTCATTTACTGCCTCCAGTAATACCCTCAAGCACTCATCCGAAAAACAGAGGGAGAGGGGTGACTAGATGTGGGCATCCCTGTCATAGCTGGCGTGGGATCCAGGCATCGTTGCCATCTTGCACACTGGAGCAGCACTTCAAATCTGTAACAGAGACCAAAAAACTTCCCACTGCAAGCCAGTTCTCTGAGGCGCTAAATGCACACTTCCAGCCTGCAGGAAATCGTATTTAAATCCCCTGTCTGCACCCTCCTTGTTCCTGGCACCTGCCCCAGCTGGCACGCTGAGCCTCACTCAGTGCGCATTTCACGCTGGCCGACAGTTAATTGGTCAGCCAGCATGAAACTGAGTTTGAAAGCCGAACGTAGGTGGGAGTGGGTTCCACATCTGCTTCCGAACCCGCTGACCGTGCTCGCACGCCACACTGAAAATTCAGGCCATGGAGAACACAGAGCACACATCGTGATGATGAACTCATTGCTAGTCATCTAATCTGTTCAGGCATGATAGGCTGAATGGCCTCTTTCTGAGCTGCATTATTTTCATGATAAAAACCATGAACTGAGGACACATCTTTATCAAAAGCTAAACCATTTTGGATCCTAGCAGCTCTAGTTATAGTTCTAAATTAGACAGTAAAGGTATCTTGCCTTGTTTGGAATATTTTTTGGTTTTACATTCCATTGTCTTATTTAAAGTATTTGTAAAATTTGTAGAAATTGAAGTATGATCAATGTAATTAGAAAGCTGTACTAATACTAGCAAATGTCAATGTCAAATCTTACCAGGTTCTTTTTTGCTTTCCATCTTCTTTCCATCTTTCTCATTCACATCTGTTTTCTTGGCGTACAGAAAACTTCTCAGTGCTTTTCTAGTTTTGACGCCTGAGAAGCGTTCACACGAATTACATTTCTCAGGTTTTTTATAGTCACCTGATGTCCTGTTGACCATGTACACTGGTGGGTCTTTCTGCCAGAGTTCCTTGTCAGCTGATGCTGCTGTCATGGGATACGAAACTCTTCCAAGAGCAATTAAAAGTTGTTTGTAATTATCCAATACTGACGCATCAGGACACAGAGCTGAAGTGTGCTCAGCTGGAATTGCCTCAGCATGAACAGGAACTGCTTTGTGAGTCAGAGAGGCAGCTTTTTGGTACATCACGTTGCCTGATGAAAGTTTGCGATGAGCCAAGAATGTCTCCGGAACTGATTCAGATCTACGAGATGCCGGTTGGATCTTGTGAACTGATGCTTGTCTAGTTGTGCGATCATCAGCTTTGGATCTCTGTACGTGGGCCAAAGCTGGAATGCAGTTCAAATCTGGTGCAGGTGTTTCCTTGCAGTTGGCAGGAGATGCTTGCTTTATCATTGGTCCTGTTACAACTTTGTGGTGAGCTGGTTCATGATCCATGCTAGCTGATTCATTGTCTTGGTTGACTGAAGAAGTATTTGTATAAATGTATGCAAAACCAGATTCATCTTGATTGACAGAACAAATATTTGTGTAAATGTATACAAAACTAGGTTCTTCTTCACCTACCATCTCAGAAATCTCTTTTTCAGACACCATATTAGATTTATTGAAACTTGTTGCAGTCATTAATAGACTAGGAATTAATTCCTCATGTAAAACAGATACATCTTCTAATGCGGTTGTATTAGGAAAAAAAGCTTTTTGATCACTGGGTACAAGCATGTTGGATGATGCAGTTTCATTTTGATCTGCTGCTTCAACTGGATCTGATTGGCATTCTGTTCTCTCCTCTGGGTCTGCAGTTATCACTGTATGTAAAAACATCAAAAAAAGTTGTGATTTAAAGCACACGTTAAGAATTGGAAACTAAATATTAGACACTAACAATTGACCATCCCATTATAACTTTATACAGTAATTCAATACAGTATCTATAGACTACGTGCTCCACTATAGAGTCATGGGAGGAAATGAGTTATGTTTTTAGAATATGTTTTCCTAGGGAACTTTGAGATATTATAATTGTGCTTTAATAGTAGAATTTATGTGGTTCCTGCATATCTAATAGGTAAACATTAAACCAATTTGTACATATTTTTAACATTATTCTCAATATAGCAGTTTGGAATAATTTCTGTCTACTCTTATTAGAGCCCATCTTTGACACAAACATTCCTTGATCACCAGATAAAGGATGGACAGGACAACTGATTTTTACCTTTGGCCAATAAAAGTCTTAGAGGGGTTGGGCTACCTCATTGAGCTTAAGAACATAACAACATAAGAAATAGGAGCGAGAGTAGGGCGTTCAGCCCCTCAAGCCTGCCCTGTCATTTAATAGGGTCATGGCTGACCTGCCCCAGGCCTCAACTCCTCTTTCGTGCCAGCTCCTCAAAGCCCTCAACTCCCCGATATTTCAAAAATCTATCTACCTCCTCTTTAAATACTTCCAGTGATCTAGCCTCCACAACTCTGAGGTAGAGAATTCTAGACATTCACTACCCTCCGAGAGAAAAAATTCCTTCGCATCTCAGTTTTAAATGAGTGTCGCCTTATCCTGTAACTACATTCTCTAGTTCAAGATGTTCAACTAGTTCAACTAGTTCCTCTAGTTCTGTTTCAATAAAATCATCCCTCATTCTTCTAAACTCCAATGAATGAAGGCCCAACCTGTTTAGCTGTTCTTGATAAGTCAACCCCTTCATCCAGGAATCAGCCTAATGACTCTCTTTTGAAATGCCTTCAATGCCTGTATATCTTTTCTTAAATACAGGGACCAAAACTGTAGACAGTACTCTAGGTGCAGCTTCACCAATATCCTGTACAGTTGTAACAAGACTTCCCTATTTTTAAACGCCAAACCCCTAGCAATACAGGCCAAAATTGCATTGTCTTCTTAATTACTTGCTGTACCTGCATGATAATTTTTTGTGTTTCATGCACAAGAACACCCAAATCTCTCTGTGCTGCACTTTTTTTGGTGTCTCTCTCCATTTAAATAATAGTTTGCCTTTTGATTTTTCCTACCAAAGTGCAGGACACCGCACATTCCTATATTAAACTCCATCTGTCAGGTTTTTGCCCACTCGCTCAACCTATCTATACCTCCTTGCCGATTTCTTATGTCCTCAACACAGCATGCCTTGCCACCTATTTTTGTATCTTCAGAAAATTTGGATACATTACACCCTGGCCCCTCCTCCAAGTCATTAATATAGAAAATATATGATTGAGTCTTTTGGACTGATCCTTGTGGCACTCCACTAGTTACGTTTTTCCAACCTGAAAAAGACCCATTAACACAGACTTTCTGTCTTTTGTGTGAGCCAATCCTCAATCCATGCTAATACATTACCCCCAATACCGTGAGCTCCTATCTTGTGCAATAACCTTCTACGTGGCTCCTTATCCAAAGCCTTCTATACATCCAAATACTCTGCATCTACCAGTTCCCCTTTGTCAACTCTGCTTGTTATATCCTCAAAGAACTCTAGCAAATTTGTCAAACATGATTTCCCTTATACAAAACCATGTTGACTCTGTTTGATTGTGTTAAGCTTTTCTAAATGTTCTGCTATTTCTTCCTTAATAATGGACTCTAGCATTTTCCCAACGACAGTTGTTAGGCTGACTGGCCTATAGTTTCCTGCTTTTTGTCTCCTTCCCTTCTTGAACAGGGGCGTCACATTAGCGGTTTTCCAATCCGCTGGGACCCTCCCGGAATCTGGTGAGTTCTGGAATATTTCGACCAATGCCTCCGCTATCTCTGCAGCCACTTCCTTTAAAACCCTTGGATATAGGCCATCAGGTCCTGGTGACTTGTCTGCCTTTAGTCCCATTAGTTTGTCAAATATTTTGTCCCTCGTGATAGAGACTGTTACAAGATCTTTCCTCCCATTAGCTCCTTGCTTATCTGATATCTTTAGGATGTTTATAGTGTCCTCTACCATGAAGACGAATGCAAAATATTGATTTAAATTATCTGCCATTTCCCTGTTCCCCGTTATCAATTCTCCAGTTGCATCCTTCAAGGGTTCCATGCTCAATCTAGCCACTCTCTTTTTATATACTCGTAGAAGCTGTTTGTTTTTATATTTCTTGTCAATTTACTTTCAAAATCAATTTTCTCCCTCTTTATTAGCTTTTTTGTCATCCGCTGCTGGTTCCTAAAAAATTTCTAACCCTCTGGCCTACCACTAGTTTTCGCCACTTTGTATACCTTCGTTTTTGATTGGATGCTCTCCTTGACCACCTTTGTTAACCACGGGTGGTTCATCCTTCTCATCGAGTCCTTTTTGACTGGAATAAATTTTTGCTGAGCATTATGAAATATCTGCGTAAGTGTCTGTAACTGCTCATCCACTTACTTTCCCCTTAGTCTATTTTCCCAGTTCACAATAGACAACTCTTTCTCCATGTAATTGCCCTTATTTAAATTGAGGTCACTGGTTTGCAAACCGGAGTTGCTTGCCCTCAAACTGAATTTGTTGTGTTGTGATTGCTATCCCCTAGAGGATCCTTAACTATGATATCTCTTATTAATCCCGCCTTATTACACATTACTAGATCAAAAACAGCCTGTTCCTGGGTAGGCTCTGCAACATATTGCTCTAAGGAATAATCCCTGGTGCACTCTACAAATTCGTCTTCCACGTTACCCCTGCCAATCTGATTTGCTCAGTCAATATGCAGATTAAAATCACCCAGGACAGTTGTAGCGCCCTTCTTACATGCCTCCATTATTTCCCGATTTATACTTTGTCCTACAATGAGGCAAATCTTTGGGGGCCTATAGACCACTCTCACCCGTGAATTCTTCCCCTTGCTATTCCTTACTTCCACCCAAACTAATTTCATATCAGAATCTATTGCACCTATATCACTACTCTCCACCGCACTGATACTTTCCTTTATTAACAAAGCTACCCCACCTCTTCTTCCTTTTTGCATATTTTTACAGAATGTCAAATACCCTTGAATATCAAGTTCCCAGTTTTGGTAACCCTGCAACCATGTCTCTGTAATAGCTATCAAGTCATATTAATTTATTTCTATTTGTGCTGTCAACGGATCTATTTTGTTATAAACGCTCTGTGCATTCAGATAAAGAGTCTTCAGCTTTGACCATTTACCATTATTACTCATTCTGGTTCTAATTTCTGCTGCACTCTTCTGCTTATATTTTCTGCCCCTTCCTGTCACACTTTGATTATCGTTCATCTCTTCACTACCTTGTACTGCTGCTCTCTCGTTTCTTTTTGATTTTTTAAACTTCCCTTCAGTTGAACCCTCCCCCCAACTAATTAGTTTAAAGTCCTATCTATAACCCTAGTTATACGATTTGCCAGGACATTGGTCCCAGCATGGTTCAAATGAAGCCTGCCCCAGTGGAACAGCTCTCTCCTTCCCCAGTACTGGCATCAGTACCCCATGAATGGGAACCCATTTCTCCCACACCTCTCTAATCTTATTTACCCTACGCCAATTTTTACGCGGCTCAGGTAGTAATCTGGAGATTATTAACTTTGTGGTTCTTCTTTTCAATTTAGCCTCGAGCCGCTTGTAGTCCCCCAGCAGAACCTCTTTCCTAGTCCTATCTATGTCATTGGTATCTATGTGGACCACGACAACTGGCTCCTTCCTCTCTTACTCCAAGTTCCTCTCCAGCCCAGAAGAGATGTCCTTAACCTTTGCACCAGGTAGCCAACACAGCCTTTGGGACTTTGCTGCAGAGAACAGTATCTGTTCCCCCAACTATGCTATCCCCTATTACTACTACATTTCTCTTTCTCCCCCACCTGAATGGCACTCTGTACCATGGTGCTGTGGTCATTTTGCTCATCCTCCCTGGGGTCTGTACCCTTGTTCACACTGGGAGCAAGAACTTCATACCTATTGGACAAGGGCACTGGCTGAGGTTCCTCCAAAGCTAAATTCTGGATCCCCATACCTGCCTCACTCGCAGTCACACCCTCCTGTCCCTGTCCACAGTCCAAATTTGATGTAACTAGTCTAAGGGGTGTGACTGCCTCCTGAAACACAGTACCCAGGTAACTGTCCCCCTCCCTAATGTGTCGCAATGTCCGCAGCTCGGACTCCAGCTCATCAGCTCTGAGAAGAACTTCCTCGGGCAGCCAACACTTGCTGCAGATGTGGTCACCATGGATCACACCAGCGCCCACCAGCTCCCACATACTACAGCTGCAGCATGTTGCCTGTCCAGCCATCTCTATTCTATTTAATTAATTAATTTGGAGATTAAATATTTTAAAAGTGAATTTCTTAACTACACTCTTCAGCTGTAATAACATCTCTTGATTAAAACCACTTGGCCAATCAAGAGACATGGTAGAGATACCCTGGCTCTCCTCGCTGTTTTAAATGATCTCCCAGCTCTCTCCTCACTGCTTTAAACTGATCTCCCGGCTCTTTTCCCTGTTTTAAACTGATCTCCCAGTTCTTCTCACTGTTTTGAAATGAACCCCCAGCTCGCCTTGCTGTCTTAAACTGAACTCCTGGCTCTCCTTGCTGTTTTGAAATGAACCCCCGGCTCGCCTCGCTGTTTTCAACTGGGCTCCCGGCTCGCGCCTCGCTGTTTTCAACTGGACTCGCGGCTCTCGCCTCGCTGTTTTCAACTGGACTCCCGGCTCTCGCCTCGCTGTTTTAAACTGGACTCCCGGCTCTCTCCTCGCTGTTTTAAACTGAACTCCCAGCTCTCTCCTCACTGTTTTAAACTGAATTCCTGGCTATCCTACTGAGGGAAAGCCAAGTTTATGAAAAGAGGTTGGGACTCTAACATTTGAAAAGCAGTAGAGCAAAAAACACAGTGTTCTTTTCTAATAATTAACAACTTGCATTTATATAGTACTTTTAACATAATAAAATGTTCCCAGGGCACATCACAGGAGTGTTAGCAGACAGATTTTGACACCGAGCCACATAAAGAGATATTAGGGCTGGTGACCAATAGCTTACAAAACATTTGGCCCCTCAAGCCTGCTCTGCCATTCAATAAGCAGAGTGTACCATCCAAAGGTTGCACTGCAGGAATGCACCAAAGCTCCTTAGATAACACCTTCCAAATCCATGGCCACTACCATCTAGAAGGACAAGGGCAGCAAATAAATGGGAACACCACCACCTGGAAGTTCTCCTCCAAGTCAATCATCACCCTGACTTCGAAATATATCACCATTCCTTCACTGTCGCTGGGTCAAAATCCTGGAATTCCCTTCCTAACAGCACTGTGGGTGTACCCACACCATATGGACTGCAGCGGCTCAAGGAGGCAGTTCACCACCACCTTCTCAAGGGCAACTAGAGATGGGCAATAAATGCTGGCCCTGCCAGCAAAGCCCACATGCCAAAATGAATTTAAAAAAATAAAATCATGCCCGATTTGATAGTAACCTCAAATCTGCATCCCAGCTATCCCCGGTAACCTATCACCCCCTTTCTTACCAAGAATCTATCTACCTCTGCCTTAAAAATATTCAAAGACTCTGCTCCAAACATCTTTTCAGGGAGAGATTTCCTAACACTCATGACCTTCTGAGAGAAAAGGTTTCACCTCAACTCCGGTTTAAATTGGCGACCCCTAATTTTTAAACAATGACCCAGTGATTAAACAGATAGGTTTGAAAGACTCAGCAGGTCTGGCAGCATCGGCGGAGAAGAAAAGAGTTGACGTTTCGAGTCCTCATGACCCTTCGACACAACTTGAGTTCGAGTCCAGGAAACAGCTGAAATATAAGCTGGTTTAAGGTGTGTGAAAAAAAACCCCACTAGAGCTATACCTTGAGTGCCCTACCATCCATTCTTAATTAGCACATTCGTTTAGATAATATCACCAACTTTAACTTTAACACCTATGTGTTCTATTGTACTATTGTCGTTGACATCTTTTGATGATCTGCTTCTATCACTGCTTGTTTGTCCCTACAACCACACCACCCCCCTCCACCTCTCTGTCTCTCTATCTCTCCGCCCCCCACACACACACCTTAAACCAGCTTACATTTCAGCTCTTTCCTGGACTCAAACTCAAGTTCTGTCGAAGGGTCATGAGGACTCGAAACGTCAACTCTTTTCTTCTCTGCCGATGCTGCCAGACCTGCTGAGTTTTTCCAGGTAATTCTGTTTTTGTTTTGGATTTCTAGCATCCGCAGTTTTTTTGTTTTTATCTTAGGTTTGAAAGAGTGTCTTAAAGGAGAGAAGCACTGACATGGAGTGGATCAGGGAGGGAATTCCAGAGCTATGGCCTAGATAGCTGGAGCTGAGGGTGCAGTGATGGAGTGATTAAAAACAGAAATGTACAAGAGGCCAGAAATGGAGAACAGAGACATTGAAAAGCGTGGGGTTGGAGGAGGGACAACAGAGTTTAGAGGAGCCAGTTTTTGGAGTTTGTAAGATGGCTGAGCAGGAGAGCACTAATGTGATATGTTGAATTATAGGAAATAAAGGTTTCATCTTTAAAGAGGCAGACAATCATTGTCTCCTTAATGTGGAGTGCTCTCTCAACTTTTCAAATTGAGACTGAATGCTAACCTTTTACTTGTAATAAATCAATTATGAACACAACATCATTATGAACATGAAAGAACAAGAAATAGGAGTAGACCACATGGCCCATGAGTCTGCTCCCCCAGTCAATACGATCGTAGCTGATCTTGGGTTTCAACTCCACTTTCCTGCCCACTCCCCATATCCCTTAGTTCCCTGAGAGACCAAAAATCTGTCTATCCCAGCCTTAAATATATTCAACGATGGAGCATCCACAACCCTCTGGGGTAGAGAATTCCAAAGATTCACAACCCTTTGAGTGAAGTCATTTCTCCTCATCTCAGTCCTAAATGATCGGATCTTTATCCTGAGACTGTGCCCCTGTGTTTTAGACTCCCCAACCAGCAGAAACAATCTCTCAGCATCTACACTATAAAGCTTCTTCGGAATTTTGTAGGTTTTAATGAGATTGCTTCTCGTTCTTCTAAACTCCAGAGAATATAAGCCCAATTTACTCAGCCTGGAGATGAAAACTGCACACAGTATTCCAGATGTGGTCTCACCAAAACCCTGTACAACTGTAGCAAGACTTCTTTATTCATGTACTCCAATCCCATTGCAATAAAGGCCAACATGCCATTTGTCTTCCTAAGTGCTTGCTACACCCGCATGCTAACTTTCGGCATTCCTTGTGCAAGCACACTCAAGCCTCTTTGAACAACACTTACAGGTTTCTCACCTTCTAAAAAATATTCTGCTTTTTTATTCTTACAACCAACATGAATAACTTCACACTCCCCAATATTAAACCCCAACTGCCATCTTGTTGCCCACTCATTTAAGCCATCCATATCTCTCTGCAGCCTCTCTGTGTCCTCCCCACAGCCATCCTCAAAAAGCTCTTAATAACTTTGTCAAACACAATTTCCCTTTGGTCAAACCATGTTGACTTTGCCTGATCATATTATGATTTTCTTCATACATTGTTAAGACTTTCTTAATAATAGATTTTAGCACTTTCTTGATGACTGATATCAGGCTCACTGGCCTGTAGTTCCCTGTTTTCTCTCTCCCTCTTTTCTTGAAAAGTGGTCTAACATTTGCCAACTTCCAACCTAGCGAGACTGTTCCCGAATCTAAGCAATTTTGGAAAATCAAAGCTAGCACATCTATTATCTTTGCAGTTATTTCTTTTAGAACTCTATAATGAAGGCCATTAGATCCCAGGGATTTGCCCGGTTTTAGTCCCTTAAGCTTCTCCAATACTTTATCTCTGATGATATTAATTTCCCGAATTTACTCACTCTTTTTACCCCCTCAGTTACCGTCTACTTCTGGTAAGGAATTTGTGTCTTCTATTTTAAGACAGACTCAAAATATTTGTTAAATGCTTCCACTAGCTCCTCATTCCCCATGATAATTCCTCCTGTCTCTGCTTCTAAGGGACCAATGTTTACTTTAGCTACTCACTTCCTTCTTATATAATTGTTATGATCCCCAGCTGAGGTTACCACTGGATAAGCCTGATCCCAGAGTGGAACACAGTTTGACAGATCCTAACTTTTATTTGTTTGTTTAGATACATGGAGAGGGGCTATTGAACAGCCACTGGAATCAGCTAATGAACTTTAAACAAAAGTATAAAACATTTATTAAACAAGAAAAGATGAACTATATTACAATACTCCTTCACCCACAACTATAGCTTTACAGATATATACAGATTTGTAAGGATAACACATGTTACAAAAGCTATCTTATACTCTAATGTTCACACTGAGTACAATTCATGTAAACCAACTGGCAACCTGTGGTCAGACACACCACACTCTGAAACCAAGTGACAGTTGCCACCCCAGCCAGATCCTATGGATCTCTCCTCAACTCCACCCAGACGCTTGTTACACCATGAGCCAACCAGTCTCACTGAACTCCATCCTTCATATGAGGATTTTCAATTTCCACTTTCCAAAAAAGTAATCTTCTCCCAAACTGACGCTTTCTCTCAGACACCTTCCACAAGAATTCACCTCCAGAATTTAGAACTCTCCTTCTGAAGTTCCTCTACCATGGGTCACCACGTGCATTCAAACTTTGCTCCATGCACTCTCTTTCACTGACTCAGCTGTCAACAGTACACCACTGCTTCACATGCCCATAGTGAAGAGTTACAGACCTTCAGTTGCCTCTTTGGACCTTCTGACTTTTCACAAGCCTTTATATCGCTTTGACTCTGCTTCCTGCAGCTTGGAGCTTTAAGATTGAAGCTTGGAGCCTTTCTCTGCCCTTCACTCTTAACTTCACTTAACAGGACCTTTTCCAGTTTCCTGTCCTTCCTTTGACTAGAAGGTCTGCTTAGGACTTTCTCCCATTCCACCCTCCTGGATTCTTGGTGACTTTCTTCTTTAGCTTGAAACTGGCTATTAGTCCCTTTAGCTCTAATCTCTCTCTAGCAGCTACTTTCAACCACCTTAAGCTTGGGACTGGCTATCTGCCCCTTCCAGGCTGCTTCTGCCTGTCTTCAAAACTGAACTCAAAATCTGTTGTTTCTAATTTCTTGTGTGTGTGCCTGTGGGGGGGGACCTGCCTCTCTGGGCCCCCATTGGTAGGCAACAGCCCAGTTTTTCCACTCTTTTGATTGCTTAACTTCTCTTCCAGTTGTAAACTCTTATTAGAAATGCAGACACCTTTTAAGGTGAGCTTAAATTCAACTTGACATTTCCTTAACACACAGAGAAAAAATTTTCAGTCGGCGTGAGGGGCGGGTAAAGTGACATCGAGCATGCGTCCCAATGTCACGGCACGCCATCGCGATATTTTGTTGGGCGGGCGCACGATGATATACGCTACGCGCCCGCTATTAATTAACGGGCCACTTGAGGCCCTTGACTCACCAATCGATGCCGAGTTTTCAGCGCCATGCAATCTTCGGGTCAGAGCATGGGCACAATGGGCAGGCGGGTAGGACACATTTGTATAAACCTCATCCACAGGAGGGATAAGAAGGCTCACTGGGGTTGCGAGTATGCTCTCTCAAGTATAATTTTTCACAAGTTTTTGAAACTTGCCTGTGTGATCTGCAATACTTCAAAATGCATATCAGCTGCTTGGTCTGGACTCTTAACCCTCAGATCAGCACTCTGCAGTGAGGAATCTTTTTTGGACCTGCAGGTTTCTGGAAGCCTTCCCATAGCTTGGGAATGGGAGTTGAACTCTCTACTGGAGGTACCTCCTCTGAGGAAGAAGGGAGGGCTGGAAGGGGGAGGAGGCCAGGAGTGCACATGCAGTCTCCAGGGAAGCCATCTTTGGGAGGTCAGGCGCAGGCACAAGGGACGCAGGGCCAAGAGGCACACCAAGGCGGAGGGGACCACAGAAGATGCCACTAACCTGCTGCTAGGATATACAGGTGGTGAAGCAGCTATCTCAGTATGTCTGAGGTGCGGTGCCGAAGGAGGCTCTGCCTCTGAAAGGAGGCAGTCAACTATATCTGTCAGATGATTGGGCCTGAGATCTCTGCTAACTGTATAGGTGGACACCCCATGCCAATGGCTCTAAAGGTCACAGCTGCCCTCAACTTCTATGCCTCTGGGCTCCTTCCAGGGGTCGGTGGGTGATCTTTGTGATGTCTCCCAATCAGCTGTCCACACAGCAGGTTACAGACGCACTGTTCAGGCATGTATTGGCCTTCATCCACTTCCGCTGGGATCAGGCAAGCCAGGCACAATGAGCCAGAGGCTTCGTGGCGATTGCTGGCTTACCCCGCTTCCAGGGTGCAATAGGCTGCACACAAGTGGCCAAGAAGACGCCAGCAGGTGAGCCCGGTGCCTTAGTCAATAGGAAGGGCTTCCACTCCATGAATGTGCAGATAGTGTGTGATCACAGGATTCTACAAGTCTGTGCAAGGTACCCAGGCAGCTCCCAATACGCCTACATCCTCAGACACTCCAAGGTGCTGGGGCTCTTCAGTGCTCCAGCCCGGCTGGATGGATGGCTGCTGGGTGATAAGGGCTATCCCCTCATGAGGTGGCTCATGATGCCTCTCCGCCATCCAAGAACAGAAGCTGAGCAGCGGTACAATAGGACCCATGCCTTCACAAGGGCTGTGGTGGAGAGAACGCTCGATCTTCTCAAGATGTGCTTCCAATGCCTGGACCATTTGGGGGGGTGTATTCTAATACCCCCCAGATCGTGTGTCACTGAGAGTGGTTGCATGCTGGAAAGAGGGGACACAGTGGACGATGAAGATGTCGATGCAGTGGCTGCAGCTGTTCACGATGAGTCCAGCAGTGAGTCCAAGGATAAGCATGCACAGGGAAATGCTGAGGGGGTAGACGCTGACCCAGGCATACTCCAGGGAGGCAGGGACACCCAGGAGGCTTTAATCCAACAGCTTCAGCTAGCACCCCACATATGGACCTCCAGGACAAGCCTGGGCTGTAGACTTCATACTCGATACCTATGTGCCAAATCTTCCAGGTTAGGAACAGTAACTAAGGGCCTTGTTAATAAAGCTGAATGCCCCACAAAGCACTCATTACATTTTTGGAAACCATACACATGCAGAAGAAAAGAGGCACCCTCAGCCATGGTCACATGTCTGAATGTAATATCACAGGCAAAGAAACTTAATGAAACAAAATGGCAAGGGTGTTCCATTTCAAAGCAAATCATAAAGACCTCATCTTGGGCCAAGACAAAAGCACCAATGATAAACCCGTGGTGTGCCTAAGGTGCCTTATGTTTATGTTTCCGGATGCTACGAATTGGTGCTGCCCCATCGCTGGGAGTGGCATCTAGGACAGCCTGCTGACTCTGCTGTCCTGTTGGCTCCGATGAACTTGGAGGTCATCCTCTGGCCCATGGAGCCTGTGCTGGCCCTGCCCGGCAGGGATCTGCCAGTTTCACAGCTGGCATCTCCCCAGTCGTCGCAGCCTCACCGGATGCTATAATCACTGGGAGAGGGGTGGAGGAGCTGCTGCCCTCATCCGGAGTGCCCTGAGAGGTGCCCACAGAGACAACAGGCAGCTGCTGCACTGATGTGAGGTCACTTTGGACCTCTCTGCTCACCGTGGATGGATGGGCACCGAGCTGGGAAACCTGGTGTCCACACCATCTCCCACACTGGCACTGACCAGCTGAGGTCAATGCCGATGTGAGGGCTTGCTGGTCAGAGTGCGTCCCGAGGAAGCCCTGATGGGTCTCCTGGAGGAGCCTCTCCACGAGAGTCACCAATCTCTCCATGGAGGACGCTTGGACATGTGGCTCATTACTTCAGCCGCCTAGACTCCTCTACCACGGAGACCAAGCCAAGCATAGCATCATGTATCTCCCCCAGAAACTCCCGCAGACCCGGCGGCATTTCATGCCCCTGCTGCGTTGCAGATGACTCCAGAGGCACATCATCAGGCACTGACTGAGCATGTGCCTGGTCTCCTGCAGTCCTCTGACTGCTGGCACCATGGGCACTCTCTGTCTCTGCCAGCTCCTCCAGAGACTGTGAAGTGCCCTCACCGCTGTGCCCTGGGACACTAGCCGATGTCTAACTCCCACCAAGGTGCTAGTATCTGCGCTGGTGCCTGCCTGGCAGAGATGGTGTGACGCTGGTGAGACTTCAGGGCCCTCAGGTCTGAGAGGGGGCATCTGCTGCTCCTCCTCCCAGCCCTGTTCCACTGATGCTGAAAGGAAGAACAAGGACATTGGATCAGTTAACATGGAGGCCATGTCAAAGTGCATCCCTGTCCCCCGGATCATAATATGCTCATTCTTCCATAAGCAATGGTCAAACCATGTTGCAAAATTAAATCACTTAACATTCAGCAGTGCTATGGCTGTTGGGAGAACAATGGTAACCTCACTGTTGGGCATACATAGCTGGCCATGGCACCCCAGCCTCACCGACACCATCTACCTCAACACCACTTTCCCGTGCTACCTCCAGATCTGTTGATGTCATTAGTCTCCAGAAATCTATTGATTTCTGTCTTGAACATGCTCAATGATTGAGCTTCTAGAGATTTCCAAAGATTCTCTGAGTGAAGAAATTCTCCTCATCTCAGTCTTAAATGGCCTACTCCGTTTCCTGAGATTATGTCCCTTAGTTTTAGACTCACCAGCCAGGGTAAACACCTGCATCCATCCTATCACACCCTGTAAGAATTTTGTAAGTTTCAATAAGGTCACCTCTCATTCTTCAAAACTCTAGGGATTACAGACCTTGTCTCCCCAATCTCTCCTCATAAAACAAACTTGCCATCCCAGGGATTAACCTGGTGAACCTCCGTTGCACTTCCTCTATGCAATATATCCCTCCTTAGATAAGGGGACCAAAACTGTATGCTATATTCCAAGGCTCTATACAACTGCATCTTTACTCCTGTACTCAGATCTCCTTTCGATGAAGGCCAACATAACATTCGCCTTCCTAACTGCCAGCTGCACCTGCATGCTAACTTTCAGTGATTCATGAACAAGGACACCCAGGTCCCTTTGTATGCCCGCACTTCCCAACCTCTTACCATTTAAGAAATATTCTTCCTTCCTTTTTTTTCTACCAAAGTAAATAATGTCACACTTATTCACTTTATATTCCATCTGCAATGTTGTAGCCCATTCACTTAGCCTGTCCAAGTCCTCCTGAAGCCTTCTCACGTCCTCCTCACAACTTATGTTCCCATCCAGTTTGGTGTCATCAGCAAATTTGGAAATATTACAATTGGTCCCCATATCCAAATCATTTATATAGATTGTAAACAGCTGTGAACCTAGCACTGATCCTCATTAGTAACAGCCTGATATCCTGAGAATGGCCCATTTATTCCTACTCTCTGCTTTCTGTCTGTCAACCAATTCTCAATCCATGCTATATTTCCCCCAATCCCATATGTTCTAATTTTATTTACTAACCTCCTGTGTGGGGCCTTATCAAAAGCATTCGGAAAATCCAGATAATACTATATCAAGTAATATCCTCAAAAAACTCCAACAGGTTTGTCAAACATGATCTCCCTTTCATGAATCCATGTTGACTCTGCCCAATGTTACCATTCTTTTCTAAATGTCCAGTCATCACATCCTTTATAACAGATTCTAACATTTTCTCTACTACTGATGTCAAATTATCGGGTTGGTTCTCCCTCTTTCTCCCTTCATAAATAGTGGGGTTACATTTACTACTTTCTAATCCACAGATTTTCCAGAATCTATAGAATTTTGAAAGATAACCATCAATCCATTCGCTGTCTCTCCAGCCACCTCCTTCAACACTCTGGGACAATGCTCATCTGGTCCAGGGGATTTATCAACCTTTAATCCAGTTAACTTTTCAAGTACTACTTCTTTACTAATTTCTTTCAGTCCTTCATTTCCATAAGTTCCTTGGTTGCCTAGTATTTCTGAAGACAGATGCAAAGTAACTGTTTAATTTCTCTGCCACTTCCCTGTTCTCTACTATAACTTTTCCTGTCCCCATCTGTAATGGGTTCACATTTGTTCTAGCTAATCTTTCATTTCACATACCTAAAGAAGCTTTTACAGTCCGCCTTTATGTTCCTCACTAGTTTGCATTCATATTCTCTTCTCCCTTTTTAAAACAGTTACTTGGCATCTATTGGTCTTGCTGCATATGGACATGAACTACTTCAGTAACCAAGCAGTCGCGGATGGTGCCGAACACTGAGCAATTATCAGTGAACTTCTGACCTTATGATGGAGGGAAGATCATTGATGAAGCAGTTGAAGATGGTTGGGCCTAGAACACTACCCTGAGGAACTCTTGCAGCGATATCCTTGAGTTGAGATGACTGGTCTCCCAAACCATATTTATCTTCCTTGTGCTAGGTATGACTCCAACTAGTGGAGAGTCTTCGGGTCAATTCCCAATTACCTCAATTTTCCTAAGGCTCCTTGATGCCACACTCCGTCAAATGCTGCCTTGATGTCGAGGGCAGTTACTCGCACCCCACCTATTGCATTCAGCTCTTTTGTCCATGTTTGGACCAAGGCTGTAATGAGGTCAAGAGCCAAGTGGCCCTGGTGGAACCCAAACTGGACGTCAGTGAGCAGGTTGGGCAGCGTAAGTGCTGCTTGATAATACTGTCAATGACACCTTCCATCACTTTGCTGATAATTATGGGGAGACTGATGGGTGTCATGAAGATATTAATGTATATAATGTTATTGGAAATTATTTTAAATTGGACTTGTAGTAGGGTCTGTGTCTGTGGGTGTGAATGTGTGTGTCTTAATTGTATTAAAGCCAACTAGTCTGGGTGCTTTGATGTATAGTAGTTTTCAGATTGTACCTAGCCAGGAGACACCAAACAATATGTTTATATTACTAATAAAATTGGTACTATGAAAGTGGTTTTATTGTTAGATGAGGTGGAGTTCAAAGGATCTGGTGATACAATGAGAATTTGCATTCAAAGGGAAGGCTAGGTATATACATAAGGGTTTTGTGTGTGCAAGTCAGAAGCATGTAACATTTAAGCAGCCTGTAAATTGTACCACTGTGTCCATGAAGAAACAAATTGAAAGAACCTCATTTTGAATTCATTCGTAACATAAAATGTGCTTTGCCTGGTGTCTGTTTAAGTCTATGGGTTATTGTTACCTTGTTATGACACAACAGTTGCTAAAGGCTGAGTTATTTAAAATCCCAGAGGGACACTTTAAACAAATGTAATAGCCTATACTTCCAATTGGTATGTTTGAGATGCATCTCTGAATTGAAACCACCAAGCCTTCAGAGGTTTTTTTATATAAATTAAATAAAATATTTATTAATTTAACAAGGTACTAAACACATACACATGTCTACAAATTACTACCATAATAACTATTAAACAAATCCCCAAATTACCTCTCCCTTGAACGTTCAACTTGACATCCCCCTCTTCCTCCCTCCTCCACCCCACAGACTCCTTCCTCCCACTGGACTCTTCCCCCTCTAGATTCCTTCCCTTCTTTGGACTCCTCCCTCACCAGACTCCTTCCTCCCCCGCAGGACTCCTTCAACCCTCTGGACTCCGTCCCTTACGCCTTGCTCCCTGCTTATATCTACCTCCCCAGTTGCTGGATTCTCCCCCGTAACATCTTCCTCCTCCCCGTACTCCCTCCCCCAACTCCCAACCTCACCTCCCCCCCACCACCCCGACACCTACATTCCCACCTTCCAAATCTCACCCTCCTCCCCCACTCCCCGCTCCCCCACCCCGCTATACCGTCCTCTCCCAGTCAAACCTAAACCTTCCTCTCCTCCCTGCCGGTACACCTTCCTTTCCCAATCACAGCCGGACCTTCTTCTCCCCCCTCAACGATCATCTGTATCAGCCCATGGCCAAGACCCTGATGTATCGAAGCAGACCGCAGACATCAACGGAGTCCTCCCACCTTCTTTAAGCTGCTTTGTGGAGGGGCCATGAAAATCCACATAGCATGCGATGCACATGTTCCTGCAGGGTCTGGTAATTGTAGGGCTCCAGCATCTTCTGCTCCTGGGGTGTCCACAATGTGAGCAAGGCCCTGACGGTAAGTCCTGACTTGTCAAGACATGTTCTGGGAAGGCCATTCCTCCAACGTGGGCGGCAAATTCGATGTGTGGGGGGATAATTCCATTGAGCAGGGCTTATAATAAGATGCGGATGTGTTAAAATGACATTCCTGATGTGCGGGGGCGGAAACACGTCCCACCATTGATGGGTGGAGCGGACGATTGCGAACTGCTTTCACAACGACGTGAATCCGATTTTTGTCATATTGTCTGCTCACACCTGCCATGACACTCGATGCCAACAGGGACGGAAAATTCAGGCCTGGGTCTTTTCATATCAATCTGCATTGTTCTTTTCCAACACTGCACTTTAGCAACTGAACAATTAACAATTGTGTATAGTATTATCGCCCTCCAATCCCACCATAGCAATTGTGCTGTGCGTATTTTGTTGTCTGTTGGATGGTTGCAAAAAACAAAACCCCAACACTTTGTGCATGTCCCATAGTTTACTTTGCCAAGGCCAATCAGTTGAACAGTCCACGTCTAGTCTGAAGAAAAAGTGCACACGTATCTAAAGTTGGATGCACTGACCTTAGCACTTCTGATGCCAATAAATTTCTGCTTAATTTATTTCCAGATACAGCAGACTGCATTCACTTCATGAGTGATTTGCGTCTGGTAGGAAAAATAGAAAAATGGTGACAAACTTTTAAATGTTGATGTTCAGAGAGATCTGTGTATTGTTGGAATTCAGGGTACAGGGAGTCAATTAACTCCTTACACCCTTTTCCAAATTCTGAAATGAGTCAAAGTAACAATCCTTATTGGTGACAGTGGTTATATTTTATTTAGAATAAGGAAAACTCTACACATGTTACAGTTTGAACAGTAATATTAAAGCACAGAAATATCAGAGAATGGCAACAACACAGAAGGAGGGCATTCAGCCCATCATGACTTTCCAAAGGAACAATTTACCTAGTGCCACTCCCCGGCTATCTCTCCATAGCCCTGCACATTCTTCCTTTCCAGATAATAATCCAACTCCCTCTTAAATGCCTCAACTCAACCTGCCTCCACCACATTCTCAAGCAGCACATTCCAGATTCCAACCACTCGCTGCATGAAAAAGTTTCTCCTTCTGTCTCCATTGCTTCTTTTGCCAATTACCTCAAATCTGTGCTCTCTTGTTTTCGACCCTTCCATCATTAGGAAGTTTCTCCCTACCCACTCTGTCCAGACCCCTCATAATTTTGAATACCTCTATCAAATTTCCTCTCAGCCTTCAATTCTCCAAGGAAAACAGTCTCAACCATTCTAATCTATCTATGTAACTGTTATGGCACAGCTGATGGTAAATGCTGAGACGTTCAAATCCCAAAGGGAAACTTGAAACAGCTGCCACAATTTGTTTGAATACATACATAAATCTACAAATTACTACTATGATAACTTCTAAATCCCCTAATCAATCTAACTCCCAGTTACACTTTTGTTAAGGCAACAGTAAGACACATAGATTTTAAAAGACCCAGGCAAAGAAACATGATACCCTGAATAAGTGAATTTTCCTCACTTCAGTCCTCTGAAAACAGCAGCTTGAGGCATAGATGCTGAAGGTTTTTTCACACAATTGTAAGATCTTAGAAATGCCTTCTCTTACACATAGCCCTTGCTCCTTCTTTATACATATCTTTATCTTTGAATGCAAATACCCATTGTTTCACCATGTGTTTGGACTTTATCTCCATGATAATAAAACCCTCTCATAGCACTAACTTTACCAATAATCTTTGGGAAAAATAGACACACTGTTTCTAAACTTCACCTGGCTACGTGACACATTCACCCCTCCTTTGAAAACAATCCAGTCTGGTTTATTTCAAACTGCAAATGTTCCCTTGACACCAATCTTTCTAAACTTCCCCATGTTTATCTATTTAACATTTCAAACCTAACCTCTCTTCTTAGATCAAAGCACCTAGACTAGCGGCCTCTAATTCAATTAAATCTCACACACATACAAAGCCACATACAGACATATCCCACTATTGCTTTATTTTACAATAAATTTCAATAACATTATGAGAATTATTATATCTTATTATATTATATCTTCTTGACAGTAACTGAAGTTCCTCATCCCTAGAACCATTATCGTGATTCTTTACTGCACTCTCCTTAATGCCTTCATATCTTTCCTAAAGTGTAGAGCTCAGAGCTGGACGCAATACTCAAGCTGAGGCCAAACCAATGCTCTATACAAGTTTAACGCAGCTTCCTTGCATTTGTATTCTATGCCCCTATTTGTAGTTCCTAGGATGTCGTATTCTTTATTAACCGCTCTCTCAACCTGTCCTGGCACCTTCAATGATTTATGCACATTTAGATGCAGGTCCCTCTGCTCTTGTACCTCCTTTAGAATTGTACCCTTTATTTTGTCTCTATGTTGTCTCTCTCAGTTCTCCATACTAAAATGAACCACTTCATTATTTTCTGCATTAAATTTCAAATGCTACTTGTCTGCCCATTCCACCAACCTATCTATGTCCTTTTGAAGTCTTACCAAGGGTGCGATTGGCCAAAGACAAAAAAGTATTTTTATGATCTGTACTAAAATGCAAGTTCTTCTAAGACATTTCAATTGGGTGGAATTATTAGACTTGAAGTGGGTAGGAACATTAGTTACCTTCAAGTCTGTGGGCTAATGCATTTGTGTAAATTCACTAAACTAACCTCAGTATTTCACCAATACAGTTGGTGCAAGTAATACAGGATGAAGTCCTTACGAACAGCCAAACATGACCTTGCTGGGTTATGTACAGGCGAAGTGAAACAAAGGATACTGAATAATTCTGGTGGAACCCAAACTGAGCCTCAGTGAGCAGGTTATTGCTAAGCAAGTGCCGCTTGATAGCACTGTTGATGACCCCTTCCATCACTTTACTGATGATTGAGAGTAGGCTGATGGTTTACTGATAATTGGCCAGGTTAGATTTATCCTGCTTTTTGTGGACAGGACATATCTGGGCAATTTTCCACATTGTCGGATAGATGCCAGTGTTGTCGCTGTACTGGAACAGCTTGGCTAGGGACGCAGCAAGTTCTGGAGGACAAGTCTTCAGTACTATTGCCGGAATATTGTCAGGGTCCATAGCCTTTGCAGTATCCAGTACCTTTAGCCTTTTCTTGATATCAGTGGAGTGAATTAAATTGGCTGAAGGCTGGCATCTGCGATGCTGGGGATCTCCGGAGCAGGCTGAGATGGATCATCCACTCGACACAGAATCACAGAATTGATATGGTGCAGAAGGGGGTCATTCGGCCCATCGTGTCTGCACTGGGTCTCCAAATGAGCATCTTTTCCCCCATATCCTTGCACGTTGTTCCTATTCAAATAATCACCTATTGCCCTTTTGAATGTCTCGGTTGAATCTGCCTCCACCACACTTCCAGGCAGTGCATTTCAGACTTGAGCTACTTGCTGTGTGAAAAAGTTTTTTCTCACATCACCTTTGCTCCTTTTGCAAATCACTTTAAATCTGCAGCCTCTCATTCTCGATCCCTTGATGAGCGGGAACAGTTTCTCCCTTTCTACTCTATCCAGCCCCCTCATGATTTTGAACACCTCTATCAAATCTCCTCTTAGCCTTCTTCTCTCAAAGGAGAACAGTCCCAACCTCTCCAAGTTTCTCATCCCTGACACCATTCTTTTAAACTTTTCTGCACTTTCTCCAATGCGATCACATCCTTCCTATAGTGTGGCACCCAGAACAGCGCATAATACTCCAGTCTGAGGTGATATGGCCTACTCCTGTTCCCATTTCCTATGTAACTCCTTCTGCTAACAAATTCACATTCTAATCATTCTCTGGATAAAGAAGTTTCTCCTGAATACTCTATTGAATTTATTAAAAGTCATTTGTTAGAACTTGAGTATTGCTACAAAAAAGCCTTTTTTTATGGAAGCTTTACATCTGGCACTCATTAGGACAATTCGCTACATTGAATTTATTAGTGACAGTTTTATATTTATGGCCCCTGGTATTGGTCCTCCCCTGTAGGTGGAAGCATCATCTCTATGTCTACCCTATTTGAAGCCTTTCATAATTTTAAAGAACCCCTTCAGATCACCTATCTCTTTCCTAGAGAAAAGCATCACAGTCTGTTTAAGCTTTCCCGATAGGTGTGAATTCCCAGTCCTGTTATTAACCTAGTAAATCTTTTCTGCACCTTCCCGAGTGTTTCTGTGTCCGTTTTGTTTTAATAATTTAGCTCAAAGAACTATACCGAGGTTTCAGGCAGTGAGATTAGAGAAACATGCCCAACTTACCCTGAAATAAAATGGCTGAAGAACATTCCCATGCACTGTGGTAGACAGGAGGAGGACTGCAGTTTTTGGTGAGTGTATACACCAGTTAACATTGATGCTCTGATTCTTCAGAAGCTTTAAACTGCGCTTGTCAGGTAATACCTAATAAAATTTGATGCCTTCTGGCTGAAGGTTGTTGCAAATGTTTCAGCCTTCTCTTTTGCACAGATGTGCTGGCCTCCCCCATCATTTAGGATGGGATATTTGTGAAGCCTCCTTCTCCAGAGAGTTGTTTAATTGTCCACCACCATTGGATGTGGCAGGAGTACAGAGCTTAGATCTGATCCATTGGTTGTGGGTTCGCTTACCTCTGTCTATGGCATGCTGATTATGCTGTGTGGCATGCAAGCCGGCCTAATTTGTATCTTCACCAGCTCATTTTAGGTATGCCTGGTGCTGATTCTGGCATGCCCTCCTGCACTCTTCTTTGCAACTCCCAATCACAGAAAGATTGACTGGAGATTAAAGAGAGAGGGGCTGAGTGACAGCTACCCCAGGACAGGCAAAGGGAAGAAAAAAATTATAAGGGTGGAATTCCAAGATCCAAAAGCCGGAATTCTGCCAAATGGCTGAAATTTCTCATCCCTGTTCTACATTATCCTCCTCACTGTGTGCAATGGTCCCAAGTTTCGTATCATCTGTAAATTTTGAAATTCTGTCCCATACACTAAGGTCTAGGTCATTTATATGTACATCAGGAAGAGCAGGAGTCCTATCACTGACCCCTGGGGAACTCCACTACAAACTTGTCTCCAGTCTGAAAAACATCCATTCAGCTCCAGGGTGATGGGGGGGACAAGAGAGTGTGAGAGAAATAGCATGGTCATTTACAGCATGAGAGTGCGAGAGAAACAGCATGGTTATTTACAGAGAGACAGTGTGCGAGAAACAGCGGGACCATCTACAGCGAGAGAGTGTGAGAGAAACAGTGTGGTCATTTACAGAGAAACAGTGTGAGAGAAACAACGTGGTCATTTTCAGGGAGAGAGTGTGAGAGAAACAGTGTGGTCATTTACAGCATGAGAGTGTGAGAGAAACAGCGTGGTCACTTACAGCATGAGAGTGTGAGAAAAACAGCGTGGTTATTTACAGACAGACAGTGTGCGAGAAACAGCGGGACCATTTACAGGGAGAGAGTGTGAGAGAAACAGCATGGTCATTTACAGGGAGACAGTGCGAGAAGAGTGGGGACATTAACGGTGAGGGAGTGCGAGAAGAGTGTGAGACAATTAAAGAGCGTGAGAGGGAAAAGAGCGTAAACAGCAGCTGATTGGTGAATAGGATTGGTGAGTATTTCTAGTCTTTAAAGTAAAAGTAAGGTCTTTAGTTTGTGTTTAGATCTCTAGTCTTTTTTTTTCTCTTTTTCTTAAAAATAGCTTGTTAAGTATAAGATTGATACTGGTGTGTATAAAAAGTAATTATAATAAAGTGTAAGGAGTGGGGATACCAGAGTAATTAAGTAATAAATTTAATAAAGTACGATAGCAATGGCAGATTGGTGATGCAGCATGTGGGAGCTGCTGGACACCAAGGTGATCCACAGCGAACACATCTGTATCAAATGTTTGCAGCTCGGGGAACGTTGGATATAAGTTAAGGAGCTAGAATCCAAGCTGCAGACATTGCACCACATCAGGGAGGGGGAAAGTTACCTGGACACTTGCTCCAGGAGGCAGTCACACCCCTCAGATTAGGTAATTCAAATTTGGTCTGTGATCAGGGACAGGGGAGGGAGTGACTACAGATGAAGCAGGTTTGGAGACCCAGGGGGTAGCAATCGATGAGCCTCGGCCCCTGCAACTCTTCAATAGCTACAAGGTTCTTGCAAACTGTGTGGATGAGAGCGGGGACTGCAGGGAGGATGAGCGAGCTGATTATGGCACCGTGGTACTGGGAGACATTCAAATGAGGGGAGGAAATGGGAACATAGTGGTAGGGACAGTATAATTAGGGGGATAGATACTGTTCTCCGCAGCCATAACCATGAGTCCTATAGGCTGTGTTGCCTGCCTGGTTGCCAGGTTAAGGACATCTCCCCAGGGCTGGAGAGGGACTTGGAGTGAGAGGGGAGGGATCCAGTTTCCGTCGTCCATGTTGATACCAACAACGTTGATAAGACCAGAAAGGATGTTCTGCTGAAAGAATTTGAACAGTTATGAACTAAATTAAAAAGCAGAACCTCCAAGGTAATAATCTCGGGATTGCTACCTGAGCCACGGGCAAACTGGCATGGGGTAAATAAAATCATGGAGTTAAATGTGTGGCTCAAAGATTGGTGTGGAAGGAATGGGTTTCAGTTCATGGGGCACTGGCACCAGTACTGGGGTAGAAGGGAGCTGTTCCGGTGGGACGTGCTTCACTTGAACCGTGCTGGGACCAGTGTCCTAGTGAACTGAATAACTAGGGCAGTAGAGAGGTCTTTAAACTAAATAGAAGGGGCGAGGGTTCTGGAAAGGGGATACGTAGGCTTACAAAGCAAAAGAACATAGCAACCTTGCAGGGCAGCTATTTAGGTAATGATACCCAAAGTGTGACAGGAAGGGGCAGAGTGTACAAAACAGCAGCAAATAGAGTCAAAAGGGGAAAAAATGGTAAACTGGCAAAATTAATGGCTCCTTACTTAAATGCATGTGGTATTCAGAACAAATTAATTAATTAATAGCACAAATAGTGGTTAATGGGTATAATCGTACAGCCATTATGGAGACGTGGTTATAAGGAGATCAAAGCTGAGAACTAAATATTCAGGGATATGTGACTTTTCAAAAGGACAATCAGGAAGGAAAGGGTGTTGCAATAGTTTTGTTAGTATGAGATGGAATAAGTACAATAGCAAGAAAGGATCTTGGATTGGAGAATGTAGAATCCATATGGATGGAAGTAAGAAATAACAAGGGGAAGAAGACACCGGTGGGAGTAGTCTATATGCACCCTGACAGTAGCTATAGTGTAGGACAGAGAATAAATCAGGAGATAATGAGGGCATGTTAAAAAGGCAGTACATTAATCATGGGTGACTTTAATCTTCAGATAGATTGGGAAAATCAAATGGCAGAGGTAGGTACGAACAAGAATTCATAGAGTGTATTTGGGACAGTATTTTAGAACAATATGTTGTGAATCCAATCCGGGATCAGGCTATTTTGGATCAAGTAATGTGTAATGAGGCAGGTTTAATAAATGATCTCAGAGTAAAGGATCCCCGAGGAAACAGTGACCATAATGTGACAGAATTTAAAATTCAGTTTGAGAGTGAGAAATTTGGGTCAGAAACAACTGTGCTGAACAGTTACAATAAAACGAGGGCAGAGTTGGCTGCAGTGGACGGGAAAAGCAGTTTAGCAGAAAAGACGGTTGATGAACAATGGCAGACGTTTAAGAAAATACTTAATGAGTCTCAACAAAGATATATCCCAGTTAGGGAGAAAGATTCAAGGAAGGGGATAAACCAACCATGGTTAACCAAGGAAGTTAAGGACAGTTTCAAATTGAAAGAAAAAACATACATTGTGGCAAAGATTAGTGGTAAGACAGAGGATTGGGAAAGCTTTAAAAACCAACAAAAGGTGACAAAAAAGTAATAAAGAGGGAGAAAATAAACTTTGAGGGTAAACTAGCAAGTAACATAAAAACGGACACTAAGACGGTATTGACAAATTGATGGAGCTGCAGGCTGGCAAGTCTGATGGTCCTGACGGACTACATCCTAGGATCTTAAAAGAGGTGGCTGATGAAGTAGTCGATGTGCTGGTGTTAATTTTCCAAAATTTGCTAGATTCTGGAAAGGTTCCATCAGATTGGAAAGTAGCAAATATAAACCCTCTGTTCAAGAAGGGAGGGAGGCAGGAAACGGGAAACCAAAGGCCAGTTAGCTTGACATCTGTCATGGTGAAGTTATTAGAATTGATCATTAAGAAGGTTATAGCTGGACACTTAGGAGGGCTCAAGGAAATCGGGAAGAGTCAGCATGGTTTTGTGAAAGGAAGGTTTAACCGATTTATTGGAGTTTTTTGAAGGAGTAACATGCGCAGTGGATAAAGGGGAGCCTGTAGATGTACTGTACTTGGATTTCCAGAAGGCATTTGATAAGGTGCCACATCAAAGATTATTACGGAAAATTAAAGCGCATGGTGTAGTGGATAACATATTAGCATGGATAGTAGATTGGCTGGCTGGCAGAAAGCAGTGAGTATGCATAAATGAGTCTTTTTCTGATTGGCAGGATGTGACGAGTGGAGTCCCACAGGGGTCTGTACTGGGGCCTCAACTTTTTACGATTTACATCAATGATTTAGATGAGGGGAGTGAAGACATGGTAGCTAAATTTGCAGATGACACAAAGATAGTATGTTGTGAAGAGGACATGAGGAGGTTGCAGATGGATATAGATAGTTTGAGTGAGTGGGCAAAGGTCTGGCAAATGGAGTTTAATATGGGAAAATGTGAAGTTGTTCACTTTGGCAGGAAGAACAAAAATGCAGAGCACTACTTAAATGGAGAACGGCTGCATAATTCTGAGGCGCAGAGGGATCTAGGTGTTCTAGTACATGAAGCACAAAAAGTTAGTATGCAAGTATAGCAAGTAATTAAGAAGACTAATGGAATGCTATCCTTTATTACAAGAGGGTTTGAACATAAAAGTAAGGACTTTGTGCTTCAGTTATACACGGCATTGGTGAGACCGCATCTTGAATACTGTGCACAGTTTTGGTCTCCTTATGGATGTTAATGCATTAGGGGCAGTTCAAAGGAGGTTTACTAAATTGATACCTGGAATGAGCGGGTTGTCTTATGAGGAAAGGTTGGACAGACTGGGCTTGTTTCCACTGGAGTTTAGAACAGTGAGAGGTGATTTTTTTTTGACATATACAAGATCCTGGATGGCCATGACAGGATGGATATTGAAAGGAAGTTTCCTCTTGTGGGTGAGTCCAGAACTAGGGGGAACTGTTTTAAAATTAGGGGTCACCCTTTTAGGGCAGAGATGAGGAGAATTTTTTTCTCTCAGAGGGTGGTGAGACTTTGGAATTCTCTGCCTCAGAAGGTGGTGGAAGAAGGTTCATTGAATATTTTTAAGGCAGAGGTGGATAGATTCTTTTTAGGTAAGGGAATCAATAGTTATCGGGGTTAGATGGGAATGTGAAAATTGAAATATAGGCAGATCAGCCATGATTTTATTGAATGGTGGAGCAGGATGGAGGGGCTGAATGGTCTATTCCTGTTCTCATTTCTTGTGTTCTTTAAGTATACAATATTTCTTTATTTTTTAATTTCTTTAATTTAATTAATTTTAATTAACATAATTTCTTTATGTTCTTTAAATATGTCAAAAGGAAGAGAGAGGCCAAAGTGAACATAGGCCCCTTACAGAATGAGGCTAGGGAAATAAAGGGGAACCAGGAAATAGCAGAGGAGTTGAATAAATACTTTGCTTCAGTCTTCATGGTAGAACGTTAAATAATCAAGGGGCAAAAGGGGTGGGTGGGGGGAGGAAATAAATACAATAACTGTCAATGGAGAAAAAGTACTCGGGAAATTAATGGGGCTAAAGGCTGATAAGTCCCCTGGACCTGATGGGTTGCATCCTAGGATATTAAAGGAAGTAGCTACAGAGATAGTGGATGCACTGGTAGTAATCTTCCAAGAATCCTTAGATTCTGGAAAAGTCCCAGAGTATTGGATAACAGCCAATGTAACACCCTTATTCAAAAAGGGAGGGAGACAAAAAACAGGTAACTATAGGCCAGTTAGCTTAACATCTGTCATTGGGAAAATGTTGGAGTCTATTATAAAGGATATAGTAGCAGAGCATTTAGAAATATATAATCTAATCAAGCAGAGTCAGCATGGCTTCATGAAGGGGAAATCATGCCTGACAAATTTATTAGAATTCATTGAGGAGGTAACAAACAGGATAGATAAAGGGGAACCAGTAAACGTAATATATTTGGATTTCCAAAAGGTGTTAGATAAGCTACCGCACATAAGGCTACATAATAAAATAATAGCCCACAGTGTTGGGGGTAGTATGTTAGCATGGATAGAGGATTGGCTAACTAACAGAAGACAGAGAGTTGGGATAGGGTGGGCATTTTTGGGATGGCAAGCTATAACTAGTGGAGTGCCACAGGGATCAGTGCTGGGGCCACAATTATTTACAATATATATTAATGACTTAGATGAGGGAAGTGAATGTACTATCAACAAGTTTGCGGATGACACAAAAATAAGTGGGTAGGCAAGTGTTGAGGATGACACAAGGGGTCTACAGAGGGATATAGACAGGTTAAGTGAGTGGGCAAAAACATGGCAGATGGAATATAATGTGGGAAAATGTGAGGTTATGCACTTTGGCAGGAAGAATAGAGGAGCTGAATATTATTTAAATGGAGAAAGGCTGCATAAAGCTGCAGCACAGGGGGGTTTGGGGGTCCCTGTGTATGAGTCCCAAAAAGCTAACATAAAAGTTCAACAGGTAATAGGTAAGGCAAATGGATTTTGGCCTTTATTTCAAAGGGAATGGAGTATAAAAATAGGGAAGTCTTGCTAAAACTATACATGCACTAGTTAGACCACACCTCGAATACAGTGAACAAGTTTGGTCCCCTTATCTAAGGAAAGATATACTGGCATTGCAGGCAGTCCAGAGAAGGTTCACTAGGTTGATCCCAGGTATAGAGGGCTTTTCTTATGAGGAGAGGTTGAGTAGGTTGGACCTGTACTTATTGGAATTTAGAAGAATGAGAGGTGACCTCATTGAAACATTTAAGATTCTTAGGGGGCTTGACAAGATAGATGCTGAGAGGTTGTCCCCCTTTGTGGGGGAGTCTAGGACCAGAGGGCATAATCTCAGAGTAAGGGGGCACCCATTTAAAACAGAGATGAGGAGGAATTTCTTCTCTCAGGGGGTAGTGAATCTGTGGAATTCTTTACCATAGAGGGCTGTGGAGGTGTGTTCAAGGCTGAGATAGACAGATTTTTAATCAGTAAGGAATCAAGGGATATGGGGAAAAAACAGGAAAGTGGAGTTGAGGATTATCAGATCAGCCATGATCTCATTGAATGGTGGAGCAGGCTCGATGGGCCAAACGGCCTACTTCTGGTCCTATGTCTTAAGGTCTTATAACGGGATGGAGGGGGAGGGGCAGCCCCTGATTTCAGCACCTACCCATCCCCCAATATTATGCAGGTGAGGCTAGGGAAATAAAGGGGAACCAGGGGATGGGTGGGAAGATGGTGGGAAACTGAAGCAAAATAATTTTGTCCATTAGATACGGGCATTAAAGGTACATGCAACTTTTAAAGCTCTTAAGAGAAATAATCCTCCTGGAAGAATTTTAAAATTTATTTCTTCCAGTAGTTAGAACCTATGTGGAAGACCAGTGGGTTGAAACAGCCAGACAGGCAGCAGAGATGGCTGACGATTATGAGCTATTCCATAAATCTAAACCCTTTTTCTGTCAACCTCACAAACCCAAGAAGGCTAGAACGTGAGTAGGTAAAAGGAGGCCAAGTAGCCAGGGAAGAGAACAGTCAGCTGGGAATGCCCTGAACATTCCTCCTTGGACCAGAAAGGAAGGTGGATGAGGGTAGAAGTGATATTCATAGGCTTAAGTGCTTCCATAGTAACAAGACGGGACACGTTCATGCAGATTGCTGGAAGTTGCACAGGAAATCCATAGGACTTATTGAGGTTCATAAGGGTGATTCAGAAAAAGCAGCCATGACTAAAAATACAATAGATCAAGTTGCAGTGGTAACTACGGCTGTGAAACCAAATGTGAACACTGCTGTGAGTTCAGGAGAGATGAATAAGATACATGAGAGTTATAAAGAATTTTTGTTCAGATGAAAAGTAACCCCTTATCTATCAAATGAGACAGCTAAACCTATAACTACATTAAGAGATATAGGAGCCACTCCCACTCAAATACTTCTGCTGGGGAAAGATGTAAGCTTTCTCCCAGAAAGCACATTCAAAGCCAAAGTTTTAATAAATGGTATTGGTGGGGGTTATATACCCATACCTTTGTTCTGGGCACACTTGGAATGTGGCCTAGTGTCTAGGGCAGTGATGGTGGGGGTTGTCCAGAAGTTAGCTGTAGAAAGAACTGACTTTCTCCTGGGAAATGATTTAGTTGGAGCGAAGGTAGTAGCTTCTCCCATAATTATGGAAAACCCAGGTGGGGTTAAAGAAACAGAGTGGTTACAGGAGAAAGTTCTAGGAATTTTTCCTTTGTGTGTGATGACCCTGTAATGGCTAAGCAAAGTCCATCATCGGAGATCAAAGTGATACCATGGAACAGATATTTGGTTGGCTGAAATTTCCTTCAAAGACTTAGATAATCTGAAAGAGATGTTTAGTAACTCTTCTCTGGTTGAGGCTCAACAAGCCGATTCGGAGTTAGGTAAGATAGCACAATCAGCCCAAACTGAAGCTGAAGCTGAAGCACTTCCAGAATGTTATCCTATTAAAAACAGGATACTAATGAGGAAGTGGGTATCTCCTCTCAGAACTGCAGATGAAGCGTGGACAGCTAAGGTAGCGGTAGAGAATTTAACCCAATTCTTTACTCGATATACATTACTGGTGGAAATCCAGTCAGACCAAGGTTCCAATTTTATGTCCAAAATTTTTCAAAACATAACAAGTAGTTTGGGTATAAAATAGTTTAAAATCCACAGCGTATTATCCACAGACACAGGGAGCTTTAGGAAGGTACCATCGAACTCTCAAAACAATGATTAAAACACAGCATCATGAGTATCCCCATGATCAGGACAAAGGGCTGGACTTCCTTTTATTTGCTACCCAAGATTCATCGAATGAAACTACTGGTTTTAGTCTTTTTGAATTAATTTATGGATAGGAGATAAGAGATCCTCTGAAGTTAAGTTTTCAGGGCAGAGGGACAAATCCTCTATGTTAGATTATGTGTTCGTGTTCCAGGGACAGCTCACGGGAGCCTGCAAAGTGGCTCAAGAATATCTTTAAGTTTCACAAACAAAGATGAAGGAATGGGCAGATAAGCAACCTGCGATCTCCGAACTTTACAACCAGGGGATGTGGTGTTTGGGAGAACCTCTGAAAGCACAGTTCAGTGGTCCATAAAAAATTAAGAGGGTCGGTAAAGTAAATTATTTGATAGACACCCCAGATTGCAGGAAAAAGAATCGGCTGTGTCAAATCAATATGTTAAAACAATACCATTGTAGGGAGGAAGATAAGGAGCAGGTGAAAGTGAGGCGCAAGGAGACTTAGACAGTTCACAAATTGAACCTTCTACTATCTGGTTAGCTAACATTGAAATATTAGGTCAGTTAGACACCATATTTTCATACTTAGAGGCAGGACAATGAGAAGATCTAGTGAGGTTACATACAAAATTTAAAGGAATCTGTGGGGATAAACCAGGATATACAACTTTAGCCGTGCACGGTGTGGGTGTAGGGGAATCTTCTTCTATAAAACAACATCCTTATCATTTAAGTACTGAGAAACAAGCTCAAGTGAAAGCAGAAATTCAGTGGGCAGAATTTTACGACAGTGGGATTTAAAGTTCCCGCTGTCGTCAATGGCATTTCTATCACCCCGCTGCATTTTACGGCCCTGTCCCCACTGAAACGGGTCCATAAAAGTCTGCCCAATATATGTTAGAAAATCACCTAATTGAACCTAGTCAAATCAGTTACAGTTTGCCTGTAGTGTTAGTGCCAAAACCTGATGGGTCAACCAGATTCTGCATAGACTATAAAAAGGTTAATACAATAACAAAGAAGGATTCCTATCTAATCAGTCATTTAGAAGATTGTATTGACAGGGTTGGCAGTGCTACGTTCCTTACTAAGATAGATTTATTGAAGGGATACTGGCAAGTACCTTTAATGTTGGGAGCTAAGGAGATATTGTCTTTTGTCACACCAAATGGGCTATACCAGTGCTGTGTAACACCATGCGGGCTAAAAAATGCTCCAGCAACTTTCCAAAGACTAATGAGTCAATTTGTAACTAGTGTTCCTAACTATGTAGTTTACCCAGATGATGTATTAACTTATAGCAACACTTGGAAAGATCATTTAAAACAATTGTAAGCCCTGTTTAAACAATTACAGCAAGCAGATCTAGTAAAAAACCTTGCTAAGAGTGAGTTCGCGAAAGTGCAAGTAACTTATCTAGGGCATTTCATAGGATAAGGTCAAGTTGGTCAAGAACAGCGAAAGTACAGGCTTTGATAGAATTCCCTGTCCCTAAAAATAAACAGAAAATCATGAGATTTTAGGGCTGTACGGCTTTTATCGTAAATTTGTGCCAAACTTCAGCCCAATAGCTGCTCCACTAATGGATTTATTGCAAAAGAAGACAAAGATGGTATGGTCAAGAGAGTATCAGGCAACCTTTGAGAAGCTGAACATGATCCTAACTAATGAAACAGTGTTAGCTGCCCTTAATTTTGCTAAACCCTTCAAGGTGGCAATCGATGCTCGTGACTTGGGCATGGGTGAGGTCTTACTGCAAGAAGATAAATTGGGCATAAAGACACTAGTGGACTACTTCTCTAAAAAAAATTCAATCGGCATCAAAATAGATACTCCACAGTAGAAAAGGAAACCCTGGGATTGTTACTGGCTCTTAAAGATTTTGAGGTATATATCTCTCATGGCTGTAAATAAACACTAGAACATAAACACTGGTGATCATAATCTCTCAGCCTTTGTGGAAAAATTTAAGAATCAGAATGACGATTGTTCTGATGGAGCTTGCAAACACAGTCTTATAAATTAAAGATTGTTCATATTACTGGGAAGGATAATATAATTGCAGATGCATTATCACGAATGTAATGTTTGTAGAATTATCTGGAAATCAAGAAAATCAAAGTGTACTATACAGATTCTCTACAGGGAGTGAATAACTGAGCGAGTGGATGTTTGAATTCTATTTTATATATTGTATAAATTCCTTCCTGTACACTTTCTAAAGTAACACATTTGGAAATGGTGTTTAATTTCTTAAGGGCAGAGGCACGTTAGAATCATTTCTTCAAGAAAAATATTCTTTTAAAATTTTGAAGGACATTGCATTATTTGGACGCTTGGGAGCTGACCTGGATTTTGTATTTTGAAAAAAGGTCATAAGTTCACCTTGGGCTGTAAGCAAGCATACCTTTTCTAAGAACTCACATGACTTCAGCTAATTGACCAGCATGGCACTTGAGGAGGAGAGCTATTTGCTTATTTGAACTGCAATTACTTTAATTGATAGGAAAAAAGAACTGCTTTAATGCAAAGGCCCTAGTAATTTACTGGAAATCACCTGACAGAGACGTGGTATGTTTTGAACTTGTCTTTTTGAACTCAGTTGGGAATGAACTGAGAAAGGGAAAAGTTGCCCTGCTCGTGCTCTCCTTGCCTTGCTTGAAATACCGTGTGGTTATCAGTATCCAGCTACAAATCCTCATCTCAGTGGAACTTGTCTATATTTGGAAACCTGAGAGGTTGAGATGAAAAGGATTAATCTGGCTCTATTTTCCCCCACACTAAAGCTCCCTTGGTGAGAAACTCCAGGAGTCTACTGAGACTGAAGGAGCACCAGATTGACAGCATCAAAACTCTGTGAACCTTATCCCTTTTACATAGTTTTTTCTTCAACCGCCCATCTCTGCAGATCCTAAATTGTTTGTCCTTTGTGTGTGTGTGTGTGTACTGAGTTGTTTTAAAAGGGACAGATAGTTACACTTGCGAATGACAAATTGTGTGATAACCAGGTCTTGTAACTTCTCTTAAAAAAGTTTTATTTTATAATAAATCAATCATTCTGAGTTTATTGAAAAAAACCTGGTTAAAGTCTCTTTTATTCTGGGTCTAAAAGTAGCAATGGTGAATAATTGGTCATTTTGGTAAATGAATTAAATATTTAAATTAATTGTATGACATGTGGGGCTAGGTAAACTGTGCGCTACTCCTTTCCTGGTTGTAACAGCAATGCCACACAACACAATGGAGGCAATTCTAAATGTGAAGGCGGGACTTCGTCTTCACAAGGTCACCCCCACCAATACTGTCATGGACCTTGCATTTGCAACAGGTAGATTCGTGAAGACGAGGTCAAGTAGTTTTTTCCCTCGTTGGTTCCCTCACCACCTGTCATAGAGCCAGTCTAGTAGCGATATCCTTTAGGACTCGGCCAACTCGGTCAATCACGATGCTAGCAAAAATTCTTGGTGATGGACATTGAAATGCCCTACCCAGAGTATATTCTGTTGTCACCGTCAGTGCTTCTTCCAATTGGTGTTCAACACGGAGGAGTAATGACTCATCAGATAAAGCTGCATGATGGATGGTAATCAGCCCATGTTTGACCTGAGGCCATGAGACTTCATGGGGTCCAGAGTCAATGTTGAGGACTCAGACAACTCCCTCCTGACTGTATACTACTGAGCCGCCACCTCTGGTGGGACTGTCCTGTCAGTGGGACAGGACATACCAGGGATGGTGATGGTGGTGTCTGGGACATTGTATAGATTGCTAAGTAGTTGGCTTCACTAGAAATAATGGATTGTAGTCATGTGGCAAAAGAGACACTGCCTATTAATCCCCCAATTGTCTGTAATGAAAAAGCTGTCGTTTATTAAACATTCAACATTGCAGAATCCAGGTATCCTGACAGTTTTTTTCATTAAGAGGGTGGGCATCGCTAGCTGGGCAAGCATTTATTGCCCATCTCTAGTTGCCTTTGAGAAGCTGGTGGTGGTGAGCTGCCTTCTTGAACTGCTGCAGTCCATGTGGTGCAGGTACACCCACAGTGCTGTTAGGGAGTTCCAGGATTTTGACCCAGCAACAGTGAAGGAACAGCGATATATTTCCAAGTCAGAACGGTGAGTGACATGGAGGAGAACTTCCTGGTGGAGGTGTTCCCATCCATCTGCTGCTCTTGTCCTTCTAGACGGTGATGGTCATGGGTTTGGAAGGTGCAGTCAAAGAATAGTTGGTGAATTCCTGCAGTACATTTTGTAGATGGTACACAGTACTGTTACTATGCATCAGTGGTGGAGGGAGTGAATGTTTGTGGATGTTGTGTCAATCAAGTGGGCTGCTTTGTCCTGGAAAGTGTCAAGCTTCTTGAGTGTTGTGGGAGCTGCACTCATCCAGGCAGGTGGCGGTATTCCATCATACTTTCTGTGGGCCAAGTGCTGATAAATGGGATTAGGTAGGTAGGTCAGGTATTTCTCACGTGTCGGTGCAGACTCGATGGGCCGAAGGGCCTCTTCTACAATCTGTGATTTGTGCCTTGTAGATAGTGGACAGGCTTTAGGGAGTCAGAAGGTGAGTTACTTGTCACAGGGTTCCTAGCCTCTGACCTGTTTTTGTAGATACAGTATTTATGTGACTAGTCCAGTTCAGTTTCTGGTCAACGATAACTCCCAGGATGTTGATACTGGGGGATTCAGTGATGTTAATGCCATTGAACGTCAAGGGGCAATGGTTAGATTCTCTCTTGTTGGACATGGTCACTGCCTGGCACTTATGTGGCGTGAATGTTACTTGCCACTTGTCAACCCAAGCCTGGATATTGTCCAGCTCTTGCTGCATTTGGACATGGACTGTTTCAGTAACTAAGGAGTCACGAATGGTGCTGAACATTGTGCAATCATCAGTGAATATCCCCACTTCTGACCTTATGATGGAAGGAAGGTCATTGATGAAGCAGCTGAAGATGGTTGGGCCGAGGACACTACCCTGAGGAACTCCTGCAGTGATGTCCTGGAGCTGAGATGCCTGAGCTCCAACAACCACAACCATCTTTCTTTGGACTAGGTATAACTCCAACCTGCAGTGAGTTTTCCCCCTGATTCCCATTCACTCCAGTTTTGCTAGGGCTCCTTGATGCCACACTCGGTCAAATGCTGCCTTGATGTCAAAGGTAGTCACTCACACCTCACCTCGGGAGTTCAGCTCTTTTGTCCATGTTTGAACCAAGGCTGTAATGAGGTCTGGAGCTGAGTGGCCCTGGTGGAACCCAAACCGGGTGTCATTGAGCAGGTTATTGCTAAGCAAGTGCCACTTGATAGCACTGTTGATGACCCCTTCCATTACTTTACTGATGATCGAGAGTAGACTGATGGGATGGTAATTGGCCAGGTTGGATTTATCCTGCTTTTGGTCATATCTGTTCAATTTTCCACATAGCTGGGTAGGTGCCAGTGTTATAGCTGTATTGGAACAGCTTGGCTAAGGGCGTGGTAGGTTCTGGAACACAAGTCTGCAGTACTATTGCCAGGGCCCTTATCCTTTGCAGTATCCAGTGCCTTCAGCCATCCCTTGATATCACGTGGAGTGAATCAAGTTGGCTGAAGACTGGTATCTGTGATGCTGGGGCCTCTGGAGCAGGCATAGATGGATCATCTACTCGGCATGTCTGGCTGAAGATTGTAGCAAATGCTTCAGTCTTATCTTTTGCACTGATGTGCTGGGCTCCTCCATCATTGAGAATAGGGATATTTGTGGAGCCTCCTCCTTCAGTGAGTTGTTTAATTGTCCACCATCATTCACGACTAGATGTGGCAGGACTGCAGAGCTTAGATCTGATCTGTTGGTTGTGGGATTGCTTAGCTCTGTCTATCACTTGCTGCTTATGCTGTTTAGCATGCAAGTAGTCCTGTGTTATAGCTTCAAAAGGTTGACACCTCATTTTTAGGTATGCCTGGTGCTGCTCCTGCACTCTTCATTGAACCAGGGTTGATCTCCTGGCTTGATGGTAATAGTAGAGTTGGGGGGTATGCCAGGCCACGAGAAAAATCCTGCTGCTGCTGATGGCCCACAGCACCTCATGGATGTCCAATCTTGAGCTGCTAGATCTGTTTGAAATCTATCTCATTTACCACGCTGGTAGTGCCACACAATACGATGGAGGGTAACCTCAATGTGAAGGTGGGACTTCATCTCCACAATGACTGTGTGATGGTCATTCTTACTAATACTGTCATGAACAGATGCATCTGCGGCAGTCAGGTTGGTGAGGATGATGTCAAGTATGTTGTTCCCTCTTGTTGGTTCTCTCACCACTTGCTGCAGACCCAGTCTAGCAGCTATGTCAGTTCGGACTTGGCCACCATCAGTGGTGGTGCTGCCAAGCCACTCTTGGTGATGGACATTAAAGTCCCTCACCCAGAGTACATTCTGTGCCCTTGCCATCCTCAGTTCCTCCAAGTGTTGTTCAACCTGTAGGAGCACTGATTCATCAGCTGAGGGAGAGCGGTACGCAGTAATCAGCAGGTTTCCTTGCCCATGTTTGACCTGATGCCGTGAGACTTCATGGGGTCCGGAATCGATGTTGAAGACTCCCAGGGCAATTTCCTCCCGACTGTATATCACTGTGTTGCCCCTATGCTGGTTCTGTCCCGTCGGTGTGACAGGGATGGTGATGATGGTGTCTGTAAGATATGATTCTGTGAGGATGACTATGTCAGACTGTTGCTTGATTAGTCTGTGAGACAACTCTCCCAATTTTGGCACTAGCCACCAGATGTTAGTAAGGAGGACATTGCAGGGATAAGTTTGCCATTATCATTTCCGGTGCCTAGGTTGATGCCAGTTGGTCCATCCAGTTTCATTCCCGTTTTGTGACTTTATAGTGGTTTGATACAACTGAGTGATTTGCTAGGCCATTTCAGACGGTACGTAAGAGTCAACCACATTGCTGTAGGTCTGGAGTCATGTGTAGGCTAGACGAGGCAAGGACAGCAGATTTCTTTCTTTAAAGGACATTAATGAACCAGATGGGCTTTACAACAATCGACAATGGTTTCATGGTCATCATTAGACTTTTAATGCCAGATTTTATTGAATTTGAATTCCACCATTTGCCGTGGTGGGATCTGAATTACTATCATCATTACTCGGGTTACTAGTCCAGCGACAGTACCACTACACCATCGCCTCCCCTCGTGCTGGAAGAATCCAATGTCCTAACCTCATTTCAGATAAAGGTTGTTGGTCTCTGTGAGACAAGGCCTACTTACTGGCTTTTAACTCCCAATGCATGTGCCCAAGAACTGTGGTGAGGACTCACCTGTGCTCCAATCCACGTTGTCATGGAGCATGGCACTGTAATGCAGAAGGGTAGATTCTACTGCCTACACTGTTTGGGAGGGTCCCATGACATCACTATAAGTAGTAGTAGCTTTCTAATTTTAGAATTATGCCCCTTTGTCAGTTCTGATGAAAGGACATTGATTTGAAATGTTAACTGTTTCTTTCTCCACAGATGCTGTCTGACCTTTTGAGCATTTCTAGCATGTTGCGTTTGTAGTTCATGCTTATTGTTACTTCCACATTGGCTGCTCTTCTCAATGTATTGTCTTTATTTTCTGTTGTACTCTGACCTTTGCTCTTACCCTTATTTTTAGGTTATTTGATTCATTCAGACTCTGAAAAAATTATATAATAAAGATTAAACAAAGATTTCTCATCTTTGACCTCCCCTTAATCCTGTCCTGTCCTACGTAGTGGTGCTTGATAAATTCGAACAGTTAAACCTGGGAGCTGCAGTCAAAAGAATATTAACATTTTACAAGCCAAGGAAATTCTTGCTTCTCTGTTCACACGGAATCCACTATTATGTAGCCTGCACCTTGTGAATATTGTGCCATCTACCACAAACAACTCATTTGTCCTCTTCTCATCAGCCTCAGAAGCACCTTCTAGTTCCTGCCAGTAACATTTGCATTGTCCCTTTTACAGCCGCTTACTGTATTCTGAGATTTTGTAGTTAAGGGCTTGGCTCTTGAGTAAAGTTTCCTTTCTAGTGTTGCAGCTATGTCAATGCTTTGACTCCATCCGATTTTCCCTTTTCTCCCTAGTATAAACCTGCAGCGGTACAGGAGAGCTGTGCTCCTGCCCCATCCATGGCTTTCCAAATTAGATGTCACGGGTTTAAGACAAAAGTTTATTGTACAAAAAGCAATAGGTAATGCCACCCTGCATCTTTAGCGTGAATAAGAGATTGGGTATAATTCTGGTGTCAAGTTTGGAACCTACAATATTTTCTCTACTTGGTTTGAGCGCATGGTCAATTGATGTTTTCATGGTCAACATTCTATTTCCCTACTGATTAAAGAAGATCTTTGCATTCTGGTATGATCAAAGCTTTCTCAACATGGGACCTGAGCTTTTTAATTTGCTAATCTTGACTACTTGTGCTGCTTCAGTTATCATGAAGAGCAAAATTTAGGAACAAAGATCTTGGTCCACATCTTCCTATCCCAATAGCAGCGAACGCTGAGATGTTCCGTGCTGTTGAGGGTCACAATGGCATCGAGGAACAAATTTACACTGGAACCAGCAACTTCCAATATCTATTATGCTCTGTGGAAATCCTTGCTGATGGTCCCCCAAGAACCTGTAAACACAGAAACTTGGGCAGTTTGCCCTAGACTAACCCTGGTTTTTACACTGATTTGCTTAGAGTTGTTCCTAGCTGGAGTAAAGCCAACTTAGAGGCGTAGCTCTACGTAAAACAGGGGCAGTGTCAAAGCACTCCAGTACCCACAGCAACCCAAAACTGCTCACACACTCCCTGACTCACTTCTGAAATTGCTCTTTTCTTAATCTGGCCGATGTTGGAATAGAGTCAGCAGTGTCCTGAAAGGGGGAGGGATATGCATTTCGGGGTGGGGAGTTAGAATGAGCAGTCATGGATTGGGGAAGGAAACAATACTGTTGGGGGTGAGCAGTGTTGGGGGTGACAGATCCATTCAAAATCTCTGCAACTCAATGAACCTAGGGGTGTTTCTTTAGTTCATGATGAAAAAAGGAGAATGGCTTCACTGTCATTATATTTTGGCACAAGCCTCCCCAATCTGCTCATCACAGCAGCCAGGGCAGGAAGGCCATAAGGCTCCAGCATAAAAAGGTAAGGGGGCAGTTTCCAATGGGTCAGCATCATGCTCTCCCACTCCACCGCTGACCGGAAGATTGGCACCCTTGTTTGTCATGTTTTCCTTTTTACTATCGAAATTGCTATTGCTATTCAGTAACACAACACCAGTTTACAGATAGATGCTGATGATACCTAGCTCTACCTCAACAGCACCTCTCTCAACCCCTCCAATGCCTCTAACTTGTTAAGCTGCTTGTCCAACATCCAATACTGGATGAGCAGAAATTTTCTCCAACTGAACATTGGGAAAACCAAAGCTACAGTCTTCAGTCTCCTCTGCAAACTCTACTCTCTAATGACCAACTCCATTCCTCTCCCTAGCAGCTCACTAAAGCTAAACCAAACTGTTTGCAACCTCAGCATTAGATATGACCTCAGGATAGGATTCTGCCACATCACTAAGACCACTCATTTTCACCTCTGTAACATCACCCTACTCCACACCTGACTCAGCTCATCGGCTGTTGTAACCCTCATCTGTGCCCTTGTAGCCTCTAGACTTGATATTCCGATGCACTACTGACCAGTTTTCCATTTTTCTCCATAAACTTGGTTAGCTTCCCCCATGTCCTTACTTCCATCAATTCCTGTTCACCCATCACCCTTGTCCTCGCTAATCTACATATGCTCCTGGTCAAGTAACACCTTGATTTTAAAATTCATGGCCTTGTTAACATCTTTCCATGACCTTACTCCTCCCTATCTGTGTAATCTCCTCCAGCCCCTCAACTCTCCGAGATCTCTGCACTCCTCTAATTCTACCTCTTGTGCAGTCCTGATTTTAATCACTCCACCACTGGTGGCCATGCCTTCAGCTGCCAAGGCCCTAAACTCTGGAATTCCCTTTCTAAATGACTCTGCCTCTTTATCCCCCTTTTCTTTAAGACACTCTTTAAACCTACTTCTTTGACCAAGCTTTTGGGTAGTTGCCTTGATATTGATCTAAGTTGTTCCATGTCAAATTCTATTTTATAACACCCCTGTGAAGCACCTTGCTACCTTTTATTACATTAAAAGCTACATGAATATAAGATGTTGTTATTGCCACAGAAAGGAAGTTGCGTGGCTTTCAGTTTGGAGATGGCAACTAATCAGGGTTCCTTCCATCCAAGCATTCACTCAAGTTTGTGATGTTATGAGGAGTGCAGTTTTTCCAAAAAAAAAGAACCAAGTTGGAAAATATTAGCCTATAAACTGATAAACAAAAATAGTTTACTGAACAGGACAAAATTTATTTTTCTTACCTTTGTTTATATAGAATAAATTCACCAGTTCTTTTAAATCAAGAGTTGGATTAACTGCATAATAGAGGAAACATATCATAGCTCATATTTTTTGATTCATATTAAAGTATACTGAATTATTTCGATACAAATGAAGATTTTTTGAAATACTGATCGTATTACAGAAATAAACTGAACACAAACCAGCTCTAAATTCCAGTAATTCCTTGAAATAGACTGAGGCGAACTGGTGTATATCTGCAGGTTGTTCAAACAGAACAGATTTGCCTAGTGTTTCTACAACAGTCTTGAAGCCGTAGGGAATTGCAGATTTACTGCAAGCCATCTTGGTGGGATTGGTTCGGCACTTCTGAATTAAGGGAAAAAAACAAGGTACGTGCAAAATAAAAACTTTATATCTTCCATTAGCTTAAGCTGGTTACATTTTTACACTTATTAGTCTTCTTTATTGTATATGAGTTTCACTAATAACAGTTCCCAAATACATTAAACACTTTTTTTTTGGTCAAAACATACTCAGGATTTACGAGGCGCTGACATGGCTGCATTTTAGTCCATTCCTAAATGCCCTGGTTTTCATGATTCATGTTTTCAGCTTGAACTATTGGTCTCCTTGTTCTGTTGGTGTTTAAATAATGGTGTTAGATAGGGAACTCAAGGATTTAAAACCCAGAATTACTGAAATAACATTAAGCTATTTAAGTGCAATCATCTCTCATTCTTCTAAACTCCAAAAAGCAGCGACACATTCACTTCATCTTTCCTCAGAACAACATTCTCATCCCAGGAGTAAGTCTAATGAACTTTCACAGCATCCGCTATAAGGTAAGTATTTCCTTCCTTAAGTAAGGGAACCAAGGTCTGAAGCCCAGAGCTTGCCATGTGCTTCAATAGGGCTTTGCTTCCCATGTTTTACAATTTTATATACATACACGACTTGCAGGTCTCACTGCACGAGTGATTGAAATGCCCTTTGTGTTCCACGGTTTGTGCTGCAGGTGTTGCATTCCTCTAGAGCCCACTTTGGGAGAGATGTGAGGGTCATTGAGATGGTGCAGAGATTTACCGCTTTAGTTCCAGGGACGGGGGATTTTAGCTACAAGGTTAGGCTGGGGAAGCTGGGGTTGTTTTCCTTGGAGCAAAGGAGCTTGAGGTGAAATTTGATAGGGGTGTACAAGATTAGATAAGACAAGGAAAAACTGTTCCCACTAACTGATGGTACAAGGGCTAGAAGACATAGATTTGTGGTTTTGTCCAGGAGGGATCTGAGGAGGAACTTTTTCTTACAGAACAAGTGGTAATGACCTGGAATTTGTTGCCTACAAAGGTGGTGGAAGTGAAGACCATGAATGATTTCAAAGGGAAATTAGACGGAATTAAACTTTCAGGGCCACGGGGATAGAGTGGGGGAATGGGACTGACTGGATGTTTCTACAGAAAGCTGACAAGAACTCGATGGGCTGAAAGGCCTCCTCTTGTGCCATAATGGCTCTATGACATCAGTTGCTGCTTCCAGTCAGAGAGTGAATTTTGACGAATACTTTTACCAGGTGATCGACAGAGAAAAATGTATCATGTTGATTTCACCATTCAGAGTTGTTTCCCTTCGCCCTAAAACTATATGAATTTTTCACTGATAACAAACAAATCACTGTCAGCTGATGCTGTATTCCATCAGATGCTCGTTCCTACATTGCTGTTAATTTTAGAAAGATGATCCATAAATATGCATATTTATGACATACTTAATTCTGCACCATATTTAATGTCCCTTTTGTTCTTATGTGTTCTGGCCTACACATGACTCCAGACCCACAGCAATGTGGCTCTTAAATGCCCTCTGACTCTTAAATGCCCTCTGAAAGGGCCGAACAAGCCACTCAGTTGTAACAAACCACTACAAGGTCACAAAAAAGAAATGAAACCGGACGGACCATCCGACATCTTATCTAGGCACTAACGACAACGGCAATCTCAGCCCTGTCGACCCTGCAAAGTCCTCCTTACTAACGTCTGGGGGCTAGTGCCAAAATTGGGAGAGCTGTCTCACAGACTAATCAAGTAACAGCCTGACATAGTCATCCTCACAGTATCAAACATTACAGATAATGTCCCAGACTCCACCATCGTCATCCCTGGGTATGTCCTTTCCCACCGGCAGGACGGACCCAGCAGAGGTGGCACACAGCGGTATACAGTTGGGAGGGAGTTGCTCTGGGAGTCCTTAACATTGACTCCGGACCCCATGAAGTCTCATCGCATCAGGTCAAACATGGGCAAGGAAACCTCCTGCTGATTACGACGTACCGCCCTCCCTCAGCTGATGAATCAGCGCTTCCTCCTGTTGAACACCACTTGGAGGAAGCACTAAGGGTGACAAGGGAACAGAATGTACTCTAGGTGGGAGACTTAAATGTCCATCACCCAGAGTGGCTTGGTAGCACCAAGACTGATCGAGCTGACCAAGTCCTAAATGACTTAGCTGCTCGACTGGTTCTGTGGCAGCTGTGAGGGAACCAACAAGAGGGAAAAACATACTTGACCTCATCCTCACCAACCTGCCTGCTGCAGATGCATCTGTCCATGAAAATATCGGTATGAGTGACCGCCGCACAATCATTGTGGAGAAGAAATCACGAATTCATATAGCGGGTACCTTCCATCATGTTGTGTGGCACTACCACCGTGCTAAGTGAGATAGATTTCAATCAGATCTAGCAACTCAAGACTGGGCAACCATGAGGTTCTGTGGGCCATCAGCAGCAGCAGAATTGTACTCAAACACAATCTGTAACTTCATGGCCCGACAGATCCCCCACTCTACCATTACCATCAAGCCAAGGGATCAACCCTGGTTCAATGAAGAGTGCGGGAGGGCATGCCAGGAGCAACACCAGGCATATCTAAAAATGAGTTGTCAACCTGGCGAAGCTATAACACAGGACTACTTGCGTGTAAAAAGCATAAGCAGCAAGAGATAGACTGAGCTAAGCGGTCCCACGACCAACGGATTACATCTAAGCTCTGTAGTCCTGCCACATCCAGTCGTGAATGGTGGTGAACAATTAAACAACTCGCTGGAGGAGGAGGCTCCACAAATATCCCCATCCTCAATGATGGAGGAGCCCAGCACATCAGTGCAAAAGATAAGGCTGAAGCATTTGCTGCAATCTTCAGTCAGAAATGCTGATTGGATGATCCACCTCGGCCTCCTCCGGAGGTCCCCAGCATCATAGATGCTAGTCTTCAGCCAACTCGATTCACTCCACGCGATATCAACAAACGGCTGAAGGCACTGGACACTGCAAAGACTATGGGCCCTGACAATATTCTGGCAATAGTACTGAAGACTTGTGCTCCAGAAATTGCTGTGCCCCTAGCCAAGCTGTTCCAGTACAGCTACAACACTGGCATCTACCCGGCTAGGTGGAAAATTGCCCAGGTGTGTCCTGTACACAAAAAGCAGGACAAATCCAACGCTGCCAATTACCGCCCCATTAGTCTACTCTCCATCATCAGTAAAGTAATGGAAGGGGTCATCAACAGTGCTATCAAGCGGCACTAGCTTCGCAATAACCTGCTCACTGACGCCCAGTTTGGGTTCCACCAGGGCCACTCAGCTCCTGACCTCATTATAGCCTTTGTTCAAATATGGACAAAAGAGCTGAACTCCCAAGGTGAGGTGAGAGTGACTGCCCTTTACATCAAGGCTGCATTTGACAGAGTGTGGCATCAAGGAACCCTAGCAAAATTATGGAGTCAATAGGAATCAGGGAGAAAACTCTCTGCTGGTTGGAATAATACCTAGAATAAAGGAGGATGGTTGTGGTTGTCGGAGCGCAGTCATCTCAGCTAAAGGACATCACCACAGGAGTTCCTCAGGGTAATGTCTACGGCCCAACCATTGTCAGCTCCTTCATCAATGACCTTCCTTCCATCATAGGGTCAGAAGTGGAGATGTTTGCTGATGATTGCACGATGTTCAGCACCATTCGCAACTCCTCAGATACTGAAGCAGTCCACGTCCAAATGTCCACGCAGGAAGGCATGGACAATTTCCAGGCTTGGGCTGACAAGTGTCAAGTAACATTCGCTCCACACAAATCTCCAACAAGAGAGAATCCAACCAGCGCCCCTTGATGTTCAACAGTATTACCATCACTGAATCTCCCACTATCAACATTCTGGGGGTTACCACTGACCAGAAGCTGAACTGGACTAGCCATATAAATACTGTGGCTACAAGAGCAGATCAGAGGCTCAGAATCCTGTGATGAATAACCCACCTCCTGACTCCCCAAAGCCTGTCCACAAGTCAGGAGTGTGATGGAATACTCCCCACTTACCTGGATGAGTGCAGCTCCTACAACACTCAAGAAGCTTGACACCGTCCAGGACAAAGCATTCCGCTTGATTGGCACCACATTCACAAACAGTCACTCCCTCCACGACCAATGCACAGTAGCAGCAGTGTGTGTACCATCTACAAGATGCACTGCAGGAACTCACCAAGGCTCCTTTGACAGCACCTTCCAAACCCACAACCAGTACCATCTAGAAGGACAAGGGGAGCAGATAGACAGGAACACCACCACCTGGAAGTTCCCCTCCAAGTCACTCACCGTCCTGACTTGGAAATATATCGGCCGTTCCTTCACTGTCACCGGGTCAAAATCCTGGAACTCCCTCCCTAACAGCACTGTGGGTGTACCTACACCACATGGACTGCAGCGGTTCAAGAAGGCAGCTCACCCACCACCTTCTCAAGGGGCAATTAGGGATGGGCAATAAATGTGAAGCCCACATCCCATGAATGAATTTTTAAAAAGCCATGTTTAATTTGTATGCTTTCTCCCAGAGCACCAAAAGGGCTGGATCTATTATGTACATGCATACTCAGCCATCTGTTTTTTTCTGAGTTATTTGACATATAATATCCGCCACTTTAAAAGGCATTCCATTGCACTCAACCAATAGCTCTTAGAGGTTTCAGGAGGCATCCTTATTGTTAGGCACTCAGTGCCTGATCAAAGGACCTGGCATCAGGAAGCGGGGACAAGGAGGGGGGGGGGGGCCCACTGAGAGCCACCCCCTGCACTTGCTATTGACCTCACCACCCCACCCCACAATCATCCTCCTTCCACCAGTCATCTGTGGCCTCAGTGATCCTGGGCTTTGGCGGATGCATTGCCGCTAGCAACCACCACCTCCCCTAGTGGCGCTGCTGAGCAACGCACAACTGCCAGCCTCTGACTGGCCACTCTGTGGGGCATACTTGCAAACTCAGCTAGCCCTCCCTTCTCTGCATGGTAAAGGAGATTGTCTCAGATTACTCTCAGTTGGGATAACTGAATGTTGTAGCTGAACTCAAAGCCCTGTACTGTAAGAACTCTGTCAGCCAACACCCTGAGATGAACCCACACATGGACAGTAGTAACACCACCCTTTAGGTCCCTCATTTTCTTACCTTGACTGACCATTCCCACCACCACCCCCACTCCCAAGATGTCAGGCCCTTCCCTCTTCACTCCTCCATGTTGACAGCCCCACTCCTCACCACCACACCTCTTCCCCAATCCCCACCACTGACTCAGCCTTGCCTCCACGGGCATGCTGCCAGTCTCCTGCTCCCCTCCCTTGTGCTGCAGCGTTCAACAAGGAAAGCCGCTGACCTCAGACACAAATGCACAAAATCAACTGGGGCATGCCACCTTTAAACAAAGGTGAAGTGGGTGCCATGAGATTCTAATACGTCGCTGGCTTTATCATGAAGGTTTACAGAAAGTTTTAATATAATGATATTCGTGGCATGCAAATATATTTCAAGTAGGAAACTTCCACGGGACAGCGTGAGGCCCAACCTGCCACAAAAGCATTGCTGAGTTAATCTCTAAATTTGAACCTGCTATTGGAAATTTCAACTCCCTCCTAATTTAGTCACCCTGCCTGCCATATTTCCCGCTCTTGCAGGCCCTATAAAACTTCCTCAGAGAGGATTCCAGAGAGAAAACTCTCCATTGGCTGTCAGGCCTAGCATAAAGGAAGATGCTGCAGAAATTACAAGTCAATCTCAGCACCAAGAGTCCCATAGGGCATCATCCTAGGCCCAATCATCTTCAGCTGCTTCATTTGGAACGTTTCCGCCATGATAAGGTCACAACACAGTATTTTTTTTTACTGATGATCACAGCGTTCAGCTCCATTTGCAATTCTTCAGAAAATAGCAGTCTTTGTCCACTTACAGCAAGACTTGGACACATCCAGACTTAGCCCTAATAAGTATAAGTAACATTCACACCATGTAAGTTCCAGGCATTGACTAGCTCCAACAACAGAGACAACCACTGCCCTCTGACACTCAATATTACCATTTTAACTCATTATCCTGGGCTGGGTGGGGTTCATAATTGACCAGAAATTGAACAGGATCAAAGGCAGGGTATTCTGCGGTGAGCGGCTAACCTCCCATCTCCCAAATACTTCTCCGCCACCTACAAGATACAAGTCAAGAGCATGATGATATACCTTCCAGTTCTTTGCATGCAAGGCAAAGGGGCCCACTGATTGGTACTTCCAACTAGCTTAAATATCCATTGACTCCATAATTGGTAAATGGTGGGTGCAGTGTGTACTATTTACAGGAGTAATCCTGTGACCTCTACCTCTTAGAAGAACAAGGGCAGCAGACACATGGGAACACTATCAACCACAAGTTCTCCTCAAGGTCACACATCATCTTGATTTGAGCACATAATCGACTATTCTTTCTCATTGTCGCTGGGTCACTCCCTATATAACAGCACCTTCACCACACAGACTGCAGCGGTTCAAAAGGACAGCACTGCATCACCTTGTAAGGGCAACCCGGGATGTGCAATTAGTGTCAGACTTAGCAATGAATAGTTTAAAATTTTCTATCGCTCTTCTCACAGGCTCCTTACTAAGGTTACCTTTCTCATTTTGTTAATACTGAATCAGGGAATTAATTCTGTTGTGAGTCAATGCAGCATAAAACATTGGATTGAAACTTGACAAATTAATAGCACAGCAACTATTATTTAATATTTTACAAATAAGAAAAACCAAACAAAAATTTCTGTACTGCCAATATTCAACACAGGCAACTGGGTGGGAAATATGCACTTTTAAAAAAATGTACAGATGGAGTACCATAAGAATGGCGAAATGCACATTTGCAATCATGATTTGTTCTACTTATGTTGTCAGAGGGAAGTGTCAAGCCAAATTACAACATTTTCCACACACCTCTTAGCTGTCAATTAAATGATGTTGAATTGATACACTCACCATCTTACACCAAGCGAGTGACTGTGAGTGCTGGAAAATAATAAAAAGGAAACAGTACATAATAAGATCAAGCAGCTCCAGAAGTAGACTTAAAAGAAATGGCTCACTAAGATTGTTCGACAAAATCTGAGTTAAGATTCTGGAAATTGGTTTTGAGCTCTAAAAATACTGGAAGCATTTTCCAGGATCTAGCAGCTATTCCATTATTTGTGAACAATAAAAGTTTTTTTTTACAAAAGGGAGACAAATACAACTTTAAAATTACTGGTCCGTGGAGCCATCAAGAAGTGATAGCTTCACAACCAGGAAAGGATTGATTTGGGGTCGTTGTGGGGAGGAGCAGATTCCAAAAGACATTTCTAAATATCTTACTGAGCTGAAGGCACAGCTGCATACAACCACAAGAGCATGCATTAAAATAGCACCTTTAACAAAGTGAAACAGTCCAAAACACCGCAGAATTAATTATCAAACTGAATTTGGCACCAAGCTACATAAAGAGATACTAGGATAGGTGGCCAGGTGGTCAAGAAGTTAAGTTTTAAGGAGCATCTTAAAAGGAAGAGATGCAAAGAGGTTTCAGGAGGGAATTCCAGAACCCCAGACAGCTGAAGGCATGGCCAATAACAATGGAGTAAAGGAATGTGCAAAAGGCCAGAATTAGAAGAGCGCAGAGATCCTGGAGGATTGTAGAGCTGCAGGGGATTACAGATAGGGAGGGGTAAGGACAAAAATTATTTGAAAACAAGAATGAGAATTTAAAACAGGCACTGCTGCACTGGAAACCAATATGGGTCAGTGAGCACAGGGGATGATGGATGAACAGGCTTTCCAATCCTTCAACAAGGTTCGATATATCTATAAAGGTATGCGAAACAACTGTTTACAGGATTAACACCCACTGAAGGTTCAATGCTCTTTGAAAATATTTACCATATAGCTCCTTTCAGAATCACAGCAGGAAACCTTTTATTTAAAATATTTTAGTTTTTCAAGTTTCCACTAGCAACCACTGCAATTACCAATGTTTTTGCATTAGTCTTTGCAGTATAGTATCCAATAAAACATAAAGAGCAATATGGCCACATTAAACCCATGATGTTCACATGTTTAGGTCTCCACACCTAAGGCTACACCCATTTGTAAGATGCAGAAAGGATGAATAAATTTCTTTTGGGAGCTGTTAGCATATTCAAGGGCTTTGGTGGGAGGTTGGAGGTGGGGTGTAGTTTTCATGGACAAGGGTGAGTTTTTTCAGGAATGAGGGCATATTTTGAAAAGGTGGGGGGCAGTACCTAGCAGAAAGAGCTGTTACAATGTCAGTTAACATAGGGGCCAGGAAAGGAAGCTGGTTACTCAGCAGTTTATTGGTAACAGGGTCAACAGAACAGGAGGTGAGTCCCATGAACAACATTGGTGAGAGACTAGGGAGAGAAAAGCAAAATAATGTACTTTTTATAAATTAGTGTCTTAAAATGTTTTTAAAAATAGAAAATCTAGATGATCAATCTACCAAGGAAGTTTACTACACAAGCATATTCACAATACCACATTCTTTAACATGGGCCTCCTGCCCGCATGACCTGCAATTATCACAAACCACAAAAAGCCAACATTACATTGGCACAACAACTAGTGGTCAGATGGAGAATCCTAATATGTTGTTAGTTCAAAATCCACAGATTTCAAAGCAAATTTTATTTTAGAATTCAGGAAAATAAGTGAGAACCATCTTAATTCAGAACAATCTGACTTGATGCCTCTCTAAATGCAGGAGGGTCGGTAACCAGAGATGTAAGATAATTGGCAAAAGAACCTGAGGCAAGGTGAGATTTCTTTTAAAAAAACACACAAAGCTATTATGATGGACAGCACAAGAGTAGGAAATAGTAATAGTATTAGGTGGGGTGAGAGTAAGGGGAAACGTAATAAAGTCTGCATTAGCGTTATTGCACATCCATGTCCAAGCAAAAAATGTGGTAAATAAGATTGGTGAACTGCAGGTGCACAATGTCTTGTGGAAATGTGATGTGCTGATAAGTGAGATCTGACACAAAGAAGGGCAGAATTGGGTATTACATGTTCTGAGATATGAGATGTTCAGGAAAGACAAGAAATAAAGGAAAGGGGGAAGGGATAGCAGTAACCAGAAGGATCACCTGGCATCGACCCAGGCACCAGAAATGACAACAGCAATCGCAGCTGTGTCGACCCTGCAAAGTCCTCCTTACTAACATCTGGGGGCTAGTGCCAAAATGGGGAGAGCATCTCACAGACTAGTCAAGCAACAGCCTGACATAGTCATCCTCACGGAATCGTATCTTACAGATAATGTCCTACACTCCACCATCGCCATCCCTGGGTATATCCTGTCCCACCGGCAGGACAGACCCAGCAGAGGTGGCGACACAGTGGTATACAGCCGGGAGGGAGTTGCCCTGGGAGTCATCAACATCGATTCCAGGCCACATGAAGTCTCATGGCGTCAGGTCAAACATGGAAAAGGAAACCTCCTGCTGATATACCACGTGCCGCCCTCCCTCAGCAGGTGAATCAGTGCTTCTCCATGTTGAACATCACTTGGAAGAAGCACAAAGGGTGGAAAGGGCGCAGAATGTACTCTGGGTGAGGGACTTCAACGTCCATCACCTAGAGTGGCTTGGTAGCACCATGACTGATCGAGCTGGCCGAGTCCTAAATGACATAGCTGCTAGACTGGGTCTGCAGCAGGTGGTGAGGGAACCAACAAGAGGGAAAAACATACTTGACCTCATCCTCACCAACCTGCCAGCTGCAGATGCAGTTGTCCATAACACAATCGGTAGGAGTGCCCACCGCACATTCGTTGTGGAGACAAAGTCCCACCTTCACATTGAGGATACCCTCCATCATGTTGTGTGGCACTATCACCGTGCTAAATGGGTTAAATTTCAAACAGATCTAGCAACTCAAGACTGGGCATCCATGAGGTGCTGTGGGCCATCAGCAGCAGCAGAATTGTACTCAAACACAATCTGTAACCTCATGGCCTGGTATATCCCCCACTCTACCATTACCATCAAGCCAGGGAATTAACCCTGGTTCAATGAATAGTGCAGGAGGGCATGCCAGGAGCAGCTCCAGGCATACATAAAATTGAGGTGTCAACCTGGTGAAGCTATAACACAGGACTACTTGCATGCCAAACAGCATAAGCAGCAAATGATAGACAAGCTAAGCGATCCCAAAACCAAAGGATCAGATCTAAGCTCTGCAGTCCTGCCACATCCAGTCAAGAATGATGGTGGACAATTAAACAACTCACTGGAGGAGGAGACTCCACAAATAGCCCCATCCTCAATGATGGAGTAGCCCAGCACATCAGTGCAAAGGATAAGTCTGACGCATTCGCAAAAATCTTCACCCAGAACTGTTGAGTGGATGATCCATCTTGACTCCATCGAAGGTCCCCAGCATTACAGATGCCAGTCTTCAGCCAATTCAATTCACTCTACGTGATATCAAGAATAGGCCGAAGGCACTGGATACTACAAAAGCCACGGGTTCTGACAATATTGCAGCAATAGTGCTGAAGACTTGGGCTCCAGAACTTGCAGTGCCCCTGGCCAAGCTTTTCCAGTACAGCTACAACACTGGCATCTACCTGGCTGTGTGGAAAATTGCCCAGATATGTCCTATACACAAAAAGCAGAACAAATCCAACTCGGCCAATTATCGTCCCATCAGTCAACTCTCATTCATTAGTAAAGTAATGGAAGGGGTCATCAACAGTGTGATCAAGTGGCACTTGCTTAGCAATAACCTATTCACTGACACCCAATTTGGGTTCTGCCAGGTCCACTCAGCTCCTGACCTCATTACAGCCTTCGTTCAAACATGGACAAAAGAGCTGAACTCCCGAGGTGAGGCGAGAGTGACTGCCCTTGACATCAAGGCAGAATTTGACTGAATGTGGGATCAAGGAGCCCTAGCAAATCTGGAGTCGATGGGAATCAAGGGGAATACTCTCTGCTGTTTGGAGTCATACCTAGCACAAAGGAAAATGGTTGTGGCTGTTGGAGGTCAGTCATCTTAGCGCCAGGACATCAGTGCAGGAGTTCTTCAGGGTAGTGTCCTCGGCCCAACCATCTTCAGCTGCTTCATCAATGATCTTCCTTCCAACATAAGGTCAGAAGTGGGGTGGTTCACTGATGATTGCACAATGTTCAGCACCATTCGCAACTCCTCAGATACTGAAGTAGTCCATGTCCAAATGCAGCAAGACCTGGACAATATCCAGTCTTGGACTGACAGGTGGCAAGTAATATTCTCACCACACAAGTGCCAGGCAATGACCATCTCCAACAAGAGAGATTCCAACCATCGCCCCCAATGCTCAATGGCATTACCATCACTGAATCCCGCACTATCAACATCCTGGGGATTACCATTGACCAGAAACTGAACTGGACTAGCCATATAAATACCGTGGCTATAAGAGTAGGTCAGAGGCTAGGAGCCCTGCAATGAATAATTCACCTCCTGACTCCCCAAAGCCTGTCCACCATCTACAAGGCTCAAGTCAGGAGTATGATTGAATACTCCCCACTTGCCTGGGTGAGTGCAGCTCCCACAACACTCAAGAAGCTTGACACTGTCCAGGACAAAGCAACCCGCTTGATTGGCACCATATCCACAAACATTCACTCCCTCCAACACCAGTGCACAGTAGCAGCAGTGTGTACCACCTACTGGATGCACTGCAAGAATTCACCAAGGCTCCTTTAACAGCACCTTCCAAACCCATGACTACTACCATCTAGAAGGACCAGGGCAGCAGATAGATGGGAACACCACCACCTGGAAGTTCCTCTCCAAGTCACTCACCATCCGGACTTGGAAAAGTATCGTCGTTCCTTCACTGTCGTGGGACTCCCTTCCTAAAAGCACTGTGGATGTATCTACACCACTTGGACTGCAGCAGTTCAAGAAGGCAACTTGGCACCATCTCCTCAAGGGCAGCTAGGGATGGGCAACGAATGCTGGCCCAGCCAGTGATGCCCAGGTCCCGTGAATGAATAAAAAAAAGTATTGATTAAAGAGAACATTGAAATGCAGGAGAGAGATGTCCCAGACGGGTTAAGGACAGAATATATTTGATTAGGGCTAAGAGGTAGCATTACATTGCTCGCTGTATCCTACAGGCCACCAACTAGTGGGAAAGATGTAGAGGAACAAATTTACAAGGAAGTTACAGAAAAATGCAAGAATTATAAAGTAGTTATAATGGGGGACTTTGATTATGAACATACAAAGAAGGAGCAGCAGTAGGCTATTCAGCCCCTCGAACCTGCTCTGCCATTTAATAAGATCTTGGATGATCTCACAGTCACCTGAAATCTGCATTCCACCCACTGCCGATAACCTATCACCCCCTTACTTACCAAGCATCTATCCACCTCTGCCTTAAAAATATTCAAAATCTCTGCTTCCACCAGCTTTTCAGGAAGAGTTCCAAGGACCCATGACCCTGAGTGAAAAAAATTTGCCTTATCTGTTTTAAATGGGCAACCCCTTATTTTTAAACAGTGGGCCCTAGTTCTAGATTCTCCCACAAAAGGAAACATTCTCTCCAAACCCACCCTGTCAAGACTCCTCTGGATCTTATGTGTTTCAATCAAGTTGCATCTTACTCTTCTAAACTCCAGCAGATACAAGCCTAGTCTGTCCAACCTTTCCTCAGAGGACAACCTAACCATCTCAGGTATTAGTCTGGTAAACCTCTGAACTGCTTCCAACGCATTTACATCCTTCTTTAAATAAGGCGGCCAATACTGTACACTGTACTTCAAATGTGGACTCACCAATACCCGGTACAACTGAAGCTTAACTTCACTAATTTTGTGTTCAATTCCACTCGCAATCCAATTAGCTTTCCTAATTACTTGCTGTACTTGCAGACTAGCCTTTTGTGATTCATACACTAGGACACCCAGATCCCTCTGCCCCTCAGATCTCTACAATCTCTCACCATTTAGATAATATGGTTCTCTTTTATGCTTCCTGCCAAAACGGACAATTTATTTTCTAATTCATTCATGTGGGCTTCGCTGGCTGGGCCAGTATTTATTGCCCATCCCTAGTTGCCCTTGAGAAGGTGGTAGTGAGCTGCCTTCTTGAACTGCTACAGTCCATGTGATGTCACACTGCTGTTAGGAAGAGCGTTCCAGGATTTTGACCAGCGACAGTGAAGGAAAGGCGATATATTTCCAAGAAAATTTTGCATTTCCCCACGTTAAACTACATCTGCCAGATCTTTGCGCACGCACTTAAAGTATCCATATCTGTTTGTAACCTCCTTATGTCCTCTTCACAACTTACTTTCTTACCCATCTTTCTGTCATCAGCAAATTTGGCAACCATCCCTTCATCCAAGTCATTTATATAAATTGTAAACAGTTGAGGTTCCAGTACTGATCCCTCTGCATGCCACTTGTTACATCTTGCCAACCTGAAAAGGACCCATTTATGCCTACTCTCTGCTTCCTGTTAGCTAGCCAACCTTCTATCCATGCCGATAGGTTAGCTCCTATACCATGAGCTTTTAAGTTCTGCAATAACCTTTGATGTGGCACTTCATCAAAAGCCTTTTGGGAATCTAAGTACAGCACATCCACTGGTTCCCCTTTATCCACAGCACATTTTACTTATCCAAATCTAGACTGGGTTAGTGGTAATGAAAGGGCAGAGAGGGGCAAGAGTTCCCAGATTGAGTTTGAGAAAATTTTCTACAGCAGTACATTTCCAATTCAACAAAGAAAGCGGGCACTACTGAACCTGGTTCTTGGGAATGAGGTGGGCCAAGTGGATCAAGTGTCAGTCGGGGAATATTTAGGCGACAGTCATCATAATATCTTAAGATTTATGTTGGCTGTGAAAAAGGAAAAGGGTAAGAATAATTAATTGGGGAGGACCAACTTCATTGGGTTGAGAATAGATCTAGCCCAGGCAAATTGGAATCAAAGGCTGACCGACAAAATTATAATGAACGGATGGACTGGTTTTAAAGAGGAGATGGTTCAGATACAGTCAGGGTACATTCCTATGGGTTGAAAAGGTAGGGTAAACAAATCCTGAGCTCCCTGGGTAATGAGATATAGAGAGTAAGATGAAGCAGAAAAAGAGCACATGTGGCAGATATCAGGTAGATAATACAATTTAGAATCAGGCTCAATATAGAAGATTCTGAAGGCAATTGATAAAAGCAAAGAAGGAAAGCAAAGAGAGAGTATGAGGAGAGACTATCCGCTAATATAAAAGGGAATCCAATAGCCTTCTACAGGCATATAAATAGTGAAAAGTGGTAAAAGGAGTGGGGCCAATTTGGGACCTAAAAGGGAATTTAAACATAGAGGCAAAAGGCATAGCTGAGGTACTAAACAAGATCTTTGCATTTGTCTTTACCAAGAAGATGCCGTCAAGTCATGGTGAAACAGGAGATAGTTGAGACACTTGATGGGCTAAAAATTGATAAAGAGGTATTAGATAGACTGGCTGTACTTAAATTTGATAAGTCATCAGATGAGATACATCAAAGGGTACTGAGGGAAGTAAGGATGGAAATCGCAGAGGCACTGGTCATAATTTTCCAATCCTCCTCAGATACAAGGATGGTGTCAGAAGACTGGAGAATTGGAAATGTTATATCCTTGTTCAAAAAGAGGTTGTAAGGATAAGCCCAGCAACAACAGGTCAATCAGTTTAACCTTGGTGGTGGGGAAGATTTTATAAATGGTAATTTGGGGCAAAAGTAACAGCCACTAGCAATGGCGACATGAGGAGAAAACATTTTCACATAATGAGTGGTTACGATCTGGAATGCACCGCCTGAGACTATGATGGAGGCAGGTTCAATTTGGCTTTAAAAAAGAGACTTGGATCATTATCTGAAGAGAAAAAATTTGCAGGGCTACGGGGAAAAGAGTGGCCCTAGGTGAGCTGCTGCTGAAGTGAGCCGTCACAGACGGGACATGCCAAATGGCCTTCTTCTGTGCTCTAACTATTCTATGATTTGCAATGTACTGCCTGAAAGGACGGTGGAAGCAAAATAGTATCTTTAAAGAGAGAACTGAATATAAAATCACAGTGTTTAAAGTAAAGGCAGAGGCCACTTGGCCTGTTGAGTATGTTATGGCTTTCTACAACAGCAATTGAACAAGTTCCACTCCCCAACCCTTTCCCTGTAGCCTTGCAAAGACCTTCCCTTCAGTGCTTACCCAAATCCCTTTTGAAAGCCACGAATGAATGTGCCACCACCAACATTTGAGGCAGTGCATTCCAGGTCCTAACCTCTCTAAGGGACACAAACCACTCAGACAGGTAACAGTGGGCAGGGCAGCGTGTGAGTGCAGAGTGGAAGGTGGCTGGGTGTGTGGGTGTAGAATGTACCTGAATGGGAGAGGGCTAGGTGCAGAGTGGAGGTGAGTGGGAGATGGCTAGCTATGTGGGTGAGAGTGGAACTGAGTGGGAGGTTGCTGGCTATGTGGATGAGAGTGAAGCTGAGTGTGAGGTGGTGGGTATGTGGGTGCAGAGTGATGAGTGGGAGGGGAACAAAAACAGAATTACCTGGAAAAACTCAGCAGGTCTGACAGCATCGGCGGAGAAGAAAAGAGTTGACGTTTCGAGTCCTCATGACCCTTCGACAGAAGGGATTTCTCCGCCGATGCTGCCAGACCTGCTGAGTTTTTCCAGGTAATTCTGTTTTTGTTTTGGATTTTTAGCATCCGCAGTTTTTTTGTTTTTATTTATAAGTGGGAGGGGGCTGGGTGTGTGGGTGTGGAGTTTTTACTTATTCATTCACAGGATGTGGGCTTCACTGGCTGAGCCAGCATTTATTGCCCATCCCTAGTTGCCCTTGAGAAGGTATTTGGAGCTGTCTTCTTGAACCGCTGCAGACCATGTGGTGTAGATACAACCACAGTGCTGTTAGGGAGGCAGTCCCAGAATTTTGACTCAGCAACAATGAAGGAACGGCGATATATTTCCAAGTCAGGATGGTGGGTGTCTTGGTGGGGAATTTCCAGCTGGTGGTGTCCCCATCTATCTGCTACCCTTGTCCTTCTAGATGGTAGTGGTCGTGAGTTTGGAAGGTGCTGTCAAGGAAGCCTTGGTAAATTTCTGCAGTGCATCTTTTAGATGGTATACACACTGCTGCCACTGTGCATCGGTGGTGGAGGGAGTATATTTGTGGATGTGGTGTCAATCTGGCAGGCTGGTTTGTCCTGGATGGCGTCAAGCTTCTTGAATGTTGTGGGAGCTGCACTCATCCAGTATTCCATCACACTCCTGACCTGTGCTTTGGACAGGCTTTGGGGAGTCAGGTGAAATAGTCGCTGCAGTATTCGTAGCCTCTGACCTGCTCTTGTAGCCACAGGGTTTATATGACTAGTCCGGTTCAGTTTCTGGTCAATGGTAACTCCCAGGATATTGATAGTGGGGGAATTCAGTGATGGTAATGCAATTGAACGTCAAGGAGCGATGGTTAGATTTTCTCTTGTTGGAGATGGTCATTGCCTGGCACCTGTGTGGCATGGAAGTTACTTGCCACTTGTCAGCTCAAGCCAAGATATTGTCCAGGTTTTGCTGCATTTGGACATGGACTGCTTCACTATCTGAGGGATGTTGAACATTGTGCAATCATCAGTGAACATTCCCACTTCTGACCTTATGTTGGAAGGACTGTCATTGATGAAGCAGCCGAAGATGGTTGGGCTGAGGACACTACCCTGAGGAGCTCCTGCAGTGATGCCCTGGAGCTGAGATGACTGACCTCCAACAACCACAACCAACTTCCTTTGTGCTAGGTATGACTCAAACCAGTGGTGAATTCCACCCCCCGCAATTCCCATTCACTCCAGTTTTTGCTAGGGCTCCTTGATGCCACACTCGGTCAAATGCTGCCTTGATGTCAAGAACAGTCACTCTCACCTCATCTCAGGAGTTCAGCTCTTTTGTCCATGTTTGAACCAAGGCTGTAATGAGGTCAGGAGCTGAGGGGACCTGGCGGAACCCAAACTGGGCTTCAATGAGCAGATTATTGCTAAGCAAGTGCCGCTTGATAGTACTGTTGATAACCCCTTCCATTACTTTACTGATGATCGAGAGTTGACTCATGGGGCGGTAACTGGCCAGCTTGATCTGATGCTATGAGATTTCACGGGGTCCGGAGTCGATGTTGAGGTCTCCCAAGGCAACTCTCTCTTGACTGTATACCACAGTGCTACTACCTATGCTGGGTCTGTCCTGCCAGTGGGACAGGACACACCCAGGCACGGTAATCATGGTGTCTGGGACATTATCTGTAAGACAAGATTCCACGAGGGCGACTATTTCAGGCTGTTGCTTCAGTGGAGATGAATGGGAAGGGGCTAGGTGTGTGGGTGCAGAGTGATGAGTGGGAGGGGGCTAGGTATGTGTGTACGGAGTGGAGATGAGTGGGAAGGGGCTTGGTGTGTGGGTGTAGAGTGGGGTTGGGTGTGGGGATTGTGCTCGAGAACAATTCTACTGCTGCTGATGGCCCACAGCACTTCATGGATGCCCAGTCTTGAGTTGCTAAATGCGTTCGAAATATATCCTATTTAGCACAGTGGTAGTGCCACACAACATAATGGTGGGTATCCATGCAAGGCAGGACTTCGTCTCCACAACGACTGTGCAGTGGGCACTCCTACCTATACTGTCATTGATTGGTACATCTGCGGCAGTCAGGTTGGTGAGGATGAGGTCAAGTATGTTTTTCCCTCTTGTTGGTTCCCTCAACCTGCTGCAGACCCAGTCTAGCAGCTATGTCATTTAGGACTCGGCCAGCTCGGTCAGTCAAGGTGCTACCGAGCCACTCTAGGTGATGGACATTGAAGTCTCCCACCCAGAGTACATTCCGCGTCCTTGCCACCCTCAGTGTTTCCTCCAAGTGATGTTCAACATGGAGGACCAGAGTTGATGTTGAGGATTCCCAGGGCAACTCCCTCCTGACTGTATACCACTGTGCTGCCTGCCACCTCTGTCCTGCCGGTGGGACAGGACATACCCAAGGATAGTGATGGTGGTTTCAGAGACAGTATCTGTAAGATATGATACCGTGAGGATTACTATGTCAGGCTGTTGCTTGAGTACAAATGAATGGGAGGGGGCTGGGCGTGTGGTGCAGAGTGGGATTGGGTGTCGGGTGCTAAGGGTGTGGGTACAGAGTAGAGTTGGGCCAGGGTGTACTGAATCACAGAATCGATAAGAACATGTAGCATGCAGATGCAGAGAGGGGTTACGTGCTGGGTGCAGAGTAGTGGAGGGGGAAGAGAGGGCTTGGTGAGTGGCTGCATATTAGGACTGGGTGGGGGAGTGTCAGGTGGCTCTGTGGGTTCTGGTTGGGAGAGATGATTTGATAGGATTTGGCTGCAGACTGGGGCTGGGGATGCATGGTTGCAGACTGTCTCAATGCTCAGTATGAGGGTGCAAAGTGGGGCTGCATGAAGCTGGGTGCTTGGATGGGGTGCTGGGTGTGTGGTGTAAGGAGGTGCTGGGTATGTAGATGTAGAGTGTGAAATGGGTGTTGCTAAGTTAAGGGGGGCAGAGTTGGGGAGTTGTTGGGTCTTTGGGAGCAGGTCAGCTAGACACATGCTGAACTGAGTACCAGGATGTCACGTGTCAGGGTAGGTGCTGGGCAGCCTGGCGCGCGATGAGCTGGGTGGGTCCTGGGCGCCCAGGCGTGTACTGATCTGGCTATCGGAGTGCTGAGTGTCTGAGTGCTGGGTGTCGGGGTCGGTGCTGGCCAACCATGTGTGTACTGAGCTGGATGTCAGGGTGAATGCAGGACAGCCAAGCGTGTGCTGGGTTAGGTATGAGGGTGCTGGGCAGCCAGGCATGGGCTGAGCTGGGTGTCAGGGTGCTGGGCAGTGCAGGGCGTGCAGAGCTGGGTGTCAGGCTGGTTGCTGGGTGGCCATGTGTGTGCAGAGCTGGGTGTCAGGGTGGGTGCTAGGCGGCCAGGTGCCTTCTGAGCTGGGTGTCAGGGTGCTGGGAGTCACGGTGTGCACTGAGCTGGGTGTCAGGGTGCTGGGAGTCACGGTGTGCCCTGATCTGGGTGTCAGGGTGCTGGGAGTCACTGTGCGTGCTGACCTGGGTGTCAGGGTACTGGGTGTCACGGTGTGCGCTGAGCTGGGTGACAGGGTGTTGGGAGTCAATGTGTGCACTGAGCTGGGTGTCAGGGTGTTGGGAGTCACTGTGTGCGCACTGAGCTGGGTGTCAGGGTGCTGGGAGTCAGGATGTGCACTGAGCTGGGTGTCAGGGTGTTGGGAGTCAATGTGTGCACTGAGCTGGGTGTCAGGGTGTTGGGAGTCACTGTGTGCGCTGAGACAGGCGTCAGGGTGCTGGGAGTCACGGTGTGCGCTGAGCTGGGTGTCAGGGTGCTGGGAGTCACGGTGTGTGCTGAGCTGGGTGTTAGGGTGCTGGGAGTCATGGTGTGCGCTGAGCTGGGTGTCAGGGTGCTGGGAGTCACTGTGTGCGCTGAGCTGGGTGTCAGGGTGCTGGGAGTCACGGTGTGCTGAGCTGGGTGTCAGGATGCTGGGAGTCACGGTGTGTGCTGAGCTGGGTGTCAGGGTGCTGGGAGTCACGGTGTGTGCTGAGCTGCATGTCAGGGTGTCACTGTGTGCGCTGAGCTGGGTGTCAGGGTGCTGGGAGTCACTGTGCGTGCTGAGCTGGGTGTCAGGGTGCTGGGTGTCACTGTGTGTGCTGAGCTGGGTGTCAGGGTGCTGGGAGTCAGGGTGTGCGCTGAGCTGGGTGTCAGGGTGCTGGGAGTCACTGTGTGTGCTGAGCTGGGTGTCAGGGTGCTGGGAGTCACGGTGTGCGCTGAGCTGGGTGTCAGGGTGCTGGGAGTCACGGTGTGCGCTGAGCTGGGTGTCAGGGTGTTGGGAGTCACTGTGTGCACTGAGCTGGGTGTCAGGGTGCTGGGAGTCACGGTGTGCGCTGAGCTGGGTGTCAGGGTGCTGGGTGTCACTGTGCACGCTGAGCTGGGTGTCAGGGTGCTGGGAGTCATGGTGTGTGCTGAGCTGGGCGTCAGGGTGCTGGGAGTCACTGTGCGCGCTGAGCTGGGTGTCAGGGTGCTGGGTGTCACTGTGTGTGCTGAGCTGGGTGTCAGGGTGCTGGGAGTCACTGTGTGTGCTCAGCTGGGTGTCAGGGTGCTGGGAGTCACTGTGTGTGCTGAGCTGCGTGTCAGGGTGCTGGGAGTCACAGTGTGCACTGAGCTGGGTGTCAGGGTGCTGGGTCTCACTGTGTGCACTGAGCTGGGTGTCAGGGTGCTGGGTGTCACTGTGTGTGCTGAGCTGGGTGTCAGGGTGCGGGAGTCACGGTGTGTGCTGAGCTGCGTGTCAGGGTGCTGGGAGTCACGGTGTGTGCTGAGCTGCGTGTCAGGGTGTCACTGTGTGCGCTGAGCTGGGTGTCAGGGTGTTGGGAGTCACTGTGTGCACTGAGCTGGGTGTCAGGGTGCTGGGAGTCACGGTGTGCGCTGAGCTGGGTGTCAGGGTGCTGGGTGTCACTGTGCACGCTGAGCTGGGTGTCAGGGTGCTGGGAGTCATGGTGTGTGCTGAGCTGGGCGTCAGGGTGCTGGGAGTCACTGTGCGCGCTGAGCTGGGTGTCAGGGTGCTGGGTGTCACTGTGTGTGCTGACCTGGGTGTCAGGGTACTGGGTGTCACGGTGTGCGCTGAGCTGGGTGACAGGGTGTTGGGAGTCAATGTGTGCACTGAGCTGGGTGTCAGGGTGTTGGGAGTCACTGTGTGCGCACTGAGCTGGGTGTCAGGGTGCTGGGAGTCAGGATGTGCACTGAGCTGGGTGTCAGGGTGTTGGGAGTCAATGTGTGCACTGAGCTGGGTGTCAGGGTGTTGGGAGTCACTGTGTGCGCTGAGACAGGCGTCAGGGTGCTGGGAGTCACGGTGTGCGCTGAGCTGGGTGTCAGGGTGCTGGGAGTCACGGTGTGTGCTGAGCTGGGTGTTAGGGTGCTGGGAGTCATGGTGTGCGCTGAGCTGGGTGTCAGGGTGCTGGGAGTCACTGTGTGCGCTGAGCTGGGTGTCAGGGTGCTGGGAGTCACGGTGTGCTGAGCTGGGTGTCAGGATGCTGGGAGTCACGGTGTGTGCTGAGCTGGGTGTCAGGGTGCTGGGAGTCACGGTGTGTGCTGAGCTGCATGTCAGGGTGTCACTGTGTGCGCTGAGCTGGGTGTCAGGGTGCTGGGAGTCACTGTGCGTGCTGAGCTGGGTGTCAGGGTGCTGGGTGTCACTGTGTGTGCTGAGCTGGGTGTCAGGGTGCTGGGAGTCAGGGTGTGCGCTGAGCTGGGTGTCAGGGTGCTGGGAATCACTGTGTGTGCTGAGCTGGGTGTCAGGGTGCTGGGAGTCACGGTGTGCGCTGAGCTGGGTGTCAGGGTGCTGGGAGTCACGGTGTGCGCTGAGCTGGGTGTCAGGGTGTTGGGAGTCACTGTGTGCACTGAGCTGGGTGTCAGGGTGCTGGGAGTCACGGTGTGCGCTGAGCTGGGTGTCAGGGTGCTGGGTGTCACTGTGCACGCTGAGCTGGGTGTCAGGGTGCTGGGAGTCATGGTGTGTGCTGAGCTGGGCGTCAGGGTGCTGGGAGTCACTGTGCGCGCTGAGCTGGGTGTCAGGGTGCTGGGAGTCACTGTGTGTGCTGAGCTGCGTGTCAGGGTGCTGGGAGTCACAGTGTGCACTGAGCTGGGTGTCAGGGTGCTGGGTCTCACTGTGTGCACTGAGCTGGGTGTCAGGGTGCTGGGTGTCACTGTGTGTGCTGAGCTGGGTGTCAGGGTGCGGGAGTCACGGTGTGTGCTGAGCTGCGTGTCAGGGTGCTGGGAGTCACGGTGTGTGCTGAGCTGCGTGTCAGGGTGTCACTGTGTGCGCTGAGCTGGGTGTCAGGGTGCTGGGTGTCACTGTGCACGCTGAGCTGGGTGTCAGGCTGCTGGGAGTCATGGTGTGTGCTGAGCTGGGCGTCAGGGTGCTGGGAGTCACTGTGCGCGCTGAGCTGGGTGTCAGGGTGCTGGGTGTCACTGTGTGTGCTGAACTGGGTGTCAGGATGCTGGGAGTCACTGTGTGTGCTGAGCTGGGTGTCAGGGTGCTGGGAGTCACTGTGTGTGCTGAGCTGCGTGTCAGGGTGCTGGGAGTCACAGTGTGCACTGAGCTGGGTGTCAGGGTGCTGGGTGTCACTGTGTGCACTGAGCTGGGTGTCAGGGTGCTGGGTGTCACTGTGCGTGCTGAGCTGGGTGTCAGGGTGCGGGAGTCACGGTGTGTGCTGAGCTGCGTGTCAGGGTGTCACTGTGTGCGCTGAGCTGGGTGTCAGGGTGCTGGGAGTCACTGTGTGTGCTGTGCTGGGTGTCAGGGTGCTGGGAGTCACTGTGTGTGCTGAGCTGGGTGTCAGGGTGCTGGGAGTCACTGTGTGTGCTGAGCTGGGTGTCAGGGTGCTGGGAGTCACTGTGTGTGCTGAGCTGGGTGTCAGGGTGCTGGGAGTCACAGTGTGCACTGAGCTGGGTGTCAGGGTGCTGGGTGTCACTGTGTGCACTGAGCTGGGTGTCAGGGTGCTGGGTGTCACTGTGTGCGCTGAGCTGAGGGTCAGGGTGCTGGGAGTCACTGTGTGCGCTGAGCTGGGTGTCAGGGTGCTGGGAGTCACGGTGTGTACGCTGAGCTGGGTGTCAGGGTGTCACTGTGTGCGCTGAGCTGGGTATCAGGGCGCTGGGAGTCACTGTGTGCGCTGAGCTGGGTGTCACTGTGCGCGCTGAGCTGGGTGTCAGAGTGCTGGGAGTCACTGTGTACGCTGAGCTGGGTGTCAGGGTGCTGGGAGTCACTGTGTGCGCTGAGCTGGGTGTCAGGGTGCTGGGAGTCACGGTGTGTACGCTGAGCTGGGTGTCAGGGTGCTGGGAGTCACGGTGTGTGCTGAGCTGGGTGTCAGGGTGCTGGGTGTCACTGTGTGTGCGCTGAGCTGGGTGTCAGGGTACTGGGAGTCACTGTGTGCGCTGAGCTGGGTGTCAGGGTGCTGGGAGTCACTGAGTGCGCTGAGCTGGGTGTCAGGGTGCTGGGAGTCACAGTGTGCGCTGAGCTGGGTGTCAGGGTGCTGGGAGTCACGGTGTGCGCTGTGCTGGGTGTCAGGGTGCTGGGAGTCACGGTGTGCGCTGAGCTGGGTGTCAGGGTGCTGGGAGTCACGGTGTGCGCTGAGCTGTGTGTCAGGGTGCTGGGAGTCACAGTGTGCACTGTGCTGGGTGTCAGGGTGCTGGGAGTCACGGTGTGCGCTGTGCTGGGTGTCAGGGTGCTGGGAGTCACTGTGTGCGCTGAGCTGGGTGTCAGGGTGTCACTGTGTGCGCTGAGCTGGGTATCAGGGTGCTGGGAGTCACGGTGTGCGCTGAGCTGGGTGTCAGGGTGCTGGGAGTCACGGTGTGCGCTGTGCTGGGTGTCAGGGTGCTGGGAGTCACGGTGTGCGCTGAGCTGGGTGTCAGGGTGCTGGAAGTCACGGTGTGCGCTGTGCTGGGTGTCAGGGGTTGGGAGTCACGGTGTGCGCTGTGCTGGGTGTCAGGGTGCGGGGAGTCACTGTGTGCGCTGAGCTGGGTGTCAGGGTGCTGGGAGTCACGGTGTGCGCTGAGCTGGGTGTCAGGGTGCTGGGAGTCACTGTGTGCGCTGAGCTGGGTGTCAGGGTGCTGGGAGTCACGGTGTGCGCTGTGCTGGGTGTCAGGGTGCTGGGAGTCACGGTGTGCGCTGAGCTGGGTGTCAGGGTGCTGGGAGTCACTGTGTGCTGAGCTGGGTGTCAGTGTGCTGGGTGTCATGGTGTGCGCTGAGCTGGGTGTCAGGGTGCTGGGAGTCACTGTGTGCGTTGAGCTGGGTGTCAGGATGCTGGGAGTCACGGTGTGTGCTGAGCTGGGTGTCAGGGTGCTGGGAGTCACGGTGTGTGCTGAGCTGCGTGTCAGGGTGTCACTGTGTGCGCTGAGCTGGGTGTCAGGGTGCTGGGAGTCACTGTGCGTGCTGAGCTGGGTGTCAGGGTGCTGGGTGTCACTGTGTGTGCTGAGCTGGGTGTCAGGGTGCTGGGAGTCAGGGTGTGCGCTGAGCTGGGTGTCAGGGTGCTGGGAGTCACTGTGTGCGCTGAGCTGGGTGTCAGGGTGTCACTGTGTGCGCTGAGCTGGGTATCAGGGTGCTGGGAGTCACGGTGTGCGCTGAGCTGGGTGTCAGGGTGCTGGGAGTCACAGGGTGCGCTGAGCTGGGTGTCAGGGTGCTGGGAGTCACGGTGTGCGCTGAGCTGTGTGTCAGGGTGCTGGGAGTCACGGTGTGCGCTGAGCTGGGTGTCAGGGTGCTGGGAGTCACGGTGTGCGCTGTGCTGGGTGTCAGGGGTTGGGAGTCACGGTGTGCGCTGTGCTGGGTGTCAGGGTGCTGGGAGTCACTGTGTGTGCTGAGCTGGGTGTCAGGGTGCTGGGAGTCACTGTGTGTGCTGTGCTGGGTGTCAGGGTGCTGGGAGTCACTGTGTGTGCTGAGCTGGGTGTCAGGGTGCTGGGAGTCACGGTGTGCACTGAGCTGGGTGTCAGGGTGCTGGGAGTCACTGTGTGTGCTGAGCTGGGTGTCAGGGTGCTGGGAGTCACGGTGTGCGCTGTGCTGGGTGTCAGGGTGCTGGGAGTCACTGTGTGCGCTGAGCTGGGTGTCAGGGTGCTGGGAGTCACGGTGTGTGCTGAGCTGGGTGTCAGGGTGCTGGGAGTCACTGTGTGCGCTGAGCTGGGTGTCAGGGTGCTGGGAGTCACGGTGTGCGCTGTGCTGGGTGTCAGGGTGCTGGGTGTCACTGTGTGCGCTGAGCTGGGTGTCAGGGTGCTGGGTGTCACTGTGTACGCTGAGCTGGGTGTCAGGGTGCTGGGTGTCACTGTGTGCGCTGAGCTGGGTGTCAGGGTGCTGGGTGTCACTGTGTGCGCTGAGCTGGGTGTCAGGGTGCTGGGTGTCACTGTGTACGCTGAGCTGGGTGTCAGGGTGCTGGGTGTCACTGTGTGCACTGAGCTGGGTGTCAGGGTGCTGGGTGTCACTGTGTACGCTGAGCTGGGTGTCAGGGTGCTGGGTGTCACTGTGTGCACTGAGCTGGGTGTCAGGGTGCTGGGTGTCACTGTGTGCACTGAGCTGGGTGTCAGGGTACTGGGTCGGTTCTGTAATCTGATTGGCTGCGCTTTGCACGTGGCCGGTCCAGGCAGCGCTCGTGCCTCCGTCGCAAGCGCGCCTGCGCCGTCCACACTCCAAGATGGCGGCAGCAACTTTCTCCCGCCAATTTTATCCCGGGTTTTCCCACCAAACCCCGACCAGCCGAACGGAAGCTGACCTTCAGTTTGGAAAGGGAGGGAACGCGGGCGGCGAAGACGCACGGTGGGGACTCCCCTGTCTATGTTATTCCGCTCTGCGAGGCTGCAGCCGCCGTCATCAGCATCATCCCCGCTCACCGTTTAGAAGGCGGCCTAACGTTGAGAAGAAGCGCAAAGTGGGCCCCGAATGGATGCTCGGAGACGTTTGGAAAGGGGCGACCTTCTCCCTGAGCCTCGCCGGCGGCGCACACGGCGTCATTTGAATGGTAACGGTCAGGAGAGCGCGCGCCGGGGCATTGTTGACGTTAGCGGTCAGCTGGTGATACCACGTGATGGTCAATCCGCGGGTTCACGTGACCGCCCTGCACGTGTGCAATGTGGGCCGCAGTTAAATTTATAGGAGCTGGAGTAGGCCGTTCGGCCCCTTTTGCATGCTCCGCCATTCCATAAAATGATTAAGTTCTTTTCTTGAACCAGCTGGATTCCCTCTTAATCATCCTAAATCCTGGTACAAACAGTGACGCCTGTGTATCCCATGAAAGAATAAAAAAAATGTAAGCATCTCCACCCCAACCTAAATCATAATATCAAGCTCAAGCTTCCTTTTTTATCTTTTCTTTCATCAGCATGGGCATCACTGGCTAGGCCAGCATTTATTGTCTATCCCTAATTGCCCCTTGAGAAGGTGGTGGGTGAGCTGCCTTCTTGAGCCGCTGCGGTCCCTGTGGCGTAGGTACACCCACCGTGCTGTTAGGGAGGGAGTTCCAGGATTTTGACCCAGGGACAGCGATATATTTCCAAGTCAGGATGGTGAGTGACTCGGAGGGGAACGTGCAAGTAGTGGTGCTCCCATGCAACTTCTGCCCTTGTCCTTCTGGGAGGTAGAGATTGCAGGTTTGGAAGATAACTGAAGAAGCTGGCAAGTTGCTGCAGTGAATCTTGTAGGTGGTACGCACTATTGCTATTGTTATGACCACAACCGGTGTTTAACTGCTGCACAAACCAAATCCCAGAGGGAAACAAGGCTTAACGGCCATAACTTTTTTTTGTATTCTGAAACCGAGAAGAGGACATATCAGTCTCAACAGTAAGAGGTCCAGTAATACACTTGGGGTTTTTAAAAATTAAATGTAAAAATTTTATTAACAAAAATAAAAGAAAACTTAAGCACATAAGATTAAGTTTAGTCTTACAAAACTTACCCCCAAAACTCTCTACTTGGTCAAACCCATAAGTTAACATCTTCCGGCCAACCCTCCTTATAGATGTCTTCTATGAAATACAGTAATATTACATAAGGCAAACTGCTGTAGTTTCAATACCACAAGACCTTTACCCTCTTCTGCTCTGCAGTGGAATCCACTTCAGAATAAAACTGCTTGCTGCAGCCCAAGAGTTTTCTGGCTTGACTGGATGGGTGATTCAAACTGTATCCTCTCACAGCCCAGTGTTCCAGTTACCTTAATGGCTCAAACAACTCCAACTATCTCTAGCCATCTCTGGCTTAACAGCTCTCCAGCTATCTCTAATATACCTTTTTTTTCCTTTCATCTCTGTTCCATTGTTCTAACACACCTCTTTGAAACTCAAACCCTTCCAAATATAAGATCTTTCATGTTTCCATCTTGTCTTTATTTTTGGGTCAATAAAATATATTAGCCCCACCCATATTTACCAATGGACTCCTGCAGGATGTAAACATGTTTCAGGAGATAGGGTCTTCAGGCGAGACAGGGATGGAGGTAAAAAAGAGTGGGTATCGCAATATTGACCAAGGAATCAATTACATCAATAAGGAGGGATGACAGAAGGCTCCACAAATGTAGCCATATGGGTAGAACTGAAAAATAAAAAAGGAACAATCACATTGCTGGGAGTGTACTGTAGGCCCCTAAACAGTCAGAGAGAAATAGAAGAGCAGACATGTAGGCAAATTTCAGAGAAGTGTAAAAATAATAGGGTAGTAATAGTGGGGGATTTCTGCTTCCGCAACATTAACTGGGTTAGTCAGAGTGTGATAGGTTTAGAGGGAGTGGAGTTCTTAAAATGCATCCAGAAGAGCTTTTTAAGCCAGTATGTAGAAAGTCCTACAAGAGAGGGAGTGGTCCTGGTCTTAATTTTAGGGAATGAAGCCGGGCAAGTGGTAGAGGTATCAGCGGGGGAGCATTTTGCAGATAGTGATCATAACTCCTTTAGATTCAAGGTTGTTATGGAAAAGGACTAGGATGGGACAGAAATCAGAGTTCTAAATCTAAATAAAATCATATATGATTTGGCCAGAGTGGACTGGGAGCAGCTACTTTTAGGTAGATTTACCTAAAAGAGTCAGAGCAGTGGAACTCATTCATGAAGGAAATAGGGAGATCACAGGGCCAACATATTCCAGTAAAGACAAGGGGTGGGACCAACAAATCCAGGGAACCCTGGATGTCGAGGGACATACAGGATTGGATAAAGAGAAAAAGGGAGGCTTATGGCAGATGCCGAGGGCTCAAAACAGTGGAAGCCCTAGAGGAATATAGAATGTGTAGGGGGAACTTAAAAAGGAAATTAGGAGAGCAGAAAGGGGGCATGAGAAAACATTGGCAGGTAAAATAAAGGAAAATCCAAACTTATTTTACAAGTACATTAAGAGTAAGTGGATAACTAGAGAAAGGGCCCTTTAAGGACCATAGGGTAATTTGTGTGTGGAGCCGGAAGAGGTAGGTAGGGTTCTAAATGAATACTTTGTGTCGGTGTTCACAAGTGAGAGGGACGACGTGGGTATGGAAATCAGGCAGAAGAACTGTGATATAATTAAAGAAATTAGCTTAGAAAGAGAGGAGGTTCTAAATGGTTTGGCAGGCTTAAAAGTAGAGAAATCTCCAGGCCCAGATGAAATGTATCCCAGGCTGTTGAGTGAGGCAAAGGAGGAGATAGCAGGGGCGCTGGCAATAATTTTCAATACCTTTCTGGCCACAGGAGAGGTGCCAGAGGACTGGAGGACAGCCAATGTGGTACAGTTATTCAAGAAGTGAGGAAGGGATAAACCAGGGAACTACAGGCCAGTCAGTCTAACCTCAGTGGTGGGGAAACTATTGAAAGTAATTCTGAGAGACAGAATTAATCTACACATGGAGAGGCAGAGATTAATCAAGGACAATCAGCATGGTTTTGTTAAGGGGAGGTCATGTCTGACCAATTTGATTGAATTTTCCGAAGAGGTGACCAAGTGTGTAGATGTGGGCAATGCATTTGAAGTAGTCTTCTTGGACTTCAGCAAGGCTTTTGATAAGGTCCCACATGGAAGACTGATAACGAAGATAACAGCCCATGGGATTCAAGGCAATTTGACAAATTGGATCCAGAATTGACTGAGCAGCGGGAAGCAGAGGGTGATGGTCGAGGGGTGTTTTTGTGACTGGATGCCTGTGTCCAGTGGGATTCCACAGGGATCGGTGTTGGGTCCCTTGCTGTTTGTGGGATACATAAACTATTTAGATTTGAATGTAGGAAGGTTGATCAGTAAGTTCGCAGATGACACAAAAATTGGTGGTGTGGTAAATAGTGAGGAGGATAGCCTTAGATGACAGGAGTATATAGAGGGGCTGGTCAGATGGGCTGATCAGTGGCAAATGGAATTTAATACGGATAAGTGTGAGGTGATGCACTGGGGCAGGATAAACAACGCATGGGAATACATGATGAATAGTAGGACCCTGGGAAGTACTGAGGATCAGTGGGACCTTGGTGTGCATGTCCACTGGTAGCGGTAGCGGGACAGGTAGATAAGGTGGTTAAGAAGGCACATGGGATACTTGCCTTTATTAGCTGAGGCATAAAATATAAGAGCAGAGAGGTTATGCTGGAACTGTATAAAACGTTTCTTAAGCCACAGCTAGAGTATTGCATGCAGTTCTGGAATCCGCATTATAGGAAGGATATGATTGCACTAGAGAAAGTGCAGAGGAGATTTAACAGGATATTGCCTGGGCTGGAGAGTTTTAGTTATGAGGAGACATTGGATAGACAGGGGTTATTTTCCCTGGAGCAGAGGAGATTGAGGGGGGACATGATTGAGGTGTATAAAGGGGGCATATATAGGGGAGATAGGAAGGAACTTTTCCCCTTGGTGGAGGGATCAATAACCAGGGGACATAGATATAAGATAAGGGGCAGGAGGTTTAGAGGGGATGTGAAGAAGAATTTTTCACCCAGAGGGTGGCAGGAGTATTGAACTTGCTGCCAGAAAGGGTGATAGAGGCAGAAACCCCCATAACATTTAATAAGTATTTGGATGTGCACTTGTGATGCCATAGCATACAAGGCTGTGGGCCTAGTGCTGGAAAATGGGAGTTGAATACTTAGGTACTTGTTTGACCAGCACAGGTTCTATGGGCCAAAGGGCCTTTTTCTGTGCTGTAGACCTCTATGACTCTATGACTAAGACTCACCTGCTGGCACCTTGATGGCCACATGTGTGCAGTCGATTGCACTTTGGACGTGGGGAAAACCAGCAGTCTCTACAAAGCCTCTGGCTCGCTCTGTCTGGGACTGGCATCATCCCAGCGGTAGTGGATAAAAGTCACTGCATGCCTGGCTACAGCGTCTATCACCTGCTTGACACAAGTGTGGACAACTGATTCGGAGACTCTGCAGAGATCAGCCACTGACCCCTGGAAAGAGCCAGAGGCATAGAAGTTGAGGGCAACTGTGACCTTTAGAGCCGTTGGCATGGGGTGCTCACCCACACAATTTGCAGAGATCTCATGGCCTATCATCTATTAGATAGAGGTGACTGTTTCCCTTGAGAGATGGAGCCTCCTTTGGCACTGGACCTCAGAAATATTGAGATAGCTGCTTCACCGCCTGTAAACCCTGGCAGCAGGATATTGGTGTCTTCTGCGGCCCCTTCTGCCTTGCACTTCCTGTTGGCCCTACATCCCTTGTGCCTGTGCCTCTCCTCCCAAAGGTGGCGCCCCTTGGAGACTGAATGTGGACTCCTGGCCTCCTCCCCCTTCTGGCCCTCCCTTCCTCCTCAGAGGAGGTGCCTCCATAGAAACATAGAAAATAGGAGCAGAAGTAGGCCATTCGGCCCTTCGAGCCTGCTCCGCCAATCATGATCATGGCTAATCATCCAACTCAATAGCCTGCTCCCGCTTTCTCCCCATACCCTTTGATCCCTTTTGCCCCAAGAGCTACATCTGACTCCTCCTTGAAAACATACAATATTTTGGTCTCAACTACTTTCTGTGGTAGTGAATTCCACAGGCTCACCACTCTCTGCGTAAAGAAATTTCTCCTTATCTCAGTCCTAAATGGTCTACCCTGTATCCTCAGACTGTAACCCTTGGTTCTGGACTCCCCCACCATCAGGAGCATCCTTCCTGCATCTACCTTGTCTGGTCCTGTTAGAATGTTATAGGTTTCTATGAGATCCCCCTCATTCTTCTGAACTCCAGCAAATATAATCCTAACCGACTCAATCTCTCCTCATATGTCAGGCCCACCATCCCAGCAATCAGTCTGGTAAACCTTCGCTGCATTCCCTCTATATCAAGAACATCCTTTCTCAGATAAGGAGACCAAAACTCCACACAATATTCCAAGTGTGGTCTCACCAAGGCCCTGTATAATTGCAGCAAGACATCCCTGCTCCTGTACTCGAATCCTCTGGCTATGAAGGCCAACATACCATTTGCCTTCTTTACCACCTGCTGCACCTGCATGCTTACCTTCAACAACTGGTGTACGAGGACACCCAGGTCTCGCACATTCTCTTCTCTCAATTTATAGCCAATCGGATAATAATCTGCCTTCCTGTTTTTGCTACCGAAGTGGATAAGCTCACATTTATCCATGTTATACTGTATCTGCCATGCATCTGCCCACTCACTCAACTTGTCCAAATCACCCTGAAGCATCTCTGCATCCTCCTCACGGCTCAACCTCCCACCCAGTTCTGTGTCATCTGCAAATATGGAGATATTACATTTAGCTCCCTCATCTAAACCATTAATATATATTGTGAATATCTGGGGTCCCAGCACTGATCCCTGCAGTACCCCACTAGTCACTGCCTGCCATTCGGAAAACGACCCGTTTATTCCTAATCTTTGTTTCCTGTCTGCCAACCAGTTTTCTATCCAAAACAAAAATAAAAATACCTGGAAAAATTCAGCAGGTCTGGCAGCATCTGCGGAGAGGAACACAGTTAACGTTTTGAGTCCGTATGACTCTTCAACAGAACTAAGTAAAAATAGAAAAGAGGTGAAATATAAGCTGGTTCAAGGGAAGGTGGGACAAGTAGAGCTGGATAGAGGGCCAGTGATAGGTGGAGATAGCCAAAAGGTGTCATAGACAATAGGACAAAGAGGTGTTGAAGGTGGTGATATTATCTAAGGAATGTGCTAATTAAGGGTAGAAAGCAGGACAAGCAAGGTACAGATAGTCCTAGTGGGGGTGGGGTGGGGTGAAGGAATAGAAAAAGGCTATAAGAGATAAAACAATGGATGGAAATAGATTTAAAAATAATGGAAATAAGTGGGAAAAGAAAAAATCTATATAAATTATTGGAAAAAAAGGGGGGGATTGGAAAGGAGGTGGGAATGGAGGAGAGAGTTCATGATCTAAAATTGTTGAACTTAATATTCAGTCCGGAAGGCTGTAAAGTGCCTAGTCAGAAGATGAGGAGCTGTTCCTCCAGTTTGTGTTGAGCTTCACTGGAACAATGCAGCAGGCCAAGGACAGACATGTGGGCATGAGAGCAGGGTGGAGTGTTGAAATGGCAAGCGACAGGGACGTCTGGGTCATGCTTGCGGACAGACCGAAGGTGTTCTGCAAAGCGGTCACCCAGTCTGCATTTGGTCTCTCCAAAGTAGAGAGACCAGTCTCCTTTTTACCACTCTGCCGCTGTTCTCCGATCCCAGTCTCCTCTTTACCACTCTGCCGCTATTCGCCGGTCCCCGTCTCCTTTTTACCACGCTGCCGCTATTCTCCGATCCCAGTCTCCTTTTTACCACTCTGCCACTGCCTCTCTGATCCCAGTCTCCTTTTTACCACTCTGCCGCTGTTCTCCGATCCCAGTCTCCTCTTTACCACTCTGCCGCTATTCTCCGATCCCAGTCTCCTTTTTACCATGCTGCCGCTATTCTCCGAGCCCAGTCCCCTTTTTACAACTCTGCCGCTGCCCTCTGATCCTAATCTCCTCTTTACCACTCTGCCGCTGTTCTCCGATCCCAGTCTCCTTTTTACCACTCTGCCGCTGTTCTTCGATCCCAGTCTGCTTTTTGACCACTCTGCCACTGTTCGCTGATCCCAGTCTCCTCTTTACCACTCAGCCACGGTTCTCCGAACCCAGTCTCCTTTTTATCACTCTGCCACTGCCCCTCCGATCCCAGTCTCCTTTTTACCACTCTGCCACTGCCTCTCCAATCCCAGTCTCCTTTTTATCACTCTGCCACTGCCCCTCCGATCCCAGTCTCCTTTTTACCACTCTGCCACTGCCTCTCCGATCCCAGTCTCCTCTTTACCACTCAGCCACTGTTCTCCGAACCCAGTCTCCTTTTTATCACTCTGCCACTGCCCCTCCGATCCCAGTCTCCTTTTTACCACTCTGCCACTGCCTCTCCAATCCCAGTCTCCTTTTTATCACTCTGCCACTGCCCCTCCGATCCCAGTCTCCTTTTTACCACTCTGCCACTGCCTCTCCGATCCCAGTCTCCTCTTTACCACTCTGCCGCTGTTCTCCGATCCCAGTCTCCTTTTTACCACTCTCCCACTGCCTCTCCGATCCCAGTCTCTTTTACCACTCTCCCACTGCCTCTCCGATCCCAGTCACCTTTTTACCACACTACCGCTGTTCTCCGATCCCAGTCTCTTTTTTTACCACTCTGCCGCTGTTCTCCGATCCCAGTGTCCTCTTTACCACTCTGCCGCTGTTCTCCGATCCCAGTCTCCTTTTTACCACTCTGCCGCTGTTCTCCGATCCCAGTCTCCTCTTTACCACTCTGCCACTGGTCTCCGATCCCAGTTTCCTCTTTACCACTCTGCCGCTGTTCTCCGAACCCAGTCTCCTTTTTACCACTCTGCCGCTGTTCTCCGATCTCAGTCTCCTCTTTACCACTCTGCCGCTGTGCTCCGATCCCAGTCTCCCTTTTAACACTCTGCCTCTGTTCCCTGATCCAAGTCTCCTGTTTACCACTCTGCCGCTGTTGTCTGACCCCAGTCTCCTTTTTACCACTCTCCCACTGCCTCTCCGATCCCAGTCTCCTCTTTACCACTCTCCCACTGCCTCTCCGATCCCAGTCACCTTTTTACCACTCTACTGCTGCCACTCCGATCCCAGTCTCCTTTTTACCACTCTGCCGCTGTTCTCCGAACCCAGTCTCTTTTTTACCACTCTGCCGCTGTTCTCTGATCCCAGTCTCCTTTTTACCACTCTGCCGCTGTTCTCCGATCCCAGTCTCCTCTTTACCACTCTGCCGCTGTTATCCGATCCCAGTATCCTTTTTACCACCCTGCCGCTGTTCTCCGATCCCAGTCTCCTTTTTACCACTCTGCCGCTGTTCTCCGATCCTAGTCTCTTTACCACTCTGCCGCTGTTCTCCGATCCCAGTCTCCTCTTTACCACTCTGCTGCTGTTCTGCGATCCCAGTCACCTCTTTACCACTCTGCCGCTGTTCTCAGATCCCAGTCTCATTTTTACCACTCTGCCGCTGTTCTCCGATCCCAGTCTCCTCTTTACCACTCTGCCACTATTCTCCGATCCCAGTCTCCTCTTTACCACTCTGCCGCTGTTCTCCGATCCCAGTCTCCTTTTTACCACTCTGCCGCTGTTCTCCGATCCCAGTCTCCTCTTTACCACTCTGCCGCTATTCTCCGATCCCAGTCTCCTTTTTACCATGCTGCCGCTATTCTCCGAGCCCAGTCCCCTTTTTACAACTCTGCCGCTGCCCTCCGATCCTAGTCTCCTCTTTACCACTCTGCCGCTGTTCTCCGATCCCAGTCTCCTTTTTACCACTCTGCCGCTGTTCTTCGATCCCAGTCTGCTTTTTACCACTCTGCCGCTGCCTCTCTGATCCCAGTCTCCTTTTGACCACTCTGCCACTGTTCGCTGATCCCAGTCTCCTCTTTACCACTCAGCCACTGTTCTCCGAACCCAGTCTCCTTTTTATCACTCTGCCACTGCCCCTCCGATCCCAGTCTCCTTTTTACCACTCTGCCACTGCCTCTCCAATCCCAGTCTCCTTTTTATCACTCTGCCACTGCCCCTCCGATCCCAGTCTCCTTTTTACCACTCTGCCACTGCCTCTCCGATCCCAGTCTCCTCTTTACCACTCAGCCACTGTTCTCCGAACCCAGTCTCCTTTTTATCACTCTGCCACTGCCCCTCCGATCCCAGTCTCCTTTTTACCACTCTGCCACTGCCTCTCCAATCCCAGTCTCCTTTTTATCACTCTGCCACTGCCCCTCCGATCCCAGTCTCCTTTTTACCACTCTGCCACTGCCTCTCCGATCCCAGTCTCCTCTTTACCACTCTGCCGCTGTTCTCCGATCCCAGTCTCCTTTTTACCACTCTCCCACTGCCTCTCCGATCCCAGTCTCTTTTACCACTCTCCCACTGCCTCTCCGATCCCAGTCACCTTTTTACCACTCTACCGCTGTTCTCCGATCCCAGTCTCTTTTTTTACCACTCTGCCGCTGTTCTCCGATCCCAGTGTCCTCTTTACCACTCTGCCGCTGTTCTCCGATCCCAGTCTCCTTTTTACCACTCTGCCGCTGTTCTCCGATCCCAGTCTCCTCTTTACCACTCTGCCACTGGTCTCCGATCCCAGTTTCCTCTTTACCACTCTGCCGCTGTTCTCCGATCCCAGTCTCCTTTTTACCACTCTGCCGCTGTTCTCCGATCTCAGTCTCCTCTTTACCACTCTGCCGCTGTGCTCCGATCCCAGTCTCCCTTTTAACACTCTGCCTCTGTTCCCTGATCCAAGTCTCCTGTTTACCACTCTGCCGCTGTTGTCTGACCCCAGTCTCCTTTTTACCACTCTCCCACTGCCTCTCCGATCCCAGTCTCCTCTTTACCACTCTCCCACTGCCTCTCCGATCCCAGTCACCTTTTTACCACTCTACTGCTGCCACTCCGATCCCAGTCTCCTTTTTACCACTCTGCCGCTGTTCTCCGAACCCAGTCTCTTTTTTACCACTCTGCCGCTGTTCTCCGATCCCAGTCTCCTTTTTACCACTCTGCCGCTGTTCTCCGATCCCAGTCTCCTCTTTACCACTCTGCCGCTGTTATCCGATCCCAGTATCCTTTTTACCACCCTGCCGCTGTTCTCCGATCCCAGTCTCCTTTTTACCACTCTGCCGCTGTTCTCCGATCCTAGTCTCTTTACCACTCTGCCGCTGTTCTCCGATCCCAGTCTCCTCTTTACCACTCTGCTGCTGTTCTGCGATCCCAGTCACCTCTTTACCACTCTGCCGCTGTTCTCAGATCCCAGTCTCATTTTTACCACTCTGCCGCTGTTCTCCGATCCCAGTCTCCTCTTTACCACTCTGCCACTATTCTCCGATCCCAGTCTCCTCTTTACCACTCTGCCGCTGTTCTCCGATCCCAGTCTCCTTTTTACCACTCTGCCGCTGTTCTCCGATCCCAGTCTCCTCTTTACCACTCTGCCGCTGTTATCCGATCCCAGTATCCTTTTTACCACCCTGCCGCTGTTCTCCGATCCCAGTCTCCTTTTTACCACTCTGCCGTTGTTCTCCGATCCTAGTCTCTTTACCACTCTGCCGCTGTTCTCCGATCCCAGTCTCCTCTTTACCACTCTGCTGCTGTTCTGCGATCCCAGTCACCTCTTTACCACTCTGCCGCTGTTCTCAGATCCCAGTCTCATTTTTACCACTCTGCCGCTGTTCTCCGATCCCAGTCTCCTCTTTACCACTCTGCCACTATTCTCCGATCCCAGTCTCCTCTTTACCACTCTGCCGCTGTTCTCCGATCCCAGTCTCCTTTTTACCACTCTGCCGCTGTTCTCCGATCCCAGTCTCCTTTTTACCACTCTGCCACTGTTCTCCGATCCCAGTCTCCTCTTTACCACTCTGTCGCTGTTCTCTGATCCCAGTCTCCTCTTTACCACTCTGTCGCTGTTCTCTGATCCCAGTCTCCTCTTTAACACTCTGCCGCTGTTCTCCGATCCCAGTCTCCTTTTTACCACTCTGCCACTGCCTCTCCAATCCCAGTCTCCTCTTTATCACTCTGCCACTGCCCCTCCGATCCCAGTCTCCTTTTCACCACTCTGCCACTGCCTCTCCAATCCCAGTCTCCTTTTTATCACTCTGCCACTGCCCCTCCGATCCCAGTCTCCTCTTTACCACTCTGCCGCTGTTCTCCGATCCCAGTCTCCTTTTTACCACTCTCCCACTGCCTCTCCGATCCGAGTCTCTTTTACCACTCTCCCACTGCCTCTCCGATCCCAGTCACCTTTTTACCACTCTGCCGCTGTTCTCCGATCCCAGTCTCCTTTTTACCACTCTGCCGCTGTTCTCCGATCCCAGTCTCCTTTTTACCACTCTGCCGCTGTTCTCCGATCCTAGTCTCTTTACCACTCTGCCGCTGTTCTCCGATCCCAGTCTCCTCTTTACCACTCTGCTGCTGTTCTGCGATCCCAGTCACCTCTTTACCACTCTGCCGCTGTTCTCAGATCCCAGTCTCATTTTTACCACTCTGCCGCTGTTCTCCGATCCCAGTCTCCTCTTTACCACTCTGCCACTATTCTCCGATCCCAGTCTCCTCTTTACCACTCTGCCGCTGTTCTCCGATCCCAGTCTCCTTTTTACCACTCTGCCGCTGTTCTCCGATCCCAGTCTCCTCTTTACCACTCTGCCGCTATTCTCCGATCCCAGTCTCCTTTTTACCATGCTGCCGCTATTCTCCGAGCCCAGTCCCCTTTTTACAACTCTGCCGCTGCCCTCCGATCCTAATCTCTTTACCACTCTGCCGCTGTTCTCCGATCCCAGTCTCCTTTTTACCACTCTGCCGCTGTTCTTCGATCCCAGTCTGCTTTTTACCACTCTGCCGCTGCCTCTCTGATCCCAGTCTCCTTTTGACCACTCTGCCACTGTTCGCTGATCCCAGTCTCCTCTTTACCACTCAGCCACTGTTCTCCGAACCCAGTCTCCTTTTGATCACTCTGCCACTGCCCCTCCGATCCCAGTCTCCTTTTTACCACTCTGCCACTGCCTCTCCAATCCCAGTCTCCTTTTTATCACTCTGCCACTGCCCCTCCGATCCCAGTCTCCTTTTTACCACTCTGCCACTGCCTCTCCGATCCCAGTCTCCTCTTTACCACTCAGCCACTGTTCTCCGAACCCAGTCTCCTTTTTGTCACTCTGCCACTGCCCCTCCGATCCCAGTCTCCTTTTTACCACTCTGCCACTGCCTCTCCAATCCCAGTCTCTTTTTATCACTCTGCCACTGCCCCTCCGATCCCAGTCTCCTTTTTACCACTCTGCCACTGCCTCTCCGATCCCAGTCTCCTCTTTACCACTCTGCCGCTGTTCTCCGATCCCAGTCTCCTTTTTACCACTCTCCCACTGCCTCTCCGATCCCAGTCTCTTTTACCACTCTCCCACTGCCTCTCCGATCCCAGTCACCTTTTTACCACACTACCGCTGTTCTCCGATCCCAGTCTCTTTTTTTACCACTCTGCCGCTGTTCTCCGATCCCAGTGTCCTCTTTACCACTCTGCCGCTGTTCTCCGATCACAGTCTCCTTTTTACCACTCTGCCGCTGTTCTCCGAACCCAGTCTCCTCTTTACCACTCTGCCACTGGTCTCCGATCCCAGTTTCCTCTTTACCACTCTGCCGCTGTTCTCCGATCCCAGTCTCCTTTTTACCACTCTGCCGCTGTTCTCCGATCTCAGTCTCCTCTTTACCACTCTGCCGCTGTGCTCCGATCCCAGTCTCCCTTTTAACACTCTGCCTCTGTTCCCTGATCCAAGTCTCCTGTTTACCACTCTGCCGCTGTTGTCTGACCCCAGTCTCCTTTTTACCACTCTCCCACTGCCTCTCCGATCCCAGTCTCCTCTTTACCACTCTCCCACTGCCTCTCCGATCCCAGTCACCTTTTTACCACTCTACTGCTGCCACTCCGAACCCAGTCTCTTTTTTACCACTCTGCCGCTGTTCTCCGATCCCAGTCTCCTTTTTACCACTCTGCCGCTGTTCTCCGATCCCAGTCTCCTCTTTACCACTCTGCCGCTGTTCTCCGATCCTAGTCTCTTTACCACTCTGCCGCTGTTCTCCGATCCCAGTCTCCTCTTTACCACTCTGCTGCTGTTCTGCGATCCCAGTCACCTCTTTACCACTCTGCCGCTGTTCTCAGATCCCAGTCTCATTTTTACCACTCTGCCGCTGTTCTCCGATCCCAGTCTCCTCTTTACCACTCTGCCACTATTCTCCGATCCCAGTCTCCTCTTTACCACTCTGCCGCTGTTCTCCGATCCCAGTCTCCTTTTTACCACTCTGCCGCTGTTCTCCGATCCCAGTCTCCTTTTTACCACTCTGCCACTGTTCTCCGATCCCAGTCTCCTCTTTACCACTCTGTCGCTGTTCTCTGATCCCAGTCTCCTCTTTACCACTCTGTCGCTGTTCTCTGATCCCAGTCTCCTCTTTACCACTCTGCCGCTGTTCTCCGATCCCAGTCTCCTTTTTACCACTCTGCCACTGCCTCTCCAATCCCAGTCTCCTCTTTATCACTCTGCCACTGCCCCTCCGATCCCAGTCTCCTTTTTACCACTGTGCCACTGCCTCTCCAATCCCAGTCTCCTTTTTATCACTCTGCCACTGCCCCTCCGATCCCAGTCTCCTCTTTACCACTCTGCCGCTGTTCTCCGATCCCAGTTTCCTTTTTACCACTCTCCCACTGCCTCTCCGATCCCAGTCTCTTTTACCACTCTCCCACTGCCTCTCCGATCCCAGTCACCTTTTTACCACTCTGCCGCTGTTCTCCGATCCCAGTGTCCTCCTTACCACTCTGCCGCTGTTCTCCGATCCCAGTGTCCTCTTTACCGCTCTGCCGCTGTTCTCCGATCCCAGTCACCTTTTTACCACACTACCGCTGTTCTCCGATCCCAGTGTCCTCTTTACCACTCTGCCGCTGTTCTCCGATCCCAGTCTCCTTTTTACCACTCTGCCGCTGTTCTCCGATCCCAGTCTCCTCTTTACCACTCTGCCACTGGTCTCCGATCCCAGTTTCCTCTTTACCACTCTGCCGCTGTTCTCCGATCCCAGTCTCCTTTTTACCACTCTGCCGCTGTTCTCCGATCTCAGTCTCCTCTTTACCACTCTGCCGCTGTGCTCCGATCCCAGTCTCCCTTTTAACACTCTGCCTCTGTTCCCTGATCCAAGTCTCCTGTTTACCACTCTGCCGCTGTTGTCTGACCCCAGTCTCCTTTTTACCACTCTCCCACTGCCTCTCCGATCCCAGTCTCCTCTTTACCACTCTCCCACTGCCTCTCCGATCCCAGTCACCTTTTTACCACTCTACTGCTGCCACTCCGAACCCAGTCTCTTTTTTACCACTCTGCCGCTGTTCTCCGATCCCAGTCTCCTTTTTACCACTCTGCCACTGCCTCTCCAATCCCAGTCTCCTTTTTATCACTCTGCCACTGCCCCTCCGATCCCAGTCTCCTTTTTACCACTCTGCCACTGCCTCTCCGATCCCAGTCTCCTCTTTACCACTCAGCCACTGTTCTCCGAACCCAGTCTCCTTTTTATCACTCTGCCACTGCCCCTCCGATCCCAGTCTCCTTTTTACCACTCTGCCACTGCCTCTCCAATCCCAGTCTCCTTTTTATCACTCTGCCACTGCCCCTCCGATCCCAGTCTCCTTTTTACCACTCTGCCACTGCCTCTCCGATCCCAGTCTCCTCTTTACCACTCTGCCGCTGTTCTCCGATCCCAGTCTCCTTTTTACCACTCTCCCACTGCCTCTCCGATCCCAGTCTCTTTTACCACTCTCCCACTGCCTCTCCGATCCCAGTCACCTTTTTACCACTCTACCGCTGTTCTCCGATCCCAGTCTCTTTTTTTACCACTCTGCCGCTGTTCTCCGATCCCAGTGTCCTCTTTACCACTCTGCCGCTGTTCTCCGATCCCAGTCTCCTTTTTACCACTCTGCCGCTGTTCTCCGATCCCAGTCTCCTCTTTACCACTCTGCCACTGGTCTCCGATCCCAGTTTCCTCTTTACCACTCTGCCGCTGTTCTCCGATCCCAGTCTCCTTTTTACCACTCTGCCGCTGTTCTCCGATCTCAGTCTCCTCTTTACCACTCTGCCGCTGTGCTCCGATCCCAGTCTCCCTTTTAACACTCTGCCTCTGTTCCCTGATCCAAGTCTCCTGTTTACCACTCTGCCGCTGTTGTCTGACCCCAGTCTCCTTTTTACCACTCTCCCACTGCCTCTCCGATCCCAGTCTCCTCTTTACCACTCTCCCACTGCCTCTCCGATCCCAGTCACCTTTTTACCACTCTACTGCTGCCACTCCGATCCCAGTCTCCTTTTTACCACTCTGCCGCTGTTCTCCGAACCCAGTCTCTTTTTTACCACTCTGCCGCTGTTCTCCGATCCCAGTCTCCTTTTTACCACTCTGCCGCTGTTCTCCGATCCCAGTCTCCTCTTTACCACTCTGCCGCTGTTATCCGATCCCAGTATCCTTTTTACCACCCTGCCGCTGTTCTCCGATCCCAGTCTCCTTTTTACCACTCTGCCGCTGTTCTCCGATCCTAGTCTCTTTACCACTCTGCCGCTGTTCTCCGATCCCAGTCTCCTCTTTACCACTCTGCTGCTGTTCTGCGATCCCAGTCACCTCTTTACCACTCTGCCGCTGTTCTCAGATCCCAGTCTCATTTTTACCACTCTGCCGCTGTTCTCCGATCCCAGTCTCCTCTTTACCACTCTGCCACTATTCTCCGATCCCAGTCTCCTCTTTACCACTCTGCCGCTGTTCTCCGATCCCAGTCTCCTTTTTACCACTCTGCCGCTGTTCTCCGATCCCAGTCTCCTCTTTACCACTCTGCCGCTGTTATCCGATCCCAGTATCCTTTTTACCACCCTGCCGCTGTTCTCCGATCCCAGTCTCCTTTTTACCACTCTGCCGTTGTTCTCCGATCCTAGTCTCTTTACCACTCTGCCGCTGTTCTCCGATCCCAGTCTCCTCTTTACCACTCTGCTGCTGTTCTGCGATCCCAGTCACCTCTTTACCACTCTGCCGCTGTTCTCAGATCCCAGTCTCATTTTTACCACTCTGCCGCTGTTCTCCGATCCCAGTCTCCTCTTTACCACTCTGCCACTATTCTCCGATCCCAGTCTCCTCTTTACCACTCTGCCGCTGTTCTCCGATCCCAGTCTCCTTTTTACCACTCTGCCGCTGTTCTCCGATCCCAGTCTCCTTTTTACCACTCTGCCACTGTTCTCCGATCCCAGTCTCCTCTTTACCACTCTGTCGCTGTTCTCTGATCCCAGTCTCCTCTTTACCACTCTGTCGCTGTTCTCTGATCCCAGTCTCCTCTTTAACACTCTGCCGCTGTTCTCCGATCCCAGTCTCCTTTTTACCACTCTGCCACTGCCTCTCCAATCCCAGTCTCCTCTTTATCACTCTGCCACTGCCCCTCCGATCCCAGTCTCCTTTTCACCACTCTGCCACTGCCTCTCCAATCCCAGTCTCCTTTTTATCACTCTGCCACTGCCCCTCCGATCCCAGTCTCCTCTTTACCACTCTGCCGCTGTTCTCCGATCCCAGTCTCCTTTTTACCACTCTCCCACTGCCTCTCCGATCCGAGTCTCTTTTACCACTCTCCCACTGCCTCTCCGATCCCAGTCACCTTTTTACCACTCTGCCGCTGTTCTCCGATCCCAGTATCCTTTTTACCACCCTGCCGCTGTTCTCCGATCCCAGTCTCCTTTTTACCACTCTGCCGCTGTTCTCCGATCCTAGTCTCTTTACCACTCTGCCGCTGTTCTCCGATCCCAGTCTCCTCTTTACCACTCTGCTGCTGTTCTGCGATCCCAGTCACCTCTTTACCACTCTGCCGCTGTTCTCAGATCCCAGTCTCATTTTTACCACTCTGCCGCTGTTCTCCGATCCCAGTCTCCTCTTTACCACTCTGCCACTATTCTCCGATCCCAGTCTCCTCTTTACCACTCTGCCGCTGTTCTCCGATCCCAGTCTCCTTTTTACCACTCTGCCGCTGTTCTCTGATCCCAGTCTCCTCTTTACCACTCTGCCGCTATTCTCCGATCCCAGTCTCCTTTTTACCATGCTGCCGCTATTCTCCGAGCCCAGTCCCCTTTTTACAACTCTGCCGCTGCCCTCCGATCCTAATCTCTTTACCACTCTGCCGCTGTTCTCCGATCCCAGTCTCCTTTTTACCACTCTGCCGCTGTTCTTCGATCCCAGTCTGCTTTTTACCACTCTGCCGCTGCCTCTCTGATCCCAGTCTCCTTTTGACCACTCTGCCACTGTTCGCTGATCCCAGTCTCCTCTTTACCACTCAGCCACTGTTCTCCGAACCCAGTCTCCTTTTGATCACTCTGCCACTGCCCCTCCGATCCCAGTCTCCTTTTTACCACTCTGCCACTGCCTCTCCAATCCCAGTCTCCTTTTTATCACTCTGCCACTGCCCCTCCGATCCCAGTCTCCTTTTTACCACTCTGCCACTGCCTCTCCGATCCCAGTCTCCTCTTTACCACTCAGCCACTGTTCTCCGAACCCAGTCTCCTTTTTGTCACTCTGCCACTGCCCCTCCGATCCCAGTCTCCTTTTTACCACTCTGCCACTGCCTCTCCAATCCCAGTCTCTTTTTATCACTCTGCCACTGCCCCTCCGATCCCAGTCTCCTTTTTACCACTCTGCCACTGCCTCTCCGATCCCAGTCTCCTCTTTACCACTCTGCCGCTGTTCTCCGATCCCAGTCTCCTTTTTACCACTCTCCCACTGCCTCTCCGATCCCAGTCTCTTTTACCACTCTCCCACTGCCTCTCCGATCCCAGTCACCTTTTTACCACACTACCGCTGTTCTCCGATCCCAGTCTCTTTTTTTACCACTCTGCCGCTGTTCTCCGATCCCAGTGTCCTCTTTACCACTCTGCCGCTGTTCTCCGATCCCAGTCTCCTTTTTACCACTCTGCCGCTGTTCTCCGATCCCAGTCTCCTCTTTACCACTCTGCCACTGGTCTCCGATCCCAGTTTCCTCTTTACCACTCTGCCGCTGTTCTCCGATCCCAGTCTCCTTTTTACCACTCTGCCGCTGTTCTCCGATCTCAGTCTCCTCTTTACCACTCTGCCGCTGTGCTCCGATCCCAGTCTCCCTTTTAACACTCTGCCTCTGTTCCCTGATCCAAGTCTCCTGTTTACCACTCTGCCGCTGTTGTCTGACCCCAGTCTCCTTTTTACCACTCTCCCACTGCCTCTCCGATCCCAGTCTCCTCTTTACCACTCTCCCACTGCCTCTCCGATCCCAGTCACCTTTTTACCACTCTACTGCTGCCACTCCGAACCCAGTCTCTATTTTACCACTCTGCCGCTGTTCTCCGATCCCAGTCTCCTTTTTACCACTCTGCCGCTGTTCTCCGATCCCAGTCTCCTCTTTACCACTCTGCCGCTGTTCTCCGATCCTAGTCTCTTTACCACTCTGCCGCTGTTCTCCGATCCCAGTCTCCTCTTTACCACTCTGCTGCTGTTCTGCGATCCCAGTCACCTCTTTACCACTCTGCCGCTGTTCTCAGATCCCAGTCTCATTTTTACCACTCTGCCGCTGTTCTCCGATCCCAGTCTCCTCTTTACCACTCTGCCACTATTCTCCGATCCCAGTCTCCTCTTTACCACTCTGCCGCTGTTCTCCGATCCCAGTCTCCTTTTTACCACTCTGCCGCTGTTCTCCGATCCCAGTCTCCTTTTTACCACTCTGCCACTGTTCTCCGATCCCAGTCTCCTCTTTACCACTCTGTCGCTGTTCTCTGATCCCAGTCTCCTCTTTACCACTCTGTCGCTGTTCTCTGATCCCAGTCTCCTCTTTACCACTCTGCCGCTGTTCTCCGATCCCAGTCTCCTTTTTACCACTCTGCCACTGCCTCTCCAATCCCAGTCTCCTCTTTATCACTCTGCCACTGCCCCTCCGATCCCAGTCTCCTTTTTACCACTGTGCCACTGCCTCTCCAATCCCAGTCTCCTTTTTATCACTCTGCCACTGCCCCTCCGATCCCAGTCTCCTCTTTACCACTCTGCCGCTGTTCTCCGATCCCAGTCTCCTTTTTACCACTCTCCCACTGCCTCTCCGATCCCAGTCTCTTTTACCACTCTCCCACTGCCTCTCCGATCCCAGTCACCTTTTTACCACTCTGCCGCTGTTCTCCGATCCCAGTGTCCTCCTTACCACTCTGCCGCTGTTCTCCGATCCCAGTGTCCTCTTTACCGCTCTGCCGCTGTTCTCCGATCCCAGTCACCTTTTTACCACACTACCGCTGTTCTCCGATCCCAGTCTCTTTTTTACCACTCTGCCACTGTTCTCCGATCCCAGTGTCCTCTTTACCACTCTGCCGCTGTTCTCCGATCCCAGTCTCCTTTTTACCACTCTGCCGCTGTTCTCCGATCCCAGTCTCCTCTTTACCACTCTGCCACTGGTCTCCGATCCCAGTTTCCTCTTTACCACTCTGCCGCTGTTCTCCGATCCCAGTCTCCTTTTTACCACTCTGCCGCTGTTCTCCGATCTCAGTCTCCTCTTTACCACTCTGCCGCTGTGCTCCGATCCCAGTCTCCCTTTTAACACTCTGCCTCTGTTCCCTGATCCAAGTCTCCTGTTTACCACTCTGCCGCTGTTGTCTGACCCCAGTCTCCTTTTTACCACTCTCCCACTGCCTCCCCGATCCCAGTCTCCTCTTTACCACTCTCCCACTGCCTCTCCGATCCCAGTCACCTTTTTACCACTCTACTGCTGCCACTCCGATCCCAGTCTCCTTTTTACCACTCTGCCGCTGTTCTCCGAACCCAGTCTCTTTTTTACCACTCTGCCGCTGTTCTCCGATCCCAGTCTCCTTTTTACCACTCTGCCGCTGTTCTCCGATCCCAGTCTCCTCTTTACCACTCTGCCGCTGTTATCCGATCCCAGTCTCCTTTTTACCACCCTGCCGCTGTTCTCCGATCCCAGTCTCCTTTTTACCACTCTGCCGCTGTTCTCCGATCCTAGTCTCTTTACCACTCTGCCGCTGTTCTCCGATCCCAGTCTTCTCTTTACCACTCTGCTACTGTTCTGCGATCCCAGTCACCTCTTTACCACTCTGCCGCTGTTCTCAGATCCCAGTCTCATTTTTACCACTCTGCCGCTGTTCTCCGATCCCAGTCTCCTCTTTACCACTCTGCCACTATTCTCCGATCCCAGTCTCCTCTTTACCACTCTGCCGCTGTTCTCCGATCCCAGTCTCCTTTTTACCACTCTGCCGCTGTTCTCCGATCCCAGTCTCCTTTTTACCACTCTGCCACTGTTCTCCGATCCCAGTCTCCTCTTTACCACTCTGTCGCTGTTCTCTGATCCCAGTCTCCTCTTTACCACTCTGTCGCTGTTCTCTGATCCCAGTCTCCTCTTTACCACTCTGCCGCTGTTCTCCGATCCCAGTCACCTTTTTACCACACTACCGCTGTTCTCCGATCCCAGTCTCTTTTTTACCACTCTGCCGCTGTTCTCCGATCCCACTCTCCTCTTTACCACTCTGCCACTGTTCTCCGATCCCAGTCTCCTCTTTACCACTCTGCCGCTGTTCTCTGATCCCAGTCTCCTCTTTGCCACTCTGCCGCTGTTCTCCGATCCCAGTCTCCTTTTTACCACACTGCCACTGCCCCTCCGATCCCAGTCTCCTTTTTACCACTCTGCCACTGCCCCTCCGATCCCAGTCTCCTCTTTACCACTCTGCCGCTGTTCTCCGATCCCAGTCTCCTTTTTACCACTCTCCCACTGCCTCTCCGATCCCAGTCTCTTTTACCACTCTCCCACTGCCTCTCCGATCCCAGTCACCTTTTTACCACTCTGCCGCTGTTCTCCGATCCCAGTGTCCTCCTTACCACTCTGCCGCTGTTCTCCGATCCCAATGTCCTCTTTACCACTCTGCCGCTGTGCTCCGATCCCAGTCTCCCTTTTAACACTCTGCCTCTGTTCCCTGATCCAAGTCTCCTGTTTACCACTCTGCCGCTGTTGTCTGACCCCAGTCTCCTTTTTACCACTCTCCCACTGCCTCTCCGATCCCAGTCTCCTCTTTACCACTCTCCCACTGCCTCTCCGATCCCAGTCACCTTTTTACCACTCTACTGCTGCCACTCCGATCCCAGTCTCCTTTTTACCACTCTGCCGCTGTTCTCCGAACCCAGTCTCTTTTTTACCACTCTGCCGCTGTTCTCCGATCCCAGTCTCCTTTTTACCACTCTGCCGCTGTTCTCCGATCCCAGTCTCCTCTTTACCACTCTGCCGCTGTTATCCGATCCCAGTCTCCTTTTTACCACCCTGCCGCTGTTCTCCGATCCCAGTCTCCTTTTTACCACTCTGCCGCTGTTCTCCGATCCTAGTCTCTTTACCACTCTGCCGCTGTTCTCCGATCCCAGTCTTCTCTTTACCACTCTGCTGCTGTTCTGCGATCCCAGTCACCTCTTTACCACTCTGCCGCTGTTCTCAGATCCCAGTCTCATTTTTACCACTCTGCCGCTGTTCTCCGATCCCAGTCTCCTCTTTACCACTCTGCCACTATTCTCCGATCCCAGTCTCCTCTTTACCACTCTGCCGCTGTTCTCCGATCCCAGTCTCCTTTTTACCACTCTGCCGCTGTTCTCCGATCCCAGTCTCCTTTTTACCACTCTGCCACTGTTCTCCGATCCCAGTCTCCTCTTTACCACTCTGTCGCTGTTCTCTGATCCCAGTCTCCTCTTTACCACTCTGTCGCTGTTCTCTGATCCCAGTCTCCTCTTTACCACTCTGCCGCTGTTCTCCGATCCCAGTCTCCTTTTTACCACTCTGCCACTGCCTCTCCAATCCCAGTCTCCTTTTTATCACTCTGCCACTGCCCCTCCGATCCCAGTCTCCTCTTTACCACTCTGCCGCTGTTCTCCGATCCCAGTCTCCTTTTTACCACTCTCCCACTGCCTCTCCGATCCCAGTCTCTTTTACCACTCTCCCACTGCCTCTCCGATCCCAGTCACCTTTTTACCACTCTGCCGCTGTTCTCCGATCCCAGTGTCCTCCTTACCACTCTGCCGCTGTTCTCCGATCCCAGTGTCCTCTTTACCACTCTGCCGCTGTTCTCCGATCCCAGTCACCTTTTTACCACACTACCGCTGTTCTCCGATCCCAGTCTCTTTTTTACCACTCTGCCGCTGTTCTCCGATCCCAGTGTCCTCTTTACCACTCTGCCGCTGTTCTCCGATCCCAGTCTCCTTTTTACCACTCTGCCGCTGTTCTCCGATCCCAGTCTCCTCTTTACCACTCTGCCACTGGTCTCCGATCCCAGTCTCCTCTTTACCACTCTGCCGCTGTTGTCTGACCCCAGTCTCCTTTTTACCACTCTCCCACTGCCTCTCCGATCCCAGTCTCCTCTTTACCACTCTCCCACTGCCTCTCCAATCCCTATCTCCTTTTTATCACTCTGCCACTGCCCCTCCGATCCCAGTCTCCTCTTTACCACTCTGCCGCTGTTCTCCGATCCCAGTCTCCTTTTTACCACTCTCCCACTGCCTCTCCGATCCCAGTCCCTTTTACCACTCTCCCACTGCCTCTCCGATCCCAGTCACCTTTTTACCACTCTGCCGCTGTTCTCCGATCCCAGTGTCCTCCTTACCACTCTGCCGCTGTTCTCCGATCCCAGTGTCCTCTTTACCACTCTGCCGCTGTTCTCCGATCCCAGTCACCTTTTTACCACACTACCGCTGTTCTCCGATCCCAGTCTCTTTTTTACCACTCTGCCGCTGTTCTCCGATCCCAGTGTCCTCTTTACCACTCTGCCGCTGTTCTCCGATCCCAGTCTCCTTTTTACCACTCTGCCGCTGTTCTCCGATCCCAGTCTCCTCTTTACCACTCTGCCACTGGTCTCCGATCCCAGTCTCCTCTTTACCACTCTGCCGCTGTTGTCTGACCCCAGTCTCCTTTTTACCACTCTCCCACTGCCTCTCCGATCCCAGTCTCCTCTTTACCACTCTCCCACTGCCTCTCCGATCCCAGTCACCTTTTTATAACTCTACTGCTGCCACTCCGATCCCAGTCTCCTCTTTACCACTCTGCCACTGTTCTCCGATCCTAGTCTCCTCTTTACCACTCTGCCGCTGTTCTCTGATCCCAGTCTCCTCTTTGCCACTCTGCCGCTGTTCTCCGATCCCAGTCTCCTTTTTACCACACTGCCACTGCCCCTCCGATCCCAGTCTCCTTTTTACCACTCTGCCACTGCCCCTCCGATCCCAGTCTCCTCTTTACCACTCTGCCGCTGTTCTCCGATCCCAGTCTCCTTTTTACCACTCTCCCACTGCCTCTCCGATCCCAGTCTCTTTTACCACTCTCCCACTGCCTCTCCGATCCCAGTCACCTTTTTACCATCTGCCGCTGTTCTCCGATCCCAGTGTCCTCCTTACCACTCTGCCGCTGTTCTCCGATCCCAATGTCCTCTTTACCACTCTGCCGCTGTTCTCCGATCCCAGTCTCCTTTTTACCACTCTGCCGCTGTTCTCCGATCCTAGTCTCCTCTTTACCTCTCTGCCACTGGTCTCCGATCCCAGTCTCCTCTTTACCACTCTGCCGCTGTTGTCCGACCCCAGACTCCTTTTTACCACTCTCCCACTGCCTCTCCAATCCCAGTCTCCTCTTTACCACTCTCCCACTGCCTCTCCGATCCCAGTCACCTTTTTACCACTCTACTGCTGCCACTCTGATCCCAGTCTCCTTTTTACCACTCTGCCGCTGTTCTCCGATCCCAGTCTCCTTTTTACCACTCTGCCGCTGTTCTCCGATCCCAGTCTCTTTTTTACCACTCAGCCGCTGTTCTCCGATCCCAGTCTCCTCTTTACCACTCTGCCTCTGTTCTCCGATCCCAGTCTCCTTTTTACCACTCTGCCGCTGTTCTCCGATCCCAGTCTCCTTTTTACCACTCTGCCACTGCCTCTCCGATCCCAGTCTCCTTTTTACCACTCTGCCGCTGTTCTCCGATCCCAGTCTCCTTTTTACCACTCTGCCACTGCCTCTCCGATCCCAGTCTCCTCTTTACCACTCTGCCGCAGTTCTCCGATCCCAGTCTCCTTTTTACCACTCTCCCACTGCCTCTCCGATCCCAGTCTCTTTTACCACTCTCCCACTGCCTCTCCGATCCCAGTCACCTTTTTAACACACTACCGCTGTTCTCCGATCCCAGTCTCTTTTTTACCACTCTGCCGCTGTTCTCCGATCCCAGTATCCTCTTTACCACTCTGCCGCTGTTCTCCGATCCCAGTCTCCTTTTTACCCCTCTGCCGCTGTTCTCCGATCCCAGTCTCCTCTTTACCACTCTGCCACTGGTCTCCGATCCCAGTCTCCTCTTTACCACTCTGCCGCTGTTCTCCGATCCCAGTCTCCTTTTTACCACTCTGCCGCTGTTCTCCGATCTCAGTCTCCTCTTTACCACTCTGCCGCTGTTCTCTGATCCCAGTCTCCCTTTTAACACTCTGCCTCTGTTCCCTGATCCAAGTCTCCCGTTTACCACTCTGCCGCTGTTGTCTGACCCCAGTCTCCTTTTTACCACTCTCCCACTGCCTCTCCGATCCCAGTCTCCTCTTTACCACTCTCCCACTGCCTCTCCGATCCCAGTCACCTTTTTACCACTCTACTGCTGCCACTCCGATCCTAGTCTCTTTACCACTCTGCCGCTGTTCTCCGATCCCAGTCTCCTCTTTACCACTCTGCCGCTGTTCTGCGATCCCAGTCACCTCTTTACCACTCTGCCGCTGTTCTCTGATCCCAGTCTCATTTTTACCACTCTGCCGCTGTTCTCCGATCCCAGTCTCCTCTTTACCACTCTGCCGCTGTTTTCCGATCCCAGTCTCCTTTTTACCACTCTGCCGCTGTTCTCCGATCCTAGTCTCCTCTTTACCTCTCTGCCACTGGTCTCCGATCCCAGTCTCCTCTTTACCACTCTGCCGCTGTTGTCCGACCCCAGACTCCTTTTTACCACTCTCCCACTGCCTCTCTGATCCCAGTCACCTTTTTACCACTCTACTGCTGCCACTCCGATCCCAGTCTCCTTTTTACCACTCTGCCGCTGTTCTCCGATCCCAGTCTCTTTTTTACCACTCTGTCGCTGTTCTCCGATCCCAGTCTCTTTTTTACCACTCTGCCGCTGTTCTCCGATCCCAGTCTCCTCTTTACCACTCTACCGCTGTTCTCCGATCCCAGTCTCCTTTTTACCACTCTGCCGCTGTTCTCCGATCCCAGTCTCCTTTTTACCACTCTGCCACTGCCTCTCCGATCCCAGTCTCCTCTTTACCACTCTGCCGCAGTTCTCCGATCCCAGTCTCCTTTTTACCACTCTCCCACTGCCTCTCCGATCCCAGTCTCTTTTACCACTCTCCCACTGCCTCTCCGATCCCAGTCACCTTTTTACCACACTACCGCTGTTCTCCGATCCCAGTCTCTTTTTTACCACTCTGCCGCTGTTCTCCGATCCCAGTATCCTCTTTACCACTCTGCCGCTGTTCTCCGATCCCAGTCTCCTTTTTACCACTCTGCCGCTGTTCTCCGATCCCAGTCTCCTCTTTACCACTCTGCCACTGGTCTCCGATCCCAGTCTCCTCTTTACCACTCTGCCGCTGTTCTCCGATCCCAGTCTCCTTTTTACCACTCTGCCGCTGTTCTCCGATCTCAGTCACCTCTTTACCACTCTGCCGCTGTTCTCCGATCCCAGTCTCCCTTTTAACACTCTGCCTCTGTTCCCTGATCCAAGTCTCCTGTTTACCACTCTGCCGCTGTTGTCTGACCCCAGTCTCCTTTTTACCATTCTCCCACTGCCTCTCCGATCCCAGTCTCCTCTTTACCACTCTCCCACTGCCTCTCCGATCCCAGTCACCTTTTTACCACTCTACCGCTGCCACTCCGATCCCAGTCTCCTTTTTACCACTCTGCCGCTGTTCTCCGAACCCAGTCTCTTTTTTACTACTCTGCCGCTGTTCTCCGATCCCAGTCTCCTTTTTACCACTCTGCCGCTGTTCTCCGATCCCAGTCTCCTCGTTACCACTCTGCCACTGTTTTCCGATCCCAGTCTCCTCTTTACCACTTTGCCCCTGTTCTCCGATCCCAGTCTCCTTTTTACCACTCTGCCGCTGTTCTCCGATCCCAGTGTCATTTTTACCACTCTGCCACTGTTCTCAGATCCCAGTTTCCTCTTTACCACTCTGCCACTGTTCTCTGATCCCAGTCACCTTTTTAACAATCTGCCGCTGTTCCCCGATCCCAGTCTCCTTTTTACCACTCTGCCGCTGCCTCTCCGATCCCAGTCTCCTCTTTGCCACTCCAACGATGTTCTCCGATCCCAGTCCCCTTTTTACCACTCTGCCACTGTGCTCTGATCCCAGTCTCCTTTTTACCACTCAGCCGCTGTTCTCCGATCCCAGTCTCCTCTTTACCACTCTGCCGCTGTTGTCCGATCCCAGTCTCCTCTTTACCACTCTGCCGCTGTCCTCTGATCCCAGTCTCCTCTTTACCACTCTGCCGCTGTTCTCCGATCCCAGTCTCCTCGTTACCACTCTGCCGCTGTTCTCCGATCCCAGTCTCCTCTTTACCACTCTGCCCCTGTTCTCCGATCCCAGTCTCCTCTTTACCACTCTGCTGCTGTTCTCCGATCCCAGTCTCCTCTTTACCACTCTGCCGCTGTTCTCCGATCCCAGTCTCCTCTTTACCACTCTGCCGCTGTTCTGCGATCCCAGTCACCTCTTTACCACTCTGCCGCTGTTCTCTGATCCCAGTCTCATTTTTACCACTCTGCCGCTGTTCTCCGATCCCAGTCTCCTCTTTACCACTCTGCCGCTGCTTTCCGATCCCAGTCTCCTTTTTACCACTCTGCCGCTGTTCTCCGATCCTAGTCTCCTCTTTACCTCTCTGCCACTGGTCTCCGATCCCAGTCTCCTCTTTACCACTCTGCCGCTGTTGTCCGACCCCAGACTCCTTTTTACCACTCTCCCACTGCCTCTCCAATCCCAGTCTCCTCTTTACCACTCTCCCACTGCCTCTCCGATCCCAGTCACCTTTTTACCACTCTACTGCTGCCACTCCGATCCCAGTCTCCTTTTTACCACTCTGCCGCTGTTCTCCGATCCCAGTCTCTTTTTTACCACTCTGTCGCTGTTCTCCGATCCCAGTCTCTTTTTTACCACTCTGCCGCTGTTCTCCGATCCCAGTCTCCTCTTTACCACTCTGCCGCTGTTCTCCGATCCCAGTCTCCTCTTTACCACTCTGCCGCTGTTGTCCGACCCCAGACTCCTTTTTACCACTCTCCCACTGCCTCTCCAATCCCAGTCTCCTCTTTACCACTCTCCCACTGCCTCTCCGATCCCAGTCACCTTTTTACCACTCTACTGCTGCCACTCCGATCCCAGTCTCCTTTTTACCACTCTGCCGCTGTTCTCCGATCCCAGTCTCTTTTTTACCACTCTGTCGCTGTTCTCCGATCCCAGTCTCTTTTTTACCACTCTGCCGCTGTTCTCCGATCCCAGTCTCCTCTTTACCACTCTGCCGCTGTTCTCCGATCCCAGTCTCCTTTTTACCACTCTGCCGCTGTTCTCCGATCCCAGTCTCCTTTTTACCACTCTGCCACTGCCTCTCCGATCCCAGTCTCCTCTTTACCACTCTGCCGCAGTTCTCCGATCCCAGTCTCCTTTTTACCACTCTCCCACTGCCTCTCCGATCCCAGTCTCTTTTACCACTCTCCCACTGCCTCTCCGATCCCAGTCACCTTTTTAACACACTACCGCTGTTCTCCGATCCCAGTCTCTTTTTTACCACTCTGCCGCTGTTCTCCGATCCCAGTATCCTCTTTACCACTCTGCCGCTGTTCTCCGATCCCAGTCTCCTTTTTACCACTCTGCCGCTGTTCTCCGATCCCAGTCTCCTCTTTACCACTCTGCCACTGGTCTCCGATCCCAGTCTCCTCTTTACCACTCTGCCGCTGTTCTCCGATCCCAGTCTCCTTTTTACCACTCTGCCGCTGTTCTCCGATCTCAGTCTCCTCTTTACCACTCTGCCGCTGTTCTCTGATCCCAGTCTCCCTTTTAACACTCTGCCTCTGTTCCCTGATCCAAGTCTCCCGTTTACCACTCTGCCGCTGTTGTCTGACCCCAGTCTCCTTTTTACCACTCTCCCACTGCCTCTCCGATCCCAGTCTCCTCTTTACCACTCTCCCACTGCCTCTCCGATCCCAGTCACCTTTTTACCACTCTACTGCTGCCACTCCGATCCTAGTCTCTTTACCACTCTGCCGCTGTTCTCCGATCCCAGTCTCCTCTTTACCACTCTGCCGCTGTTCTGCGATCCCAGTCACCTCTTTACCACTCTGCCGCTGTTCTCTGATCCCAGTCTCATTTTTACCACTCTGCCGCTGTTCTCCGATCCTAGTCTCCTCTTTACCTCTCTGCCACTGGTCTCCGATCCCAGTGTCCTCTTTACCACTCTGCCGCTGTTGTCCGACCCCAGACTCCTTTTTACCACTCTCCCACTGCCTCTCTGATCCCAGTCACCTTTTTACCACTCTACTGCTGCCACTCCGATCCCAGTCTCCTTTTTACCACTCTGCCGCTGTTCTCCGATCCCAGTCTCTTTTTTACCACTCTCTCGCTGTTCTCCGATCCCAGTCTCTTTTTTACCACTCTGCCGCTGTTCTCCGATCCCAGTCTCCTCTTTACCACTCTGCCGCTGTTCTCCGATCCCAGTCTCCTTTTTACCACTCTGCCGCTGTTCTCCTATCCCAGTCTCCTTTTTACCACTCTGCCACTGCCTCTCCGATCCCAGTCTCCTCTTTACCACTCTGCCGCAGTTCTCCGATCGCAGTCTCCTTTTTACCACTCTGCCGCTGTTCTCCGATCTCAGTCTCCTCTTTACCACTCTGCCGCTGTTCTCTGATCCCAGTCTCCCTTTTAACACTCTGCCTCTGTTCCCTGATCCAAGTCTCCCGTTTACCACTCTGCCGCTGTTGTCTGACCCCAGTCTCCTTTTTACCACTCTCCCACTGCCTCTCCGATCCCAGTCTCCTCTTTACCACTCTCCCACTGCCTCTCCGATCCCAGTCACCTTTTTACCACTCTACTGCTGCCACTCCGATCCTAGTCTCTTTACCACTCTGCCGCTGTTCTCCGATCCCAGTCTCCTCTTTACCACTCTGCCGCTGTTCTGCGATCCCAGTCACCTCTTTACCACTCTGCCGCTGTTCTCTGATCCCAGTCTCATTTTTACCACTCTGCCGCTGTTCTCCGATCCTAGTCTCCTCTTTACCTCTCTGCCACTGGTCTCCGATCCCAGTCTCCTCTTTACCACTCTGCCGCTGTTGTCCGACCCCAGACTCCTTTTTACCACTCTCCCACTGCCTCTCTGATCCCAGTCACCTTTTTACCACTCTACTGCTGCCACTCCGATCCCAGTCTCCTTTTTACCACTCTGCCGCTGTTCTCCGATCCCAGTCTCTTTTTTACCACTCTGTCTCTGTTCTCCGATCCCAGTCTCTTTTTTACCACTCTGCCGCTGTTCTCCGATCCCAGTCTCCTCTTTACCACTCTGCCGCTGTTCTCCGATCCCAGTCTCCTTTTTACCACTCTGCCGCTGTTCTCCTATCCCAGTCTCCTTTTTACCACTCTGCCACTGCCTCTCCGATCCCAGTCTCCTCTTTACCACTCTGCCGCAGTTCTCCGATCCCAGTCTCCTTTTTACCACTCTCCCACTGCCTCTCCGATCCCAGTCTCTTTTACCACTCTCCCACTGCCTCTCCGATCCCAGTCACCTTTTTACCACACTACCGCTGTTCTCCGATCCCAGTCTCTTTTTTACCACTCTGCCGCTGTTCTCCGATCCCAGTATCCTCTTTACCACTCTGCCGCTGTTCTCCGATCCCAGTCTCCTTTTTACCACTCTGCCGCTGTTCTCCGATCCCAGTCTCCTCTTTACCACTCTGCCACTGGTCTCCGATCCCAGTCTCCTCTTTACCACTCTGCCGCTGTTCTCCGATCCCAGTCTCCTTTTTACCACTCTGCCGCTGTTCTCCGATCTCAGTCTCCTCTTTACCACTCTGCCGCTGTTCTCTGATCCCAGTCTCCCTTTTAACACTCTGCCTCTGTTCCCTGATCAAGTCTCCCGTTTACCACTCTGCCGCTGTTGTCTGACCCCAGTCTCCTTTTTACCACTCTCCCACTGCCTCTCCGATCCCAGTCTCCTCTTTACCACTCTCCCACTGCCTCTCCGATCCCAGTCACCTTTTTACCACTCTACTGCTGCCACTCCGATCCTAGTCTCTTTACCACTCTGCCGCTGTTCTCCGATCCCAGTCTCCTCTTTACCACTCTGCCGCTGTTCTGCGATCCCAGTCACCTCTTTACCACTCTGCCGCTGTTCTCTGATCCCAGTCTCATTTTTACCACTCTGCCGCTGTTCTCCGATCCCAGTCTCCTCTTTAGCACTCTGCCGCTGTTTTCCGATCCCAGTCTCCTTTTTACCACTCTGCCGCTGTTCTCCGATCCTAGTCTCCTCTTTACCTCTCTGCCACTGGTCTCCGATCCCAGTCTCCTCTTTACCACTCTGCCGCTGTTGTCCGACCCCAGACTCCTTTTTACCACTCTCCCACTGCCTCTCTGATCCCAGTCACCTTTTTACCACTCTACTGCTGCCACTCCGATCCCAGTCTCCTTTTTACCACTCTGCCGCTGTTCTCCGATCCCAGTCTCTTTTTTACCACTCTGTCGCTGTTCTCCGATCCCAGTCTCTTTTTTACCACTCTGCCGCTGTTCTCCGATCCCAGTCTCCTCTTTACCACTCTGCCGCTGTTCTCCGATCCCAGTCTCCTTTTTACCACTCTGCCGCTGTTCTCCGATCCCAGTCTCCTTTTTACCACTCTGCCACTGCCTCTCCGATCCCAGTCTCCTCTTTACCACTCTGCCGCAGTTCTCCGATCCCAGTCTCCTTTTTACCACTCTCCCACTGCCTCTCCGATCCCAGTCTCTTTTACCACTCTCCCACTGCCTCTCCGATCCCAGTCACCTTTTTACCACACTACCGTTGTTCTCCGATCCCAGTCTCTTTTTTACCACTCTGCCGCTGTTCTCCGATCCCAGTATCCTCTTTACCACTCTGCCGCTGTTCTCCGATCCCAGTCTCCTTTTTACCACTGTGCCGCTGTTCTCCGATCCCAGTCTCCTCTTTACCACTCTGCCACTGGTCTCCGATCCCAGTCTCCTCTTTACCACTCTGCCGCTGTTCTCCGATCCCAGTCTCCTTTTTACCACTCTGCCGCTGTTCTCCGATCTCAGTCACCTCTTTACCACTCTGCCGCTGTTCTCCGATCCCAGTCTCCCTTTTAACACTCTGCCTCTGTTCCCTGATCCAAGTCTCCTGTTTACCACTCTGCCGCTGTTGTCTGACCCCAGTCTCCTTTTTACCATTCTCCCACTGCCTCTCCGATCCCAGTCACCTTTTTACCACTCTACTGCTGCCACTCCGATCCCAGTCTCCTTTTTACCACTCTGCCGCTGTTCTCCGAACCCAGTCTCTTTTTTACTACTCTGCCGCTGTTCTCCGATCCCAGTCTCCTTTTTACCACTCTGCCGCTGTTCTCCGATCCCAGTCTCCTCTTTACCACTCTGTCGCTGTTCTCTGATCCCAGTCTCCTCTTTACCACTCTGTCGCTGTTCTCTGATCCCAGTCTCCTCTTTACCACTCTGTCGCTGTTCTCTGATCCCAGTCTCCTCTTTACCACTCTGCCGCTGTTCTCCGATCCCATTCTCCTTTTTACCACTCTGCCACTGCCTCTTCTATCCCAGTCTCCTTTTTATCACTCTGCCACTGCCCCTCCGATCCCAGTCTCCTTTTTACCACTCTGCCACTGCCTCTCCAATCCCAGTCTCCTTTTTATCACTCTGCCACTGCCCCTCCGATCCCAGTCTCCTCTTTACCACTCTGCCGCTGTTCTCCGATCCCAGTCTCCTTTTTACCACTCTCCCACTGCCTCTCCGATCCCAGTCTCTTTTACCACTCTCCCACTGCCTCTCCGATCCCAGTCACCTTTTTACCACTCTGCCGCTGTTCTCCGATCCCAGTGTCCTCCTTACCACTCTGCCGCTGTTCTCCGATCCCAGTGTCCTCTTTACCACTCTGCCGCTGTTCTCCGATCCCAGTCACCTTTTTACCACACTACCGCTGTTCTCCGATCCCAGTCTCTTTTTTACCAATCTGCTGCTGTTCTCCGATCCCAGTGTCCTCTTTACCACTCTGCCGCTGTTCTCCGATCCCAGTCTCCTTTTTACCACTCTGCCGCTGTTCTCCGATCCCAGTCTCCTCTTTACCACTCTGCCACTGGTCTCCGATCCCAGTCTCCTCTTTACCACTCTGCCGCTGTTGTCTGACCCCAGTCTCCTTTTTACCACTCTACTGCTGCCACTCCGATCCCAGTCTCCTTTTTACCACTCTGCCGCTGTTCTCCGAACCCAGTCTCTTTCTTACCACTCTGCCGCTGTTCTCCGATCCCAGTCTCCTTTTTACCACTCTGCCGCTGTTCTCCGATCGCAGTCTCCTTTTTACCACTCTGCCGCTGTTCTCCGATCCCAGTCTCCTTTTTACCACTCTGCCGCTGTTCGCCGATCCTAGTCTCTTTACCACTCTGCCGCTGTTCTCCGATCCCAGTCTCCTCTTTACCACTCTGCCGCTGTTCTGCGATCCCAGTCACCTCTTTACCACTCTGCCGCTGTTCTCTGATCCCAGTCTCATTTTTACCACTCTGCCGCTGTTCTCCGATCCCAGTCTCCTCTTTACCACTCTGCCATTATTCTCCGATCCCAGTCTCCTCTTTACCACTCTGCCGCTGTTCTCCGATCCCAGTCTCCTTTTTACCACTCTGCCGCTGTTCTCCGATCTCAGTCTCCTCTTTACCACTCTGCCGCTGTTCTCCGATCCCAGTCTCCCTTTTAACACTCTGCCTCTGTTCCCTGATCCAAGTCTCCTGTTTACCACTCTGCCGCTGTTGTCTGACCCCAGTCTCCTTTTTACCATTCTCCCACTGCCTCTCCGATCCCAGTCTCCTCTTTACCACTCTCCCACTGCCTATCCGATCCCAGTCACCTTTTTACCACTCTACTGCTGCCACTCCGATCCCAGTCTCCTTTTTACCACTCTGCCGCTGTTCTCCGAACCCAGTCTCTTTTTTACCACTCTGCCGCTGTTCTCCGATCCCAGTCTCCTTTTTACCACTCTGCCACTGTTCTCAGATCCTAGTCTCCTCTTTACCACTCTGCCGCTGTTCTCTGATCCCAGTTTCCTCTTTACCACTCTGCCACTGTTCTCTGATCCCAGTCCCCTTTTTACCACTCTGCCACTGTTCTCCGATCCCAGTCCCATTTTTACCACTCTGCCACTGTGCTCTGATCCCAGTCTCCTTTTTAACACTCAGCCGCTGTTCTCCGATCCCAGTCTCCTCTTTACCACTCTGCCGCTGTTCTCCAATCCCAGTCTTCTCGTTACCACTCTGCCGCTGTTCTCCGATCCTAGTCTCCTCTTTACCACTCTGCCGCTGTTCTCCGATCCCAGTCTCCTCTTTACCACTCTGCCGCTGTTCTCTGATCCCAGTCTCCTTTTTACCACTCTGCCGCTGTTCTCCGATCCCAGTCTCCTCGTTACCACTCTGCCACTGTTTTCCGATCCCAGTCTCCTCTTTACCACTTTGCCCCTGTTCTCCGATCCCAGTCTCCTTTTTACCACTCTGCCGCTGTTCTCCGATCCCAGTGTCATTTTTACCACTCTGCCACTGTTCTCATATCCCAGTTTCCTCTTTACCACTCTGCCACTGTTCTCTGATCCCAGTCACCTTTTTAACAATCTGCCGCTGTTCCCCGATCCCAGTCTCCTTTTTACCACTCTGCCGCTGCCTCTCCGATCCCAGTCTCCTCTTTGCCACTCCAACGATGTTCTCCGATCCCAGTCCCCTTTTTACCACTCTGCCACTGTGCTCTGATCCCAGTCTCCTTTTTACCACTCAGCCGCTGTTCTCCGATCCCAGTCTCCTCTTTACCACTCTGCCGCTGTTCTCCAATCCCAGTCTCCTCGTTACCACTGCCGCTGTTCTCCGATCCTAGTCTCCTCTTTACCACTCTGCCGCTGTTGTCCGATCCCAGTCTCCTCTTTACCACTCTGCCGCTGTCCTCTGATCCCAGTCTCCTCTTTACCACTCTGCCGCTGTTCTCCGATCCCAGTCTCCTCGTTACCACTCTGCCGCTGTTCTCCGATCCCAGTCTCCTCTTTACCACTCTGCCCCTGTTCTCCGATCCCAGTCTCCTCTTTACCACTCTGCTGCTGTTCTCCGATCCCAGTCTCCTCTTTACCACTCTGCCCCTGTTCTCCGTTCCCAGTCTCCTCTTTACCACTCTGCTGCTGTTCTCCGATCCCAGTCTCCTTTTTACCACTCTGCCACTGTTCTCAGATCCTAGTCTCCTCTTTACCACTCTGCCGCTGTTCTCTGATCCCAGTTTCCTCTTTACCACTCTGCCACTGTTCTCTGATCCCAGTCACCTTTTTAACACTCTGCCGCTGTTCCCCGATCCCAGTCTCCTTTTTACCACTCAGCCGCTGTTCTCCGATCCCAGTCTCCTCTTTACCACTCTGCCGCTGTTCTCCAATCCCAGTCTCCTCGTTACCACTCTGCCGCTGTTCTCCGATCCTAGTCTCCTCTTTACCTCTGCCGCTGTTGTCCGATCCCAGTCTCCTCTTTACCACTCTGCCGCTGTCCTCTGATCCCAGTCTCCTCGTTACCACTCTGCCGCTGTTCTCCGATCCCAGTCTCCTCTTTACCACTCTGCCCCTGTTCTCCGATCCCAGTCTACTCTTTACCACTCTGCTGCTGTTCTCCGATCCCAGTCTCCTCTTTACCACTCTGCCCCTGTTCTCCGTTCCCAGTCTCCTCTTTACCACTCTGCCGCTGTTCTCTGATCCCAGTCTCCTTTTTACCACTCTGCCACTGTTCTCAGATCCTAGTCTCCTCTTTACCACTCTGCCGCTGTTCTCCGATCCCAGTCTCCTTTTTACCACTCTGCCGCTGTTCTCCGATCCCAGTCTCCTTTTTACCACTCTGCCACTGTTCTCAGATCCTAGTCTCCTCTTTACCACTCTGCCGCTGTTCTCTGATCCCAGTTTCCTCTTTACCACTCTGCCACTGTTCTCTGATCCCAGTCCCCTTTTTACCACTCTGCCACTGTTCTCCGATCCCAGTCCCATTTTTACCACTCTGCCACTGTGCTCTGATCCCAGTCTCCTTTTTAACACTCAGCCGCTGTTCTCCGATCCCAGTCTCCTCTTTACCACTCTGCCGCTGTTCTCCAATCCCAGTCTTCTCGTTACCACTCTGCCGCTGTTCTCCGATCCTAGTCTCCTCTTTACCACTCTGCCGCTGTTCTCCGATCCCAGTCTCCTCTTTACCACTCTGCCGCTGTTCTCTGATCCCAGTCTCCTCTTTACCACTCTGCCCCTGTTCTCCGATCCCAGTCTACTCTTTACCACTCTGCTGCTGTTCTCCGATCCCAGTCTCCTCTTTACCACTCTGCCCCTGTTCTCCGATCCCAGTCTCCTCTTTACCACTTTGCCCCTGTTCTCCGATCCCAGTCTCCTTTTTACCACTCTGCCGCTGTTCTCCGATCCCAGTGTCCTTTTTACCACTCTGCCACTGTTCTCAGATCCCAGTTTCCTCTTTACCACGCTGCCACTGTTCTCTGATCCCAGTCACCTTTTTAACAATCTGCCGCTGTTCCCCGATCCCAGTCTCCTTTTTACCACTCTGCCGCTGCCTCTCCGATCCCAGTCTCCTCTTTGCCACTCCAACGATGTTCTCCGATCCCAGTCCCCTTTTTACCACTCTGCCACTGTGCTCTGATCCCAGTCTCCTTTTTACCACTCAGCCGCTGTTCTCCGATCCCAGTCTCCTCTTTACCACTCTGCCGCTGTTCTCCAATCCCAGTCTCCTCGTTACCACTGCCGCTGTTCTCCGATCCTAGTCTCCTCTTTACCACTCTGCCGCTGTTGTCCGATCCCAGTCTCCTCTTTACCACTCTGCCGCTGTCCTCTGATCCCAGTCTCCTCTTTACCACTCTGCCGCTGTTCTCCGATCCCAGTCTCCTCGTTACCACTCTGCCGCTGTTCTCCGATCCCAGTCTCCTCTTTACCACTCTGCCCCTGTTCTCCGATCCCAGTCTCTTCTTTACCACTCTGCTGCTGTTCTCCGATCCCAGAATCCTCTTTACCACTCTGCCCCTGTTCTCCGTTCCCAGTCTCCTCTTTACCACTCTGCTGCTGTTCTCCGATCCCAGTCTCCTTTTTACCACTCTGCCACTGTTCTCAGATCCTAGTCTCCTCTTTACCACTCTGCCGCTGTTCTCTGATCCCAGTTTCCTCTTTGCCACTCCAACGATGTTCTCCGATCCCAGTCCCCTTTTTACCACTCTGCCACTGTGCTCTGATCCCAGTCTCCTTTTTACCACTCAGCCGCTGTTCTCCGATCCCAGTCTCCTCTTTACCACTCTGCCGCTGTTCTCCAATCCCAGTCTCCTCGTTACCACTGCCGCTGTTCTCCGATCCTAGTCTCCTCTTTACCACTCTGCCGCTGTTGTCCGATCCCAGTCTCCTCTTTACCACTCTGCCGCTGTCCTCTGATCCCAGTCTCCTCTTTACCACTCTGCCGCTGTTCTCCGATCCCAGTCTCCTCGTTACCACTCTGCCGCTGTTCTCCGATCCCAGTCTCCTCTTTACCACTCTGCCCCTGTTCTCCGATCCCAGTCTCTTCTTTACCACTCTGCTGCTGTTCTCCGATCCCAGTCTCCTCGTTACCACTCTGCCGCTGTTCTCCGATCCTAGTCTCCTCTTTACCACTCTGCCCCTGTTCTCCGTTCCCAGTCTCCTCTTTACCACTCTGCCGCTGTTCTCCGATCCCAGTCTCCTCGTTACCACTCTGCCGCTGTTCTCCGATCCTAGTCTCCTCTTTACCACTCTGCCCCTGTTCTCCGTTCCCAGTCTCCTCTTTACCACTCTGCTGCTGTTCTCCGATCCCAGTCTCCTTTTTACCACTCTGCCACTGTTCTCAGATCCTAGTCTCCTCTTTACCACTCTGCCGCTGTTCTCTGATCCCAGTTTCCTCTTTACCACTCTGCCACTGTTCTCTGATCCCAGTCACCTTTTTAACACTCTGCCGCTGTTCCCCGATCCCAGTCTCCTTTTTACCACTCTGCCGCTGCCTCTCCGATCCCAGTCTCCTCTTTGCCACTCCAACGTTGTTCTCCGATCCCAGTCCCCTTTTTACCACTCTGCCGCTGTTCTCCGATCCCAGTCCCATTTTTACCACTCTGCCACTGTGCTCTGGTCCCAGTCTCCTTTTTACCACTCAGCCGCTGTTCTCCGATCCCAGTCTCCTCTTTACCACTCTGCCGCTGTTCTCCGATCCTAGTCTCCTCCTTACCACTCTGCCCCTGTTCTCTGATCCCAGTCTCCTCTTTACCACTCTGCCGCTGTTCTCCGATCCCAGTCTCCTTTTTACTACTCTGCCGCTGTTCTCCGATCCCAGTCTCCTTTTTACCACTCTGCCATTGTTCTCCGATCCCAGTCTCCTTTTTACCACTCTACCGCTGCCTCTCCAATCCCAGTCTCTTTTTTACCACTCTGCCGCTGTTCTCCGATCCCAGTCCCCTTTTTACGACTCTGCCGCTGTTCTCCGATCCCAGTCCCCTTTTTACCACTCTGCCACTGTGCTCCGATCCCAGTCTCCTTTTTACCACTCTGCCGCTGTTCTCCGATGCCAGTCTCCTCGTTACCACTCTGCCGCAGTTCTCCGATCCCAGTCTCCTCTTTACCACTCTGCCACTGCCTCTCTTATCCCAGTCTCCTTTTTACAACTCTGCCACTGTTCTCTGATCCCATTCTCCTTTTTACCACTCTGCCGCTGTTCTCTGATCCCAGTCCCCTTTTTACCACTCTGCCGCTGTTCTCCGATCCCAGTCTCTTTTTTACAACTCTGCCGCTGTTCTCCGATCCCAGTCTCCTCTTTACCACTCTGCCGCTGTTCTCCGATCCTAGTCTCCTTTTTACCACTCTGCCGCTGTTCTCCGATCCCAGTCTCCTTTTTACCACTCTGCCGCTGTTCTCCGATCCTAGTCTCTTTACCACTCTGCCGCTGTTCTCCGATCCCAGTCTCCTCTTTACCACTCTGCCGCTGTTCTCTGATCCCAGTCTCATTTTTACCACTCTGCCGGTGTTCTCCGATCCCAGTCTCCTCATTACCACTCTGCCACTATTCTCCGATCCCAGTCTCCTCTTTACCACTCTGCCGCTGTTCTCCGATCCCAGTCTCCTTTTTACCACTCTGCCGCTGTTCTCCGATCCCAGTCTCCTTTTTACCACTCTGCCACTGTTCTCAGATCCTAGTCTCCTCTTTACCACTCTGCCGCTGTTCTCTGATACCAGTTTCCTCTTTACCATTCTGCCACTGTTCTCTGATCCCAGTCACCTTTTTAACACTCTGCCGCTGTTCCCCGATCCCAGTTTCCTTTTTACCACTCTGCCGCTGACTCTCCGATCCCAGTCTCCTCTTTGCCACTCTAACGTTGTTCTCCGATCCCAGTCCCCTTTTTACCACTCTGCCACTGTTCTCCGATCCCAGTCCCATTTTTACCACTCTGCCACTGTGCTCTGATCCCAGTCTCCTTTTTACCACTCAGCCGCTGTTCTCCGATCCCAGTCTCCTCCTTTCCACTCTGCCGCTGTTCTCCAATCCCAGTCTCCTCGTTACCACTCTGCCGCTGTTCTCCGATCCTAGTCTCCTCTTTACCACTCTGCCGCTGTTCTCCGATCCCAGTCTCCTCTTTACCACTCTGCCGCTGTTCTCTGATCCCAGTCTCCTTTTTACCACTTTGCCGCTGTTCTCCGATCCCAGTCTCCTCGTTACCACTCTGCCACTGTTTTCCGATCCCAGTCTCCTCTTTACCACTCTGCCGCTGTTCTCCGATCCCAGTCTCCTTTTTACCACTCTGCCACTGTTCTCAGATCCCAGTCTCCTCTTTACCACTCTGCCGCTGTTCTCCGATCCCAGTCTCCTTTTTACCACTCTCCCACTGCCTCTCCGATCCCAGTCTCTTTTACCACTCTCCCACTGCCTCTCCGATCCCAGTCACCTTTTTACCACTCTGCCGCTGTTCTCCGATCCCAGTGTCCTCCTTACCACTCTGCCGCTGTTCTCCGATCCCAGTGTCCTCTTTACCACTCTGCCGCTGTTCTCCGATCCCAGTCACCTTTTTACCACACTACCGCTGTTCTCCGATCCCAGTCTCTTTTTTACCAATCTGCTGCTGTTCTCCGATCCCAGTGTCCTCTTTACCACTCTGCCGCTGTTCTCCGATCCCAGTCTCCTTTTTACCACACTGCCGCTGCTCTCCGATCCCAGTCTCCTCTTTACCACTCTGCCACTGGTCTCCGATCCCAGTCTCCTCTTTACCACTCTGCCGCTGTTGTCTGACCCCAGTCTCCTTTTTACCACTCTACTGCTGCCACTCCGATCCCAGTCTCCTTTTTACCACTCTGCCGCTGTTCTCCGAACCCAGTCTCTTTCTTACCACTCTGCCGCTGTTCTCCGATCCCAGTCTCCTTTTTACCACTCTGCCGCTGTTCTCCGATCCCAGTCTCCTTTTTACCACTCTGCCGCTGTTCGCCGATCCTAGTCTCTTTACCACTCTGCCGCTGTTCTCCGATCCCAGTCTCCTCTTTACCACTCTGCCGCTGTTCTGCGATCCCAGTCACCTCTTTACCACTCTGCCGCTGTTCTCTGATCCCAGTCTCATTTTTACCACTCTGCCGCTGTTCTCCGATCCCAGTCTCCTCTTTACCACTCTGCCATTATTCTCCGATCCCAGTCTCCTCTTTACCACTCTGCCGCTGTTCTCCGATCCCAGTCTCCTTTTTACCACTCTGCCGCTGTTCTCCGATCTCAGTCACCTCTTTACCACTCTGCCGCTGTTCTCCGATCCCAGTCTCCCTTTTAACACTCTGCCTCTGTTCCCTGATCCAAGTCTCCTGTTTACCACTCTGCCGCTGTTGTCTGACCCCAGTCTCCTTTTTACCATTCTCCCACTGCCTCTCCGATCCCAGTCTCCTCTTTACCACTCTCCCACTGCCTATCCGATCCCAGTCACCTTTTTACCACTCTACTGCTGCCACTCCGATCCCAGTCTCCTTTTTACCACTCTGCCGCTGTTCTCCGAACCCAGTCTCTTTTTTACCACTCTGCCGCTGTTCTCCGATCCCAGTCTCCTTTTTACCACTCTGCCACTGTTCTCAGATCCTAGTCTCCTCTTTACCACTCTGCCGCTGTTCTCTGATCCCAGTTTCCTCTTTACCACTCTGCCACTGTTCTCCGATCCCAGTCTCCTTTTTACCACTCTGCCACTGTTCTCCGATCCCAGTCCCATTTTTACCACTCTGCCACTGTGCTCTGATCCCAGTCTCCTTTTTAACACTCAGCCGCTGTTCTCCGATCCCAGTCTCCTCTTTACCACTCTGCCGCTGTTCTCCAATCCCAGTCTTCTCGTTACCACTCTGCCGCTGTTCTCCGATCCTAGTCTCCTCTTTACCACTCTGCCGCTGTTCTCCGATCCCAGTCTCCTCTTTACCACTCTGCCGCTGTTCTCTGATCCCAGTCTCCTTTTTACCACTCTGCCGCTGTTCTCCGATCCCAGTCTCCTCGTTACCACTCTGCCACTGTTTTCCGATCCCAGTCTCCTCTTTACCACTTTGCCCCTGTTCTCCGATCCCAGTCTCCTTTTTACCACTCTGCCGCTGTTCTCCGATCCCAGTGTCCTTTTTACCACTCTGCCACTGTTCTCAGATCCCAGTTTCCTCTTTACCACTCTGCCACTGTTCTCTGATCCCAGTCACCTTTTTAACACTCTGCCGCTGTTCCCCGATCCCAGTCTCCTTTTTACCACTCTGCCGCTGCCTCTCCGATCCCAGTCTCCTCTTTGCCACTCCAACGCTGTTCTCCGATCCCAGTCCCCTTTTTACCACTCTGCCACTGTGCTCTGATCCCAGTCTCCTTTTTACCACTCAGCCGCTGTTCTCCGATCCCAGTCTCCTCTTTACCACTCTGCCGCTGTTCTCCAATCCCAGTCTCCTCGTTACCACTGCCGCTGTTCTCCGATCCTAGTCTCCTCTTTACCACTCTGCCGCTGTTGTCCGATCCCAGTCTCCTCTTTACCACTCTGCCGCTGTCCTCTGATCCCAGTCTCCTCTTTACCACTCTGCCGCTGTTCTCCGATCCCAGTCTCCTCTTTACCACTCTGCCGCTGTTCTCCGATCCCAGTCTCCTCTTTACCACTCTGCCCCTGTTCTCCGATCCCAGTCTCCTCTTTACCACTCTGCTGCTGTTCTCCGATCCCAGTCTCCTCTTTACCACTCTGCCACTGTTCTCAGATCCCAGTCTCCTCTTTACCACTCTGCCGCTGTTCTCTGATCCCAGTCTCCTCTTTACCACTCTGCCACTGTTCTCTGATCCCAGTCACCTTTTTAACACTCTGCCGCTGTTCCCCGATCCCAGTCTCCTTTTTACCACTCAGCCGCTGTTCTCCGATCCCAGTCTCCTCTTTACCACTCTGCCGCTGTTCTCCAATCCCAGTCTCCTCATTACCACTCTGCCGCTGTTCTCCGATCCTAGTCTCCTCTTTACCTCTGCCGCTGTTGTCCGATCCCAGTCTCCTCTTTACCACTCTGCCGCTGTCCTCTGATCCCAGTCTCCTCGTTACCACTCTGCCGCTGTTCTCCGATCCCAGTCTCCTCTTTACCACTCTGCCCCTGTTCTCCGATCCCAGTCTACTCTTTACCACTCTGCTGCTGTTCTCCGATCCCAGTCTCCTCTTTACCACTCTGCCGCTGTTCTCCGTTCCCAGTCTCCTCTTTACCACTCTGCCGCTGTTCTCTGATCCCAGTCTCCTTTTTACCACTCTGCCACTGTTCTCAGATCCTAGTCTCCTCTTTACCACTCTGCCGCTGTTCTCCGATCCCAGTCTCCTTTTTACCACTCTGCCGCTGTTCTCCGATCCCAGTCTCCTTTTTACCACTCTGCCACTGTTCTCAGATCCTAGTCTCCTCTTTACCACTCTGCCGCTGTTCTCTGATCCCAGTTTCCTCTTTACCACTCTGCCACTGTTCTCTGATCCCAGTCTCCTTTTTACCACTCTGCCGCTGTTCTCCGATCCCAGTCCCATTTTTACCACGCTGCCACTGTGCTCTGATCCCAGTCTCCTTTTTAACACTCAGCCGCTGTTCTCCGATCCCAGTCTCCTCTTTACCACTCTGCCGCTGTTCTCCAATCCCAGTCTTCTCGTTACCACTCTGCCGCTGTTCTCCGATCCTAGTCTCCTCTTTACCACTCTGCCGCTGTTCTCCGATCCCAGTCTCCTCTTTACCACTCTGCCGCTGTTCTCTGATCCCAGTCTCCTCTTTACCACTCTGCCGCTGTTCTCCGATCCCAGTCTCCTCTTTACCACTCTGCCTGCTGTTCTCCGATCCCAGTCTCCTCTTTACCACTCTGCCCCTGTTCTCCGATCCCAGTCTCCTCTTTACCACTTTGCCCCTGTTCTCCGATCCCAGTCTCCTTTTACCACTCTGCCGCTGTTCTCCGATCCCAGTGTCCTTTTTACCACTCTGCCACTGTTCTCAGATCCCAGTTTCCTCTTTACCACTCTGCCACTGTTCTCTGATCCCAGTCACCTTTTTACCACTCTGCCGCTGTTCTCCGATCCCAGTCTCCTTTTTACCACTCTGCCGCTGTTCTCCGATCCCAGTTTCCTCTTTACCACTCCAACGCTGTTCTCCGATCCCAGTCCCCTTTTTACCACTCTGCCACTGTTCTCTGATCCCAGTCTCCTTTTTACCACTCAGCCGCTGTTCTCCGATCCCAGTCTCCTCTTTACCACTCTGCCGCTGTTCTCCGATCCCAGTCTCCTCGTTACCACTCTGCCGCTGTTCTCCGATCCCAGTCTCCTCTTTACCACTCTGCCGCTGTTCTCCGATCCTAGTCTCCTCTTTACCACTCTGCCGCTGTTCTCTGATCCCAGTCTCCTCTTTACCACTCTGCCGCTGTTCTCTGATCCCAGTCTCCTCTTTACCACTCTGCCGCTGTTCTCCGATCCCAGTCTCCTCTTTACCACTCTGCCGCTGTTCTCCGATCCCAGTCTCCTCTTTACCACTCTGCCCCTGTTCTCCGATCCCAGTCTCTTCTTTACCACTCTGCTGCTGTTCTCCGATCCCAGAATCCTCTTTACCACTCTGCCCCTGTTCTCCGTTCCCAGTCTCCTCTTTACCACTCTGCTGCTGTTCTCCGATCCCAGTCTCCTTTTTACCACTCTGCCACTGTTCTCAGATCCTAGTCTCCTCTTTACCACTCTGCCGCTGTTCTCTGATCCCAGTTTCCTCTTTGCCACTCCAACGATGTTCTCCGATCCCAGTCCCCTTTTTACCACTCTGCCACTGTGCTCTGATCCCAGTCTCCTTTTTACCACTCAGCCGCTGTTCTCCGATCCCAGTCTCCTCTTTACCACTCTGCCGCTGTTCTCCAATCCCAGTCTCCTCGTTACCACTGCCGCTGTTCTCCGATCCTAGTCTCCTCTTTACCACTCTGCCGCTGTTGTCCGATCCCAGTCTCCTCTTTACCACTCTGCCGCTGTCCTCTGATCCCAGTCTCCTCTTTACCACTCTGCCGCTGTTCTCCGATCCCAGTCTCCTCGTTACCACTCTGCCGCTGTTCTCCGATCCCAGTCTCCTCTTTACCACTCTGCCCCTGTTCTCCGATCCCAGTCTCTTCTTTACCACTCTGCTGCTGTTCTCCGATCCCAGAATCCTCTTTACCACTCTGCCCCTGTTCTCCGTTCCCAGTCTCCTCTTTACCACTCTGCTGCTGTTCTCCGATCCCAGTCTCCTTTTTACCACTCTGCCACTGTTCTCAGATCCTAGTCTCCTCTTTACCACTCTGCCGCTGTTCTCTGATCCCAGTTTCCTCTTTACCACTCTGCCACTGTTCTCTGATCCCAGTCACCTTTTTAACACTCTGCCGCTGTTCCCCGATCCCAGTCTCCTTTTTACCACTCTGCCGCTGCCTCTCCGATCCCAGTCTCCTCTTTGCCACTCCAACGTTGTTCTCCGATCCCAGTCCCCTTTTTACCACTCTGCCGCTGTTCTCCGATCCCAGTCCCATTTTTACCACTCTGCCACTGTGCTCTGGTCCCAGTCTCCTTTTTACCACTCAGCCGCTGTTCTCCGATCCCAGTCTCCTCTTTACCACTCTGCCGCTGTTCTCCGATCCTAGTCTCCTCCTTACCACTCTGCCCCTGTTCTCTGATCCCAGTCTCCTCTTTACCACTCTGCCGCTGTTCTCCGATCCCAGTCTCCTTTTTACTACTCTGCCGCTGTTCTCCGATCCCAGTCTCCTTTTTGCCACTCTGCCATTGTTCTCCGATCCCAGTCTCCTTTTTACCACTCTACCGCTGCCTCTCCAATCCCAGTCTCTTTTTTACCACTCTGCCGCTGTTCTCCGATCCCAGTCCCCTTTTTACGACTCTGCCGCTGTTCTCCGATCCCAGTCCCCTTTTTACCACTCTGCCACTGTGCTCCGATCCCAGTCTCCTTTTTACCACTCTGCCGCTGTTCTCTGATGCCAGTCTCCTCGTTACCACTCTGCCGCAGTTCTCCGATCCCAGTCTCCTCTTTACCACTCTGCCACTGCCTCTCTTATCCCAGTCTCCTTTTTACAACTCTGCCACTGTTCTCTGATCCCATTCTCCTTTTTACCACTCTGCCGCTGTTCTCTGATCCCAGTCCCCTTTTTACCACTCTGCCGCTGTTCTCCGATCCCAGTCTCTTTTTTACAACTCTGCCGCTGTTCTCCGATCCCAGTCTCCTCTTTACCACTCTGCCGCTGTTCTCCGATCCTAGTCTCCTTTTTACCACTCTGCCGCTGTTCTCCGATCCCAGTCTCCTTTTTACCACTCTGCCGCTGTTCTCCGATCCTAGTCTCTTTACCACTCTGCCGCTGTTCTCCGATCCCAGTCTCCTCTTTACCACTCTGCCGCTGTTCTCTGATCCCAGTCTCATTTTTACCACTCTGCCGGTGTTCTCCGATCCCAGTCTCCTCATTACCACTCTGCCACTATTCTCCGATCCCAGTCTCCTCTTTACCACTCTGCCGCTGTTCTCCGATCCCAGTCTCCTTTTTACCACTCTGCCGCTGTTCTCCGATCCCAGTCTCCTTTTTACCACTCTGCCACTGTTCTCAGATCCTAGTCTCCTCTTTACCACTCTGCCGCTGTTCTCTGATACCAGTTTCCTCTTTACCATTCTGCCACTGTTCTCTGATCCCAGTCACCTTTTTAACACTCTGCCGCTGTTCCCCGATCCCAGTTTCCTTTTTACCACTCTGCCGCTGACTCTCCGATCCCAGTCTCCTCTTTGCCACTCTAACGTTGTTCTCCGATCCCAGTCCCCTTTTTACCACTCTGCCACTGTTCTCCGATCCCAGTCCCATTTTTACCACTCTGCCACTGTGCTCTGATCCCAGTCTCCTTTTTACCACTCAGCCGCTGTTCTCCGATCCCAGTCTCCTCTTTCCACTCTGCCGCTGTTCTCCAATCCCAGTCTCCTCGTTACCACTCTGCCGCTGTTCTCCGATCCTAGTCTCCTCTTTACCACTCTGCCGCTGTTCTCCGATCCCAGTCTCCTCTTTACCACTCTGCCGCTGTTCTCTGATCCCAGTCTCCTTTTTACCACTTTGCCGCTGTTCTCCGATCCCAGTCTCCTCGTTACCACTCTGCCACTGTTTTCCGATCCCAGTCTCCTCTTTACCACTCTGCCGCTGTTCTCCGATCCCAGTCTCCTTTTTACCACTCTGCCACTGTTCTCAGATCCCAGTCTCCTCTTTACCACTCTGCCGCTGTTCTCCGATCCCAGTCTCCTTTTTACCACTCTCCCACTGCCTCTCCGATCCCAGTCTCTTTTACCACTCTCCCACTGCCTCTCCGATCCCAGTCACCTTTTTACCACTCTGCCGCTGTTCTCCGATCCCAGTGTCCTCCTTACTACTCTGCCGCTGTTCTCCGATCCCAGTGTCCTCTTTACCACTCTGCCGCTGTTCTCCGATCCCAGTCACCTTTTTACCACACTACCGCTGTTCTCCGATCCCAGTCTCTTTTTTACTACTCTGCCGCTGTTCTCCGATCCCAGTGTCCTCTTTACCACTCTGCCGCTGTTCTCCGATCCCAGTCTCCTTTTTACCACTCTGCCGCTGTTCTCCGATCCCAGTCTCCTCTTTACCACTCTGCCACTGGTCTCCGATCCCAGTCTCCTCTTTACCACTCTGCCGCTGTTGTCTGACCCCAGTCTCCTTTTTACCACTCTCCCACTGCCTCTCTGATCCCAGTCTTCTCTTTACCACTCTCCCACTGCCTCCCCGATCCCAGTCACCTTTTTACCACTCTACTGCTGCCACTCCGATCCCAGTCTCCTTTTTACCACTCTGCCGCTGTTCTCCGAACCCAGTCTCTTTCTTACCACTCTGCCGCTGTACTCCGATCCCAGTCTCCTTTTTACCACTCTGCCGCTGTTCGCCGATCGCAGTCTCCTTTTTACCACTCTGCCGCTGTTATCCGATCCCAGTCTCATTTTTACCACTCTGCCACTGTTCTCTGATCCCAGTCTGCTTTTTACCACTCTGCCGCTGTTCTCCGATCCTAGTCTCTTTACCACTCTGCCGCTGTTCTCCGATCCCAGTCTCCTCTTTACCACTCTGCCGCTGTTCTGCGATCCCAGTCACCTCTTTACCACTCTACCGCTGTTCTCTGATCCCAGTCTCATTTTTACCACTCTGCCGCTGTTCTCCGATCCCAGTCTCCTCTTTACCACTCTGCCACTATTCTCCGATCCCAGTCTCCTCTTTACCACTCTGCCGCTGTTCTCCGATCCCAGTCTCCTTTTTACCACTCTGCCGCTGTTCTCCGATCCCAGTCTCCTTTTTACCACTCTGCCACTGTTCTCAGATCCCAGTCTCCTCTTTACCACTCTGCCGCTGTTCTCTGATCCCAGTGTCCTCTTTACCACTCTGCCGCTGTTCTCCGATCACAGTCTCCTTTTTACCACACTGCCACTGCATCTCCAATCCCAGTCTCCTTTTTATCACTCTGCCACTGCCCCTCCGATCCCAGTCTCCTTTTTACCACTCTGCCACTGCCTCTCCAATCCCAGTCTCCTTTTTATCACTCTGCCACTGCCCCTCCGATCCCAGTCTCCTCTTTACCACTCTGCCGCTGTTCTCCGATCCCAGTCTCCTTTTTACCACTCTCCCACTGCCTCTCCGATCCCAGTCTCTTTTACCACTCTCCCACTGCCTCTCCGATCCCAGTCACCTTTTTACCACTCTGCCGCTGTTCTCCGATCCCAGTGTCCTCCTTACCACTCTGCCGCTGTTCTCCGATCCCAGTGTCCTCTTTACCACTCTGCCGCTGTTTTCCGATTCCAGTCTCCTTTTTACCACTCTGCCGCTGTTCTCCGATCCTAGTCTCCTCTTTACCTCTCTGCCACTGGTCTCCGATCCCAGTCTCCTCTTTACCACTCTGCCGCTGTTGTCCGACCCCAGACTCCTTTTTACCACTCTCCCACTGCCTCTCCAATCCCAGTCTCCTCTTTACCACTCTCCCACTGCCTCTCCGATCCCAGTCTCCTTTTTACCACTCTGCCGCTGTTCTCCGATCCCAGTCTCCTTTTTACCACTCTGCCACTGTTCTCAGATCCCAGTTTCCTCTTTACCACTCTGCCACTGTTCTCTGATCCCAGTCACCTTTTTAACACTTTGCCGCTGTTCCCCGATCCCAGTCTCCTCTTTGCCACTCCAACGCTGTTCTCCGATTCCAGTCCCCTTTTTACCACTCTGCCACTGTGCTCTGATCCCAGTCTCGTTTTTACCACTCAGCCGCTGTTCTCCGATCCCAGTCTCCTCTTTTCCACTCTGCCGCTGTTCTCTAATCCCAGTCTCCTCGTTACCACTCTGCCGCTGTTCTCCGATCCTAGTCTCCTCTTTACCACTCTGCCGCTGTTCTCCGATCCCAGTCTCCTTTTTACCACTTTGCCGCTGTTCTCCGATCCCAGTCTCCTTTTTACCACTCTGCCACTGTTCTCAGATCCCAGTTTCCTCTTTACCACTCTGCCACTGTTCTCTGATCCCAGTCACCTTTTTAACACTTTGCCGCTGTTCCCCGATCCCAGTCTCCTTGTTACCACTCTGCCGCTGCCTCTCCGATCCCAGTCTCCTCTTTGCCACTCCAACGTTGTTCTCCGATCCCAGTCCCCTTTTTACCACTCTGCCGCTGTTCTCCGATCCCAGTCCCATTTTTACCACTCTGCCACTGTGCTCTGGTCCCAGTCTCCTTTTTACCACTCAGCCGCTGTTCTCCGATCCCAGTCTCCTCTTTACCACTCTGCCGCTGTTCTCCGTTCCTAGTCTCCTCTTACCACTCTGCCCTGTTCTCTGATCCCAGTCTCCTCTTTACCACTCTGCCGCTGTTCTCCGATCCCAGTCTCCTTTTTACCACTCTGCCGCTGTTCTCCGATCCCAGTCTCCTTTTTACCACTCTGCCCTGTTCTCCGATCCCAGTCTCCTTTTTACCACTCTGCCGCTGCTCTCCGATCCCAGTCTCCTTTTTACCACTCTGCCGCTGTTCTCCGATCCCAGTCCCCTTTTTACCGACTCTGCCGCTGTTCTCCGATCCCAGTCCCCTTTTTACCACTCTGCCACTGTTCTCCGATCCCAGTCTCCTTTTTACCACTCAGCCGCTGTTCTCCGATCCCAGTCTCCTCTTTACCACTCTGCCGCTGTTCTCCGATCCCAGTCTCCTCTTTACCACTCTGCCACTGCCTCTCTTATCCCAGTCTCCTTTTTACAACTCTGCCACTGTTCTCTGATCCCATTCTCCTTTTTACCACTCTGCCGCTGTTCTCTGATCCCAGTCCCCTTTTTACCACTCTGCCGCTGTTCTCCGATCCCAGTCTCTTTTTACCACTCTGCCGCTGTTCTCCGATCCCAGTCTCCTCTTTACCACTCTGCCGCTGTTCTCCGATCCTAGTCTCCTTTTTACCACTCTGCCGCTGTTCTCCGATCCCAGTCTCCTTTTTACCACTCTGCCGCTGTTCTCCGATCCTAGTCTCTTTACCACTCTGCCGCTGTTCTCCGATCCCAGTCTCCTCTTTACCACTCTGCCGCTGTTCTCTGATCCCAGTCTCATTTTTACCACTCTGCCGGTGTTCTCCGATCCCAGTCTCCTCATTACCACTCTGCCACTATTCTCCGATCCCAGTCTCCTCTTTACCACTCTGCTGCTGTTCTCCGATCCCAGTCTCCTTTTTACCACTCTGCCGCTGTTCTCCGATCCCAGTCTCCTTTTTACCACTCTGCCACTGTTCTCAGATCCTAGTCTCCTCTTTACCACTCTGCCGCTGTTCTCCGATCCCAGTCTCCTCTTTACCACTCTGCCACTGTTCTCTGATCCCAGTCTCCTCTTTACCACTCCAACGTTGTTCTCCGATCCCAGTCTCCTCTTTACCACTCTGCCGCTGTTCTCCGATCCCAGTCTCCTCTTTACCACTCTGCCGCTGTTCTCCGATCCCAGTCTCCTTTTTACCACTCTGCCGCTGTTCTCCGATCCCAGTCTCCTTTTTACCACTCTGCCGCTGTTCTCTGATCCCAGTCTCCTTTTTACCACTCTGCCGCTGTTCTCCGATCCCAGTCTCCTCTTTACCACTCTGCCGCTGTTCTCCGATCCCAGTCTCCTCTTTACCACTCTGCCGCTGTTCTCCGATCCCAGTCTCCTCTTTACCACTCTGCCGCTGTTCTCCGATCCCAGTCTCCTCTTTACCACTCTGCCGCTGTTCTCCGATCCCAGTCTCCTCTTTACCACTCTGCCGCTGTTCTCCGATCCCAGTCTCCTCTTTACCACTCTGCCGCTGTTCTCGATCCCAGTCTCCTCTTTACCACTCTGCCGCTGTTCTCGATCCCAGTCTCCTTTTTACACTCTGCCGCTGTTCTCCGATCCCAGTCTCCTTTTTACCACTCTGCCGCTGTTCTCCGATCCCAGTCTCCTCTTTACCACTCTGCCACTGCTTCTCCGATCCCAGTCTCTTTTACCACTCTGCCACTGCCTCTCCGATCCCAGTCACCTTTTTACCACTCTGCCGCTGTTCTCCGATCCCAGTCTCCTTCTTACCACTCTGCCGCTGTTCTCCGATCCCAGTCTCCTCTTTTACCACTCTGCCGCTGTTCTCGATCCCAGTCTCCTTTTTACCACTCTGCGCTGTTCTCCGATCCCAGTCTCCTCTTTACCACTCTGCCGCTGTTCTCCGATCCCAGTCTCCTCTTTACCACTCTGCCGCTGTTCTCCGATCCCAGTCTCCTCTTTACCACTCTGCCGCTGTTCTCCGAACCCAGTCTCCTTTTTACCACTCTGCCGCTGTTCTCCGATCCCAGTCTCCTTTTTACCACTCTGCCGCTGTTCTCCGATCCCAGTCTCCTCTTTACCACTCTGCCGCTGTTCTCCGATCCCAGTCTCCTCTTTTACCACTCTGCCGCTGTTCTCCGATCCCAGTCTCCTCTTTACCACTCTGCCGCTGTTCTCCGATCCCAGTCTCCTCTTTACCACTCTGCCGCTGTTCTCCGATCCCAGTCTCCTTTTTACCACTCTGCCGCTGTTCTCCGATCCCAGTCTCCTCTTTACCACTCTGCCGCTGTTCTCCGATCCCAGTCTCCTCTTTACCACTCTGCCGCTGTTCTCCGATCCCAGTCTCCTTTTACCACTCTGCCGCTGTTCTCCGATCCCAGTCTCCTTTTTACCACTCTGCCGCTGTTCTCCGATCCCAGTCTCCTCTTTACCACTCTGCCACTGTTCTCCGATCCCAGTCTCCTCTTTACCACTCTGCCGCTGTTCTCCGATCCCAGTCTCCTTTTTACCACTCTGCCGCTGTTCTCCGATCCCAGTCTCCTCTTTACCACTCTGTCGCTGTTCTCTGATCCCAGTCTCCTCTTTACCACTCTGTCGCTGTTCTCCGATCCCAGTCTCCTTTTTACCACTCTGCCGCTGTTCTCCGATCCCAGTCTCCTCTTTACCACTCTGCCGCTGTTCTCCGATCCCAGTCTCCTCTTTACCACTCTGCCGCTGTTCTCCGATCCCAGTCTCCTCTTTTACCACTCTGCCGCTGTTCTCCGATCCCAGTCTCCTTTTACCACTCTGCCGCTGTTCTCCGATCCCAGTCTCCTCTTTACCACTCTGCCGCTGTTCTCGATCCCAGTCTCCTCTTTACCACTCTGCCGCTGTTCTCCGATCCCAGTCTCCTCTTTACCACTCTGCCGCTGTTCTCCGATCCCAGTCTCCTTTTTACCACTCTGCCGCTGTTCTCCGATCCCAGTCTCCTCTTTACCACTCTGCCAGCTGTTCTCCGATCCCAGTCTCCTTTTTACCACTCTGCCGCTGTTCTCCGATCCCAGTCTCCTCTTTACCACTCTGCCGCTGTTCTCCGATCCCAGTCTCCTCTTTACCACTCTGCCGCTGTTCTCCGATCCCAGTCTCCTCTTTACCACTCTGCCGCTGTTCTCCGATCCCAGTCTCCTCTTTACCACTCTGCCGCTGTTCTCCGATCCCAGTCTCCTCTTTACCACTCTGCCGCTGTTCTCCGATCCCAGTCTCCTCTTTACCACTCTGCCGCTGTTCTCAGATCCCAGTCTCCTCTTTACCACTCTGCCGCTGTTCTCCGATCCCAGTCTCCTCTTTACCACTCTGCCGCTGTTCTCCGATCCCAGTCTCCTCTTTACCACTCTGCCGCTGTTCTCCGATCCCAGTCTCCTTTTTACCACTCTGCCGCTGTTCTCCGATCCCAGTCTCCTCTTTACCACTCTGCCGCTGTTCTCAGATCCCAGTCTCCTCTTTACCACTCTGCCGCTGTTCTCCGATCCCAGTCTCCTCTTTACCACTCTGCCGCTGTTCTCCGATCCCAGTCTCCTCTTTACCACTCTGCCGCTGTTCTCCGATCCCAGTCTCCTCTTTACCACTCTGCCGCTGTTCTCCGATCCCAGTCTCCTCTTTACCACTCTGCCGCTGTTCTCCGATCCCAGTCTCCTCTTTACCACTCTGCCGCTGTTCTCCGATCCCAGTCTCCTCTTTACCACTCTGCCGCTGTTCTCCGATCCCAGTCTCCTCTTTACCACTCTGCCGCTGTTCTCTGATCCCAGTCTCCTCTTTTACCACTCTGCCGCTGTTCTCCGATCCCAGTCTCCTCTTTACCACTCTGCCGCTGTTCTCCGATCCCAGTCTCCTTTTTACCACTCTGCCGCTGTTCTCCGATCCCAGTCTCCTCTTTACCACTCTGCCGCTGTTCTCCGATCCCAGTCTCCTCTTTACCACTCTGCCGCTGTTCTCCGATCCCAGTCTCCTTTTTACCACTCTGCCACTGTTCTCCGATCCCAGTCTCCTCTTTACCACTCTGCCGCTGTTCTCCGATCCCAGTCTCCTCTTTACCACTCTGCCGCTGTTCTCCGATCCCAGTCTCCTCTTTACCACTCTGCCGCTGTTCTCCGATCCCAGTCTCCTCTTTACCACTCTGCCGCTGTTCTCGATCCCAGTCTCCTCTTTACCACTCTGCCGCTGTTCTCTGATCCCAGTCTCCTCTTTACCACTCTGCCGCTGTTCTCCGATCCCAGTCTCCTTTTACCACTCTGCCGCTGTTCTCCGATCCCAGTCTCCTCTTTACCACTCTGCCGCTGTTCTCCGATCCCAGTCTCCTCTTTACCACTCTGCCGCTGTTCTCCGATCCCAGTCTCCTTTTTACCACTCTGCCACTGTTCTCCGATCCCAGTCTCCTCTTTACCACTCTGCCGCTGTTCTCCGATCCCAGTCTCCTCTTTACCACTCTGCCGCTGTTCTCTGATCCCAGTCTCCTTTTTACCACTCTGCCGCTGTTCTCCGATCCCAGTCTCCTTTTTACCACTCTGCCGCTGTTCTCCGATCCCAGTCCTCCTCTTTACCACTCTGCCGCTGTTCTCAGATCCCAGTCTCCTCTTTACCACTCTGCCACTGTTCTCCGATCCCAGTCTCCTCTTTACCACTCTGCCGCTGTTCTCCGATCCCAGTCTCCTCTTTACCACTCTGCCGCTGTTCTCCGATCCCAGTCTCCTCTTTACACTCTGCCGCTGTTCTCCGATCCCAGTCTCCTCTTTACCACTCTGCCGCTGTTCTCCGATCCCAGTCTCCTCTTTACCACTCTGCCGCTGTCTCTCGATCCCAGTCTCCTCTTTTACCACTCTGCCGCTGTTCTCCGATCCCAGTCTCCTCTTTACCACTCTGCCGCTGTTCTCCGATCCCAGTCTCCTCTTTACCACTCTGCCCCTGTTCTCGATCCCAGTCTCCTCTTTACCACTCTGCCACTGTTCTCCGATCCCAGTCTCCTCTTTACCACTCTGCCCCTGTTCTCCGATCCCAGTCTCCTCTTTACCACTCTGCCGCTGTTCTCCGATCCCAGTCTCCTCTTTACCACTCTGCCGCTGTTCTCCGATCCCAGTCTCCTCTTTACCACTCTGCCGCTGTTCTCCGATCCCAGTCTCCTCTTTACCACTCTGCCGCTGTTCTCCGATCCCAGTCTCCTTTTTACCACTCTGCCGCTGTTCTCTGATCCCAGTCTCCTCGTTACCACTCTGCCGCTGTTCTCCGATCCCAGTCTCCTCTTTACCACTCTGCTGCTGTTCTCCGATCCCAGTCTCCTTTTTACCACTCTGCCGCTGTTCTCCGATCCCAGTCTCCTTTTTACCACTCTGCCGCTGTTCTCCGATCCCAGTCTCCTTTTACCACTCTGCCGCTGTTCTCCGATCCCAGTCTCCTCTTTACCACTCTGCCGCTGTTCTCCGATCCCAGTCTCCTCTTTACCACTCTGCCGCTGTTCTCCGATCCCAGTCTCCTCTTTACCACTCTGCCGCTGTTCTCCGATCCCAGTCTCCTCGTTACCACTCTGCCTCTGTCTCCGATCCAGTCTCCTCTTTACCACTCTGCCGCTGTTCTCCGATCCCAGTCTCCTCTTTACCACTCTGCCGCTGTTCTCCGATCCCAGTCTCCTTTTTACCACTCTGCCGCTGTTCTCCGATCCTAGTCTCCTCTTTACCACTCTGCCGCTGTTCTCCGATCCCAGTCTTCCTCTTTACCACTCTGCCCCTGTTCTCTGATCCCAGTCACCTTTTTACCACTCTGCCGCTGTTCCCGATCCCAGTCTCCTCTTTACCACTCTGCCGCTGTTCTCCGATCCCAGTCTCCTCTTTTACCACTCTGCCGTCTGTTCTCCGATCCCAGTCTCCCTTTTTACCACTCTGCCACTGTTCTCCGATCCCAGTCCCCTTTTTACCACTCTGCCCTGTGCTCTCGATCCCAGTCTCCTTTTTACCACTCAGCCGCTGTTCTCCGATCCCAGTCTCCTTTTTACCACTCTGCCGCTGTTCTCCGATCCCAGTCTCCTCTTTTACCACTCTGCCGCTGTTCTCCGATCCCAGTCTCCTCTTTACCACTCTGCCGCTGTTCTCCGATCCAGTCTCCTCTTTACCACTCTGCCGCTGTTCTCCGATCCCAGTCTCCTCTTTACCACTCTGCCGCTGTTCTCCGATCCCAGTCTCCTCTTTACCACTCTGCCACTGTTTTCCGATCCCAGTCTCCTCTTTACCACTCTGCCGCTGTTCTCCGATCCCAGTCTCCTTTTTACCACTCTGCCACTGTTCTCCGATCCCAGTCTCCTCTTTACCACTCTGCCGCTGTTCTCCGATCCCAGTCTCCTTTTTACCACTCTGCCGCTGTTCTCCGATCCCAGTCTCCTCTTTACCACTCTGCCACTATTCGCCGATCCCAGTCTCCTCTTTACCACTCTGCCGCTGTTCTCCGATCCCAGTCTCCTCTTTACCACTCTGCCGCTGTTCTCCGATCCCAGTCTCCTTTTTACCACTCTGCCGCTGTTCTCCGATCCCAGTCTCCTTTTACCACTCTGCCGCTGTTCTCCGATCCCAGTCTCCTTTTTACCACTCTGCCGCTGTTCTCCGATCCCAGTCTCCTCTTTTACCACTCTGCCGCTGTTCTCCGATCCCAGTCTCCTCTTTTACCACTCTGCCGCTGTTCTCCGATCCCAGTCTCCTCTTTACCACTCTGCCGCTGTTCTCCGATCCCAGTCTCCTCTTTACCACTCTGCCGCTGTTCTCCGATCCCAGTCTCCTTTTTACCACTCTGCCGCTGTTCTCCGATCCCAGTCTCCTATTTACCACTCTGCCGCTGTTCTCCGATCCCAGTCTCCTCTTTACCACTCTGCCGCTGTTCTCCGATCCCAGTCTCCTTTTTACCACTCTGCCGCTGTTCTCCGATCCCAGTCTCCTTTTTACCACTCTGCCGCTGTTCTCCGATCCCAGTCTCCTCTTTACCACTCTGCCGCTGTTCTCCGATCCCAGTCTCCTCTTTACCACTCTGCCGCTGTTCTCCGATCCCAGTCTCCTTTTTACCACTCTGCCACTGTTCTCTGATCCAGTCTCCTCTTTACCACTCTGCCGCTGTTCTCCGATCCCAGTCTCCTCTTTACCACTCTGCCGCTGTTCTCCGATCCCAGTCTCCTCTTTACCACTCTGCCGCTGTTCTCCGATCCCAGTCTCCTCTTTACCACTCTGCCGCTGCTCTCCGATCCCAGTCTCCTCTTTACCACTCTGCCGCTGTTCTCGATCCCAGTCTCCTTTTTACCACTCTGCCGCTGTTCTCCGATCCCAGTCTCCTCTTTACCACTCTGCCGCTGTTCTCCGATCCCAGTCTCCTCTTTACCACTCTGCCGCTGTTCTCCGATCCCAGTCACCTTTTACCACTCTGCCGCTGTTCTCCGATCCCAGTCCTCCTTTTTACCACTCTGCCGCTGTTCTCGATCCCAGTCTCCTCTTTACCACTCTGCGCTGTTCTCCGATCCCCAGTCCCCTTCTTTACCACTCTGCCACTGTTCTCCGATCCCAGTCCCATCTTTTACCACTCTGCCACTGTTCTCCTGATCCCCAGTCTCCTCTTTACCCACTCATGCCGCTGTTCTCCAATCCCAGTCTCCTCTTTCCACTGCCGCTGTTCTCCGAATCCTAGTCTCCTCTTTACCACTCTGCCGCTGTTTCTCCGATCCCAGTCTCCTCTTTACCACTCTGCCGCTGTTCCTCCGATCCCAGTCTCCTCTTTACCACTCTGCCGCTGTTCTCCTGATCCAGTCTCCTCTTTACCACTCTGCCGCTGTTCTCGATCCCAGTCTCCTCGTTACCACTCTGCCACTGTTCTCCGATCCCAGTCTCCTCTTTACCACTCTGCGCCTGTTCTCCGATCCCAGTCTCCTCTTTACCACTCTGCCACTGTTCTCCGATCCCAGTCTCCTCTTTACCACTCTGCCAGCTGTTCTCGATCCAGTCTCCTTTTTACCACTCTGCCGCTGTTCTCCGATCCCAGTCTCCTCTTTACCACTCTGCCGCTGTTCTCCGATCCCAGTCTCCTTTTTACCACTCTGCCGCTGTTCTCCGATCCCAGTCTCCTCTTTACCACTCTGCCACTGTTCTCCGATCCCAGTCTCCTCTTTACCACTCTGCCGCTGTCTCCGATCCCAGTCTCCTCTTTACCACTCTGCCGCTGTTCTCCGATCCCAGTCTCCTTTTACCACTCTGCCGCTGTTCTCCGATCCCAGTCTCCTCTTTACCACTCTGCCGCTGTTCTCCGATCCCAGTCTCCTCTTTACCACTCTGCCGCTGTTCTCTGATCCCAGTCTCCTCTTTACCACTCTGCCGCTGTTCTCCGATCCCAGTCTCCTCTTACCACTCTGCCGCTGTTCTCCGATCCCAGTCTCCTTTTTACCACTCTGCCGCTGTTCTCCGATCCCAGTCTCCTTTTTACCACTCTGCCACTTGTTCTCGATCCCAGTCCCTCTTTTACCACTCTGCCGCTGTTCTCCGATCCCAGTCTCCTTTTTACCACTCTGCCACTGTTCTCCGATCCAGTCTCCTTTTACCACTCTGCCGCTGTTCTCCGATCCCAGTCTCCTCTTTACCACTCTGCCGCTGTTCTCCGATCCCAGTCTCCTTTTACCACTCTGCCGCTGTTCTCCGATCCCAGTCTCCTTTTTACCACTCTGCCGCTGTTCTCCGATCCCAGTCTCCTTTTTACCACTCTGCCGCTGTTCTCCGATCCCAGTCTCCTCTTTACCACTCTGCCGCTGTTCTCCGATCCCAGTCTCCTCTTTACCACTCTGCCGCTGTTCTCCGATCCCAGTCTCCTCTTTACCACTCTGCCGCTGTTCTCCGATCCTAGTCTCCTCTTTACCACTCTGCCGCTGTTCTCCGATCCCAGTCTCCTCTTTACCACTCTGCCGCTGTTCTCTGATCCCAGTCTCCTCTTTACCACTCTGCCACTGTTCTCCGATCCCAGTCTCCTTTTACCACTCTGCCACTGTTCTCCGATCCCAGTCTCCTTTTTACCACTCTGCCGCTGTTCTCCGATCCAGTCTCCTCTTTACCACTCTGCCGCTGTTCTCCGATCCCAGTCTCTCTTTACCACTCTGCCGCTGTTCTCCGATCCCAGTCTCCTTTTTACCACTCTGCCGCTGTTCTCGATCCCAGTCTCCTCTTTTACCACTCTGCCGCTGTTCTCCGATCCCAGTCTCCTCTTTACCACTCTGCCGCTGTTCTCCGATCCCAGTCTCCTTTTTACCACTCTGCCGCTGTTCTCCGATCCCAGTCTCCTCTTTACCACTCTGCCGCTGTTCTCCGATCCCAGTCTCCTCTTTACCACTCTGCCGCTGTTCTCTGATCCCAGTCTCCTTTTTACCACTCAGCCGCTGTTCTCCGATCCCAGTCTCCTCTTTTCCACTCTGCCGCTGTTCTCCAATCCCAGTCTCCTCGTTACCACTCTGCCGCTGTTCTCCGATCCTAGTCTCCTCTTTTACCACTCTGCCGCTGTTCTCCGATCCCAGTCTCCTTTTTACCACTCTGCCGCTGTTCTCTGATCCCAGTCTCCTTTTTACCACTCTGCCACTGTTTCTCGATCCCAGTCTCCTTTTTACCACTCTGCCGCTGTTCTCGATCCCAGTCTCCTCTTTACCACTCTGCCGCTGTTCTCCGATCCCAGTCTCCTCTTTACCACTCTGCCGCTGTTCTCCGATCCCAGTCTCCTCTTTACCACTCTGCCGCTGTTCTCCGATCCCAGTCTCCTCTTTACCACTCTGCCGACTGTTCTCCGATCCCAGTCTCCTTTTTACCACTCTGCCGCTGTTCTCCGATCCCAGTCTCCTTTTTACCACTCTGCCGCTGTTCTCCGATCCCAGTCTCCTTTTTACCACTCTGCCGCTGTTCTCCGATCCAGTCTCCTCTTTTACCACTCTGCCGCTGTTCTCCGATCCCAGTCTCCTCTTTACCACTCTGCCGCTGTTCTCCGATCCCAGTCTCCTTTTTACCACTCTGCCAGCTGTTCTCCGATCCCAGTTCCCTTTTTTACCACTCTGCCACTGTTCTCTGATCCCAGTCTCCTTTTTACCACTCTGCCGCTGTTCTCCGATCCCAAGTCTCCTCTTTTTCCACTCTGGCCGCTGTTCTCCAATCCCAGTCTCCTCTTTTACCACTCTGCCCGCTGTTCTCCGATCCAGTCCTCCTTTTTACCACTCTGCCGCTGTTTTCCGATCCCAGTTTCCTCTTTACCACTCTGCCCCTGTTCTCTGATCCCAGTCTCCTCTTTACCACTCTGCCCTGTTCTCTGATCCCAGTCCCTTTTTACCACTCTGCCACTGTTCCCGATCCCAGTCTCCTTTTAGCCACTCTGCCCGCTGTTCTCCGATCCCAGTCTCCTTTTTACCACTCTGCCGCTGTTCTCCGATCCCAGTCTCCTTTTACCACTCTGCCACTGTTCTCGATCCCAGTCTCCTCTTTACCACTCTGCCACTGTTCTCCGAGCCCAGTCTCCTTTTTACCACTCTGCCGCTGTTCTCCGATCCCAGTCTCCTTTTTACCACTCTGCCACTGTTCTCCGATCCCAGTCTCCTTTTTACCCACTCTGCCGCTGTTCTCCGATCCCAGTCTCTTTTTACCACTCTGCCGCTGTTCTCCGATCCCAGTCTCCTCTTTACCACTCTGCCGCTGTTCTCGATCCCAGTCACCTCTTTACCACTCTGCCGCTGTTCTCCGATCCCAGTCTCCTCTTTACCACTCTGCCGCTGTTCTCGATCCCAGTCTCCTCTTTACCACTCTGCCGCTGTTCTCGATCCCAGTCTCCTCTTTACCACTCTGCCGCTGTTCTCCGATCCCAGTCTCCTCTTTACCACTCTGCCACTGTTCTCCTGATCCCCAGTCTACTCTTTACCACTCTGCCCCTGTTCTCCGTTCCCAGTCTCCTCTTTACCACTCTGCCGCTGTTCTCCGATCCCAGTCTCCTTTTTACCACTCTGCCGCTGTTCTCCGATCCCAGTCCCATTTTTACCACGCTGCCACTGTGCTCTGATCCCAGTCTCCTTTTTAACACTCAGCCGCTGTTCTCCGATCCCAGTCTCCTCTTTACCACTCTGCCGCTGTTCTCCGATCCCAGTCTCCTCTTTACCACTCTGCCGCTGTCTCCGATCCCAGTCTCCTCTTTACCACTCTGCCGCTGTTCTCCGATCCCAGTCTCCTTTTTACCACTCTGCAGCTGTTCTCCGATCGCAGTCTCCTTTTTACCACTCTGCCGCTGTTCTCCGATCCCAGTCTCCTCTTTACCACTCTGCCGCTGTTCTCCGATCCTAGTCTCCTCTTTACCACTCTGCCGCTGTTCTCCGATCCCAGTCTCCTCTTTACCACTCTGCCGCTGTTCTCTGATCCCAGTCTCCTCTTTACCACTCTGCCGCTGTTCTCCGATCCCAGTCTCCTTTTTACCACTCTGCCGCTGTTCTCCGATCCCAGTCTCCTTTTTACCACTCTGCCGCTGTTCTCCGATCCCAGTCTCCTCTTTACCACTCTGCCGCTGTTCTCCGATCCCAGTCTCCTTTTTACCACTCTGCCGCTGTTCTCCGATCCCAGTCTCCTTTTTACCACTCTGCCACTGTTCTCCGATCCCAGTCTCCTTTTTACCACTCTGCCACTGTTCTCTGATCCCAGTCTCCTTTTTACCACTCTGCCGCTGTTCTCCGATCCCAGTCTCCTTTTACCACTCTGCCGCTGTTCTCCGATCCCAGTCTCCTCTTTACCACTCTGCCGCTGTCTCTCTGATCCCAGTCCCCTTTTTACCACTCTGCCGCTGTTCTCCGATCCCAGTCTCTTTTTTACCACTCTGCCGCTGTTCTCCGATCCCAGTCTCCTTTTTACCACTCTGCCGCTGTTCTTCGATCTCAGTCTCCTCTTTACCACTCTGCCGCTGTTCTCCGATCCCAGTCTCCTCTTTAACACTCTGCCGCTGTTCTCCGATCCCAGTCTCCTTTTTACCACTCTGCCGCTGTTCTCCGATCCCAGTCTCCTTTTACCACTCTGCCGCTGTTCTCCGATCCCAGTCTCCTCTTTACCACTCTGCCGCTGTTCTCCGATCCCAGTCTCCTCTTTACCACTCTGCCGCTGTTCTCCGATCCCAGTCTCCTTTTTACCACTCTGCCGCTGTTCTCCGATCCCAGTCCCTCTTTACCACTCTGCCACTGTTCTCCGATCCCAGTCTCCTCTTTACCACTCTGCCGCTGTTCTCCGATCCCAGTCTCCTCTTTACCACTCTGCCGCTGTTCTCCGATCCCAGTCTCCTCTTTACCACTCTGCCACTGTTCTCAGATCCCAGTCTCCTCTTTACCACTCTGCCGCTGTTCTCCGATCCCAGTCTCCTCTTTACCACTCTGCCGCTGTTCTCCGATCCCAGTCTCCTTTTACCACTCTGCCGCTGTTCTCCGATCCCAGTCTCCTCTTTTACCACTCTGCCGCTGTTCTCCGATCCCAGTCTCCTCTTTTACCACTCTGCCGCTGTTCTCCGATCCCAGTCCCATTTTTACCACTCTGCCCACTGTTCTCTGATCCCAGTCTCCTTTTTACCACTCAGCCGCTGTTCTCCGATCCCAGTCTCCTCTTTACCACTCTGCCGCTGTTCTCCAATCCCAGTCTCCTGTTACCACTCTGCCGCTGTTCTCCGATCCTAGTCTCTCTTTTACCACTCTGCCGCTGTTCTCCGATCCCAGTCTCTCTTTACCACTCTGCCGCTGTTCTCTGATCCCAGTCTACCTTTTTACCACTCTGCCGCTGTTCTCCGATCCCAGTCTCTCGTTACCACTCTGCCCTGTTTCTCCGATCCCAGTCTCCTCTTTACCACTCTGCCGCTGTTCTCCGATCCCAGTCTCCTTTTTACCACTCTGCCGCTGTTCTCCGATCCCAGTCTCCTCTTTACCACTCTGCCGCTGTTCTCCGATCCAGTCTCCTTTTACCACTCTGCCACTGTTTCTCCGATCCCAGTCTCCTTTTTACCACTCTGCCGCTGTTCTCCGATCCCAGTCTCCTTTTTACCACTCTGCCGCTGTTCTCCGATCCCAGTCTCCTTTTTACCACTCTGCCGATCTCCACTCTGCCGTCTCTCCGATCCCAGTCTCCTGCCACTCTTCTCTCCCCGTCTCCTCTACCACTCTCCGCTGTTCTCCGATCCCAGTCTCCTTTTACCACTCTGCCGCTGTTCTCCGATCCCAGTCTCCTTTTTACCACTCTGCCGTTGTTCTCCGATCCCAGTTCCACTTTACCACTCTGCCGCTGTTCTCCGATCCCAGTCTCTTTTCCACTCTGCCGCTGTTCTCCGTCCCAGTTCCTTTTTACCACTCTGCCGCTGTTCTCCCATCCCAGCCCTCCTCTCTCCTCTTTACCACTCTGCCGCTGTTCTCCGATCCAGTCTCCTCTTTACCCACTCTGCCGAGTTCTCCGATCCAGTCTCCTCTTTACCTCTCTGCGCTGTTCTCCGATCCCAGTCTCCTCTTTACCACTCTGCCACTGCTCTCCGATCCCAGTCTCCTTTTACCACTCTGCCACTGCCTTCTCCGATCCCAGTCTCCTTTTTACCACTCTGCCGCTGTTCTCCGATCCCAGTCTCCTCTTTACCACTCTGCCGCTGTTCTCCGATCCCAGTCTCCTTTTTACCACTCTGCCGCTGTTCTCCGATCCCAGTCTCCTCTTTACCACTCTGCCGCTGTTCTCCGATCCCAGTCTCCTCTTTTACCACTCTGCCGCTGTTCTCCAATCCCAGTCTCCTCTTTACCACTCTGCCGCTGTTCTCCGATCCTAGTCTCCTCTTTACCACTCTGCCGCTGTTGTCCGATCCCAGTCTCCTCTTTACCACTCTGCCGCTGCCTCTCCGATCCCAGTCTCCTCTTTGCCACTCCGACGTTGTTCTCCGATCCCAGTCCCCTTTTTACCACTCTGCCGCTGTTCTCCGATCCCAGTCTCCTCTTTACCACTCTGCCACTGTTCTCCGATCCCAGTCTCCTCTTTACCACTCTGCCACTGTTCTCCGATCCCAGTCTCCTCTTTACCACTCTGCCGCTGTTCTCCGATCCAGTCTCCTTTTTACCACTCTGCCGCTGTTCTCCGATCCCAGTCTCCTCTTTACCACTCTGCCCTGTTCTCTGATCCCAGTCTCCTCTTTACCACTCTGCCGCTGTTCTCGATCCCAGTCTCCTTTTACCACTCTGCCGCTGTTCTCGATCCCAGTCTCCTTTTACCACTCTGCCGCTGTTCTCCGATCCCAGTCTCCTCTTTACCACTCTGCCGCTGTTCTCCGATCCCAGTCTCCTTTTTACCACTCTGCCGCTGTTCTCCGATCCCAGTCTCCTCTTTTCCACTCTGCCGCTGTTCTCCGATCCCAGTCTCCTCTTTACCACTCTGCCGCTGTTCCCGATCCCAGTCTCCTTTTTACCACTCTGCCGCTGTTCTCCGATCCCAGTCTCCTTGTTACCACTCTGCCACTGCCTCTCCGATCCCAGTCTCCTCTTTACCCACTCTGCCACTGCCTCTCCGATCCCAGTCTCCTTTTTACCACTCTGCGCTGTCTCCGAATCCCAGTCTCCTTTTTACCACTCTGCCGCTGTTCTCCGATCCCAGTCTCCTCTTTACCACTCTGCCGCTGTTCTCCGATCCCAGGTCTCCTTTTTACCACTCTGCCGCTGCTTCTCCGATCCCAGTCTCCTCTTTACTACTCTGCAGCTGTTCTCCGATCCCAGTCTCCTTTTTACCACTCTGCCACTGTTCTCTGATCCCAGTCTCCTTTTTACCACTCTGCCGCTGTTCTCCGATCCCAGTCTCCTCTTTTACACTCTGCGCTGTTCTCCGATCCCAGTCTCCCTCTTTACCACTCTGCGCTGTTCTCGATCCCAGTCTCCTCTTTACCACTCTGCCGCTGTTCTCCGATCCCAGTCTCCTTTTTACCACTCTGCCGCTGTTCTCGATCCCAGTCTCCTTTTACCACTCTGCCGCTGTTCTCCGATCCCAGTCTCCTCTTTACCACTCTGCCAGCTGTTCTCCGATCCCAGTCTACTCTTTACCACTCTGCCCCTGTTCTCCGTTCCCAGTCTCCTCTTTACCACTCTGCCGCTGTTCTCCGATCCCAGTCTCCTTTTTACCACTCTGCCGCTGTTCTCCGATCCCAGTCCCATTTTTACCACTCTGCCGCTGTTCTCCGATCCCAGTCTCCTTTTTACCACTCTGCCGCTGTTCTCCGATCCCAGTCTCCTTTTTACCACTCTGCCGCTGTTCTCCGATCCCAGTCTCCTTTTTACCACTCTGCCGCTGTTCTCCGATCCAGTCTCCCTTTTTACCACTCTGCCGCTGTTCTCCGATCCCAGTCTCCTCTTTTACCACTCTGCCGCTGTTCTCCGATCCCAGTCTCCTCTTTACCACTCTGCCGCTGTTCTCCGATCCCAGTCTCCTCTTTACCACTCTGCCGCTGTCTCTCTGATCCCAGTCTCCTTTTTACCACTCTGCCGCTGTTCTCTGATCCCAGTCTCCTTTTTACCACTCTGCCGCTGTTCTCTGATCCCAGTCTCCTTTTTACCACTCTGCCGCTGTTCTCCGATCCCAGTCTCCTCTTTTACCACTCTGCCGCTGTTCTCCGATCCCAGTCTCCTCTTTACCACTCTGCCGCTGTTCTCCGATCCCTAGTCTCCTTTTTACCACTCTGCCGCTGTTCTCCGATCCCAGTCTCCTTTTTACCACTCTGCCGCTGTTCTCCGAATCCCAGTCTCTTTACCACTCTGCCGCTGTTCTCCGATCCCAGTCTCCTTTTACCACTCTGCCGCTGTTCTCTGATCCCAGTCTCCTTTTTACCACTCTGCCGCTGTTCTCCGATCCCAGTCTCCTCTTTACCACTCTGCCCTGTTCTCCGATCCCAGTCTCCTCTTTTACCACTCTGCCGCTGTTCTCCGATCCCAGTCTCCTCTTTACCACTCTGCCGCTGTTCTCCGATCCCAGTCTCCTTTTTACCACTCTGCCGCTGTTCTCCGATCCCAGTCTCCTCTTTACCACTCTGCCAGCTGTTCTCTGATACCAGTCTCCTCTTTACCACTCTGCCGCTGTTCTCTCGATCCCAGTCTCCTCTTTACCACTCTGCCGCTGTTCTCCGATCCCAGTCTCCTTTTTACCACTCTGCCGCTGTTCTCCGATCCCAGTCTCCTCTTTACCACTCTGCCGCTGTTCTCCGATCCCAGTCTCCTCTTTACCACTCTGCCACTGTTCTCCGATCCCAGTCCCCTTTTTACCACTCTGCCACTGTTCTCCGATCCCAGTCTCCTTTTTACCACTCTGCCACTGTTCTCCGATCCCAGTCTCCTTTTTACCACTCTGCCGCTGTTCTCCGATCCCAGTCTCCTCTTTACCACTCTGCCGCTGTTCTCGATCCAGTCTCCTCTTTACCACTCTGCCGCTGTTCTCCGATCCCAGTCTCCTCTTTACCACTCTGCCGCTGTTCTCCGATCCCAGTCTCCTTTTTACCACTCTGCCAGCTGTCTCTCGATCCCAGTCTCCTCTTTACCACTCTGCCACTGTCCTCCGATCCCAGTCTCCTCTTTACCACTCTGCCACTGCCTCTCCAGATCCCAGTCTCCTTTTTACCACTCTGCCACTGCCCTCCGATCCCAGTCTCCTCTTTACCACTCTGCCGCTGTTCTCCGATCCCAGTCTCCTTTTTACCACTCTCCCACTGCCTCTCCGATCCCAGTCTCTTTTACCACTCTCCCACTGCCTCTCCGATCCCAGTCACCTTTTTACCACTCTGCCGCTGTTCTCCGATCCCAGTGTCCTCCTTACCACTCTGCCGCTGTTCTCCGATCCCAGTGTCCTCTTTACCACTCTGCCGCTGTTCTCCGATCCCAGTCTCCTTTTTACCACTCTGCCGCTGTTCTCCGATCCCAGTCTCCTCTTTACCACTCTGCCGCTGTTCTCCGATCCCAGTCTCCTCTTTACCACTCTGCCGCTGTTCTCGATCCAGGTCTCCTCTTTACCACTCTGCCGCTGTTCTCTGATCCCAGTCTCCTTTTTACCACTCTGCCGCTGTTCTCGATCCCAGTCTCCTTTTTACCACTCTGCCACTGTTCTCCAATCCCAGTCTCCTCTTTAACCACTCTGCGCTGTTCTCCGATCCAGTCTCCTCTTTACCACTCTGCCGCTGTCTCCGATCCCAGTCTCCTTTTTACCACTCTGCCACTGCATCTCGATCCCAGTCTCTTTTTACACTCTGCCGCTGTTCTCCGATCCCAGTCTCCTTTTTACCACTCTCCACTGCCTATCCGATCCCAGTCTCCTCTTTCTACCACTCGCCACTGCACTCCGATCCCAGTCTCCTTTTTACCACTCTGCCGCTGTTCTCCGATCCCAGTTCCTCTTTACCACTCTGCCACTGTTCTCCTGATCCCAGTCTCCTTTTACCACTCTGCCCTGTGCTCTCGATCCCAGTCTCCTTTTTACCACTCTGCCGCTGTTCTCCGATCCTAGTCTCCTCTTTACCACTCTGCCGCTGTTCTCCGATCCCAGTCTCCTCTTTACCACTCTGCCGCTGTCCTCTGATCCCAGTCTCCTCGTTACCACTCTGCCGCTGTTCTCCGATCCCAGTCTCCTCTTTACCACTCTGCCACTGTTCTCCGATCCCAGTCTCCTCTTTACCACTCTGCCGCTGTTCTCCGATCCCAGTCTCCTTTTTACCACTCTGCCGCTGTTCTCCGATCCCAGTCTCCTCTTTACCACTCTGCCGCTGTTCTCCGATCCCAGTCTCCTTTTTACCACTCTGCCGCTGTTCTCCGATCCCAGTCTCCTCTTTACCACTCTGCCGCTGTTCTCCGATCCCAGTCTCCTCTTTACCACTCTGCCGCTGTTCTCCGATCCCAGTCTCCTTTTTACCACTCTGCCGCTGTTCTCCGATCCCAGTCTCCTCTTTACCACTCTGCGCTGTTCTCCGATCCCAGTCTCCTCTTTACCACTCTGCCGCTGTTCTCCGATCCCCAGTCTCCTTTTACCACTCTGCCTCTGTTCTCCGATCCCAGTCTCCTTTTTACCACTCTGCCACTGTCTCCGATCCCAGTCTCCTTTTTTACCACTCTGCCGCGTGTTCTCCGATCCCAGTCTCCTCTTTACCACTCTGCCGCTGTTCTCCGATCCCAGTCACCTTTTTACCACTCTGCCGCTGTTCTCCGATCCCAGTCTCCTTTTTACCACTCAGCCGCTGTCTCCGATACCCAGTCTCTTCTTTACCACTCTGCCGCTGTGTCTCGATCCCAGTCTCCTTTTTACCCACTCTGCCTGCTGCTCCTCCGATCCAGTCTCCTCTTTACCACTCTGTCCGCTGTTCTCCGATCCCAGTCTCCTTTTTACCACTCTGCCGCTGTTCTCCGATCCCAGTCTCCTTTTACCACTCTGCCGCTGTTCTCCGATCCAGTCTCCTCTTTTACCACTCTGCCGCTGTTCTCCGATCCCAGTCTCCTTTTTACCACTCTGCCGCTGTTCTCCGATCCCAGTCTCCTTTTTACCACTCTGCCGCTGTTCTCCGATCCCAGTCTCCTCTTTACCACTCTGCCGCTGTTCTCCGATCCAGTCTCCTCTTTACCACTCTGCCCTGTTCTCTGATCCCAGTCTCCTTTTTACCACTCTGCCGCTGTTCTCGATCCCAGTCTCCTCTTTTACCACTCTGCCGCTGTTCTCCGATCCCAGTCTCCTCTTTACCACTCTGCCGCTGTTCTCCGATCCCAGTCTCCTCTTTACCACTCTGCCGCTGTTCTCCGATCCCAGTCTCCTCTTTACCACTCTGCCGCTGTTCTCCTGATCCCAGTCTCCTCTTTACCACTCTGCCGCTGTTCTCCGATCCCAGTCTCCTCTTTACCACTCTGCCCTGTTCTCCGATCCCAGTCTCCTCTTTACCACTCTGCCGCTGTTCTCCGATCCCAGTCTCCTCTTTACCACTCTGCCACTGTTCTCCGATCCCAGTCTCCTCTTTACCACTCTGCCGCTGTTCTCTGATCCCAGTCTCCTTTTTACCACTCTGCCACTGTTCTCAGATCCCAGTCTCCTCTTTACCACTCTGCCGCTGTTCTCCGATCCCAGTCTCCTTTTTACCACTCTGCCTCTGTTCTCGATCCCAGTCTCCTTTTTACCACTCTGCCACTGTTCTCCGATCCCAGTCTCCTCTTTACCACTCTGCCGCTGTTCTCTGATCCCAGTTTCCTCTTTACCACTCTGCCACTGTTCTCTGATCCCAGTCCCCTTTTTACCACTCTGCCACTGTTCTCCGATCCCAGTCTCCTCTTTTACCACTCTGCCGCTGTTCTCTGATCCCAGTCTCATTTTACCACTTTGCCGCTGTTCTCCGATCCCAGTCTCCTCGTTACCACTCTGCCACTGTTCTCCGATCCCAGTCTCCTCTTTACCACTCTGCCGCTGTTCTCCGATCCCAGTCTCCTCTTTACCACTCTGCCGCTGTTCTCCGATCCCAGTCTCCTCTTTACCACTCTGCCGCTGTTCTCCGATCCCAGTCTCCTTTTTACCACTCTCCCACTGCCTCTCCGATCCCAGTCTCTTTTACCACTCTCCCACTGCCTCTCCGATCCCAGTCACCTTTTTACCACTCTGCCGCTGTTCTCTGATCCCAGTCTCCTTTTTACCACTCTGCCACTGTTCTCAGATCCTAGTCTCCTCTTTACCACTCTGCCGCTGTTCTCCGATCCCAGTCTCCTTTTTACCACTCTGCCGCTGTTCTCCGATCCCAGTCTCCTTTTTACCACTCTGCCACTGTTCTCAGATCCTAGTCTCCTCTTTACCACTCTGCCGCTGTTCTCTGATCCCAGTTTCCTCTTTACCACTCTGCCACTGTTCTCTGATCCCAGTCCCCTTTTTACCACTCTGCCACTGTTCTCCGATCCCAGTCCCATTTTTACCACTCTGCCGCTGTTCTCTGATCCCAGTCTCCTTTTTACCACTTTGCCGCTGTTCTCCGATCCCAGTCTCCTCGTTACCACTCTGCCACTGTTTTCCGATCCCAGTCTCCTCTTTACTACTCTGCCGCTGTTTCTCGATCCCAGTCTCCTTTTTACCACTCTGCCGCTGTCTCCGATCCAGTCTCCTCTTTACCACTCTGCCGCTGTTCTCCGATCCCAGTCTCCTTCTTACACTCTGCCACTGTTCTCCGATCCCAGTCTCCTCTTTACCACTCTGCCGCTGTTCTCCGATCCCAGTCTCCTCTTTACCACTCTGCCGCTGTTCTCCGATCCCAGTCTCCTCTTTACCACTCTGCCCGCTGTTCTCGATCCAGTCTCCTCTTTACCACTCTGCCGCTGTTCTCCGATCCCAGTCTCCTCTTTACCACTCTGCCGCTGTTCTCCGATCCCAGTCTCCTTCTTTACCACTCTGCCGCTGTTCTCCGATCCCAGTCTCCTTTTTACCACTCTGCCACTGTTCTCCGATCCCAGTCTCCTCTTTTACACTCTGCCGCTGTTGCTCTCCGATCCCAGTCTCCTTTTTACCACTCTCCACTGCCTCTCCGATCCCAGTCCCTCTTTTACCACTCCCCCACTGCCTCTCCGATCCCAGTCTCCTCTTTACCACCTCTGCCGCTGTTCTCCGATCCCAGTCTCCTCTTTACCACTCTGCCGCTGTTCTCCGATCCCAGTCTCTTTTACCACTCTGCCGCTGTTCTCCGATCCCAGTCTCCTTTTTACCACTCTGCCGCTGTTCTCCGATCCCAGTCCTCCTCTTTACCACTCTGCCGCTGTTCTCCGATCCCAGTCTCCTCTTTACCACTCTGCCGACTGTTCTCCCTGATCCCAGTCTCCTTTTTACCACTCTGCCGCTGTTCTCCGATCCCAGTCTCCTTTTACCACTCTGCCCGCTGTTCTCCGATCCCAGTCTCCTTTTTACCACTCTGCCTCTGTTCTCCGATCCCAGTCTCCTCTTTACCACTCTGCCGCTGTTCTCCGATCCCAGTCTCCTTTTTACCACTCTGCCGCTGTTCTCCGATCCCAGTCTCCTCTTTACCACTCTGCCGCTGTTCTCGATCCCAGTCTCCTCTTTACCACTCTGCCGCTGTTCTCCGATCCCAGTCTCCTTTTACCACTCTGCCAGCTGTTCTCCGATCCCAGTCTCCTTTTTACCACTCTGCCGCTGTTCTCCGATCCCAGTCTCCTTTTTACCACTCTGCCGCTGTTCTCCGATCCCAGTCTCCTCTTTACCACTCTGCCGCTGTTCTCCGATCCCAGTCTCCTTTTTACCACTCTGCCGCTGTTCTCCGATCCCAGTCTCCTTTTACCACTCTGCCGCTGTTCTCCGATCCCAGTCTCCTTTTACCACTCTGCCTCTGTTCCCTCCGATCCCAGTCTCCTCTTTACCACTCTGCCGCTGTTCTCCGATCCCAGTCTCCTCTTTACCACTCTGCCCTGTTCTCCGATCCCAGTCTCCTTTTACCACTCTGCCACTGTCTCCGATCCCAGTCTCCTTTTTACCACTCTGCCGCTGTTCTCCGATCCCAGTCTCCTCTTTACCACTCTGCCGCTGTTCTCCGATCCCAGTCTCCTCTTTACCACTCTGCCACTGTCTCTCGATCCCAGTCTCCTTTTTACCACTCTGCCACTGTTCTCCGATCCCAGTCTCCTTTTTACCACTCTGCCGCTGTTCTCCGATCCCAGTCTCCTCTTTTACCACTCTGCCGCTGTTCTCCGATCCCAGTCTCCTTTTTACCACTCTGCCGCTGTTCTCCGATCCAGTCTCCTCTTTACCACTCTGCCGCTGTTCTCGATCCCAGTCTCCTCTTTTACCACTCTGCCCTGTTCTCCGATCCCAGTCTCCTTTTTACCACTCTGCCGCTGTTCTCCGATCCCAGTCTCTCTTTACCACTCTGCCACTGTTCTCCGATCCCAGTCTCCTCTTTTACCACTCTGCCGCTGTTCTCCGATCCCAGTCTCCTTTTTACCACTCTGCCGCTGTTCTCCAGATCCCAGTCTCCTCTTTACCACTCTGCCGCTGTTCTCGATCCAGTCTCCTCTTTTACCCACTCTGCCGCTGTTCTCCGATCCAGTCTCCTCTTTACCACTCTGCCGCCTGTCTCCGATCCCAGTTCCTCTTTACCACTCTGCCGCTGTTCTCCGATCCCAGTCTCCTCTTTACCACTTCTGCCACTGTTCTCCGATCCCAGTCTCCTTTTACCACTCTGCCACTGTTCTCCGATCCCAGTCTCCTCTTTACCACTCAAGCCTGTTCTCCGATCCAGTCTCCCTTTTTACCACTCTGCCACTGTGCTCTGATCCCAGTCTCCTTTTTACCACTCAGCCGCTGTTCTCCGATCCAGTCTCCTCTTTACCACCTCTGCCGCTGTTCTCCGATCCCAGTCTCCTCTTTACCACTCTGCGCTGTTCTCCGATCCCAGTCTCCTTTTTACCACTCTGCCGCTGTTCTCCGATCCAGTCTCCTCTTTACCACTCTGCCGCTGTCTCAGATCCAGTCTCCTCTTTACCACTCTGCCGCTGTTCTCCGATCCCAGTCTCCTCTTTACCACTCTGCCGCTGTTCTCCGATCCCAGTCTCCTCTTTACCACTCTGCGCTGTTCTCCGATCCCAGTCTCCTCTTTACCACTCTGCCCCTGTTCTCGATCCCAGTCTCCTCTTTACCACTCTGCCGCTGTTCTCGATCCCAGTCTCCTTTTTACCACTCTGCCACTGTTCTCGATCCCAGTCTCCTCTTTACCACTCTGCCGCTGTTCTCCGATCCCAGTCTCCTTTTTACCACTCTGCCGCTGTTCTCCGATCCCAGTCTCCTTTTTACCACTCTGCCACTGTTCTCAGATCCAGTCACCTTTTTAACACTCTGCCGCTGTTCCCCGATCCCAGTCACCTTTTTAACACTCTGCCACTGTTCTCCGATCCCAGTCTCCTTTTTACCACTCTGCCGCTGTTCTCCGATCCCAGTCCCCTTTTTACCACTCTGCCACTGTGCTCTGATCCCAGTCTCCTTTTTACCACTCAGCCGCTGTTCTCCGATCCCAGTCTCCTCTTTACCACTCTGCCGCTGTTCTCCGATCCCAGTCTCCTCTTTACCACTCTGCCGCTGTTCTCCGATCCCAGTCTCCTTTTTACCACTCTGCCGCTGTTCTCCGATCCCAGTCTCCTCTTTACCACTCTGCCGCTGTTCTCCGATCCCAGTCTCCTTTTTACCACTCTGCCGCTGTTCTCCGATCCCAGTCTCCTTTTTACCACTCTGCCGCTGTTCTCCGATCCCAGTCTCCTTTACCACTCTGCCGCTGTTCTCCGATCCCAGTCTCCTCTTTACCACTCTGCCGCTGTTCTCCGATCCCAGTCTCCTCTTTTACCACTCTGCCGCTGTTCTCCGATCCCAGTCTCCTCTTTACCACTCTGCCGCTGTTCTCCGATCCCAGTCTCCTTTTTACACTCTGCCGCTGTTCTCGATCCCAGTCTCCTTTTACCACTCTGCAGCTGTTCTCCGATCCAGTCTCCTCTTTACCACTCTGCCAGCTGTTCTCCGATCCCAGTCTCCTCTTTACCACTCTGCCACTGTTCTCCGATCCCAGTCTCCTTTTTACCACTCTGCCACTGTTCTCTGATCCCAGTCTCCTCTTTACCACTCTGCCGCTGTTCTCCGATCCCAGTCTCCTCTTTACCACTCTGCCGCTGTTCTCCGATCCCAGTCTCCTCTTTACCACTCTGCCGCTGTTCTCCGATCCAGTCTCCTTTTTACCACTCTGCCGCTGTTCTCCGATCCCAGTCTCCTCTTTACCACTCTGCCGCTGTTCTCGATCCCAGTCCTCCTTTTTACCACTCTGCCGCTGTTCTCCGATCCCAGTCTCCTCTTTACCACTCTGCCGCTGTTCTCCGATCCCAGTCTCCTCTTTACCACTCTGCCGCTGTTCTCCGATCCAGTCTCCTCTTTACCACTCTGCCGCTGTTCTCCGATCCCAGTCTCCTCTTTACCACTCTGCCGCTGTTCTCCGATCCCAGTCTCCTCTTTACCACTCTGCCACTGTTCTCCGATCCCAGTCTCCTCTTTACACTCTGCCGCTGTTCTCGATCCCAGTCTCCTTTTTACCACTCTGCCGCTGTTCTCCGATCCAGTCTCCTCTTTACCACTCTGCCGCTGTTCTCGATCCCAGTCTCCTTTTTACCACTCTGCCGCTGTTCTCCGATCCCAGTCTCCTTTTTACCACTCTGCCGCTGTCTCCGATCCCAGTCTCCTTTTACCACTCTGCCGCTGTTCTCCGATCCCAGTCTCCTCTTTACCACTCTGCAGCTGTTCTCCGATCCCAGTCTCCTCTTTACCACTCTGCCGCTGTTCTCCGATCCCAGTCTCCTCTTTACCACTCTGCCACTGTTCTCCGATCCCAGTCTCCTCTTTACCACTCTGCCGCTGTTCTCCGATCCCAGTCTCCTCTTTACCACTCTGCCGCTGTTCTCCGATCCCAGTCTCCTCTTTACCACTCTGCCGCTGTTCTCCTGATCCCAGTCTCCCTCTTTACCACTCTGCGCTGCTCTCCGATCCCAGTCTCCTCTTTACCACTCTGCCGCTGTTCCCGATCCCAGTCTCCTTTTTACCACTCTGCCGCTGTTCTCCGATCCCAGTCTCCTCTTTACCACTCTGCCGCTGTTCTCGATCCCAGTCTCCTTTTTACCACTCTGCCGCTGTCTCCGATCCCAGTCTCCTCTTTACCACTCTGCCGCTGTTCTCCGATCCCAGTCTCCTCTTTACCACTCTGCCGCTGTTCTCCGATCCCAGTCTCCTCTTTACCACTCTGCCGCTGTTCTCCGATCCCAGTCTCCTCTTTACCACTCTGCTGCTGTTCTCAGATCCCAGTCTCCTCTTTACCACTCTGTCCGCTGTTCTCTGATCCCAGTCTCCTCTTTACCACTCTGCCGCTGTTCTCGATCCCAGTCACCTTTTTACCACTCTGCCGCTGTTCTCCGATCCCAGTCTCCTCTTTTACCACTCTGCCGCTGCCTCTCCGATCCCAGTCTCCTCTTTTACCACTCTGCCGCTGTTCCTCGATCCCCAGTCTCCTCTTTACCACTCTGCCGCTGTTCTCCGATCCCAGTCTCCCTTTTACCACCTCTGCCCTGTTCCCCTGATCCCAGTCTCCTTTTCTACCACTCTGCCCCTGTTCTCGATCCCAGTCTCCTTTTACCACTCTAGCCGCTGTCTCCGATCCCCAGTCTCCCTTTTACACTCGCCGCTGTTCTCCGATCCCAGTCCCCTTTTTACCACTCTACCAGCTGTGCTCTCCGATCCCAGTCTCCTTTTTACCACACTGCACGTGTTCTCTGATCCCAGTCTCCTTTTTACCACTCTGCCGCTGTTCCTCGATCCCAGTCTCCTTTTTACCACTCTGCCGCTGTTCTCCGATCCCAGTCTCCTCTTTACCACTCTGCCGCTGTTCTCCGATCCCAGTCCTCCTTTTTACCACTCTGCCGCTGGTCTCTCGATCCCAGTCTCCTCTTTTACCACTCTGCCGCTGTTCTCCGATCCCAGTCTCCTCTTTACCACTCTGCCGCTGTTCTCCGATCCCAGTCTCCTCTTTACCACTCTGCCGCTGTTCTCCGATCCCAGTCTCCTCTTTACCACTCTGCCGCTGTTCTCCGATCCCAGTCTCCTTTTTACTACTCTGCCGCTGTCTCGATCCCAGTCTCCTTTTTACCACTCTGCCGCTGTTCTCGATCCCAGTCTCCCTTTTTACCACTCTGCCGCTGTTCTCCGATCCCAGTCTCCTTTTTACCACTCTGCCGCTGTTCTCCGATCCCAGTCTCCTTTTTACCACTCTGCCGCTGTTCTCCGATCCCAGTCTCCTCTTTACCACTCTGCCGCTGTCTCTTCCGATCCCCAGTCTCCTTTTACCACTCTGCTGCTGCCCCTCCGATCCCAGTCTCCTTTTTACCACTCTGCCGCTGTTCTCCGATCCCAGTCTCCTCTTTACCACTCTGCCGCTGCTTCTCCGATCCCAGTCTCCTCTTTACCACTCTGCCGCTGTTCTCCGATCCCAGTCTCCTTTTTACCACTCTGCCGCTGTTCTCCGATCCCAGTCTCCTTTTTACCACTCTGCCGCTGTTCTCCGATCCCAGTCTCCTCTTTACCACTCTGCCGCTGTTCTCCGATCCCAGTCTCCTCTTTACCACTCTGCCGTGTTCTCCGATCCCAGTCTCCTCTTTACCACTCTGCCGCTGTTCTCGATCCCAGTCTCCTCTTTACCACTCTGCCGCTGTTCTCTGATCCCAGTCTCCTCTTTTACCACTCTGCCGCTGTTCTCCGATCCCAGTCTCCTCTTTACCACTCTGCCGCTGTTCTCCGATCCAGTCTCCTCTTTACCACTCTGCCGCTGTTCTCGATCCCAGTCTCCTCTTTACCACTCTGCCGCTGTTCTCCGATCCCAGTCTCCTTTTTACCACTCTGCCGCTGTTCTCCTGATCCCAGTCTCCTTTTTACCACTCTGCCGCTGCTCTCCGATCCCAGTCTCCTTTTACCACTCCTGCCACTGCTCTCTGATCCCAGTCTCCTTTTTAACACTTGCCCCTGTTCCCTCGATCCCAGTCTCCTTTTTCCACTCTCTTGCCGCTGCCTCTCTCCGATCCCAGTCTCCTCTTTACCACTCCAACCTGTCTCCGATCCCAGTCTCCTTTTACCACTCTGCCACTGTGCTCAGATCCCAGTCTCCTTTTTACCACTCAGCCGCTGTTCTCCGATCCCAGTCTCCTCTTTCCACTCTGCCGCTGTTCTCCGAATCCCAGTCTCCTCTTTACCACTCTGCCGCTGTTCTCCGATCCTAGTCTCCTCTTACCACTCTGCCGCTGTTCCTCCGATCCCAGTCTCCTCTTTTTACCACTCTGCCGCTGTTCTCTGATCCCAGTCTCCTTTTTACCACTTGCCGCTGTTCTCCGATCCCAGTCTCCTCTTACCACTCTGCCACTGTTTCCGATCCCAGTCTCCTCTTTACCACTCTGCCCTGTTCTCCGATCCCAGTCTCCTCTTTACCACTCTGCCGCTGTTCTCCGATCCCAGTCTCCTTTTTACCACTCTGCCGCTGCTTCTCCGATCCCAGTCTCCTTTTTACCACTCTGCCGCTGTTCTCCGATCCCAGTCTCCTCTTTACCACTCTGCCGCTGTTCTCCTGATCCAGTCTCCTCTTTACCACTCTGCCGCTGTTCTCCGATCCCAGTCTCCTCTTTTACCACTCTGCCGCTGTTTCCGATCCCAGTCTCCTTTTTACACTCTGCCCGCTGCTCTCCGATCCCAGTCTCTCTTTACCACTCTGCCGCTGCTTCTCCGATCCCAGTCTCCTCTTTACCACTCTGCCACTGCTTCTCCGATCCCAGTCTCCTCTTTACCACTCTGCCGCTGTTCTCCGATCCCAGTCTCCTTTTTACCACTCTGCCCGCTGTTCTCCGATCCCAGTCTCCTTTTACCACTCTGCCGCTGCTTCTCCGATCCCAGTCTCCTCTTTACCACTCTGCCGCTGTTCTCCGATCCCAGTCTCCTCTTTACCACTCTGCGCTGTTCTCCGATCCCAGTCTCCTTTTACCACTCTGCCGATGTTCTCCGATCCAGTCTCCTTTTTACCACTCTGCCGCTGTTCTCCGATCCCAGTCTCCTTTTTACCACTCTGCCGCTGTTCTCCGATCCCAGTCTCCTCTTTACCACTCTGCCCGCTGTTCTCCGATCCCAGTCTCCTTTTTACCACTCTGCGCTGTTCTCCGCTCCCAGTCTCCTCTTTTACCACTCTGCCACTGTTCTCGATCCCAGTCTCCTCTTTACCACTCTGCCAGCTGTGCTCTGATCCCAGTCTCCTTTTTACCACTCTGCCGCTGTTCTCCGATCCCAGTCTCCTCTTTTACCACTCTGCCGCTGTTCTCCGATCCCAGTCTCCTCTTTACCACTCTGCCGCTGTTCTCCGATCCAGTCTCCTCTTTTACCACTCTGCCGCTGTTCTCCGATCCCAGTCTCCTCTTTTACAACTCTGCCGCTGTTCTCTGATCCCATTCTCCTTTTTACCACTCTGCCGCTGTTCTCCGATCCCAGTCTCCTTTTTACCACTCTGCCGCTGTTCTCCGATCCCAGTCTCCTCTTTACCACTCTGCCGCTGTTCTCTGATCCCAGTCTCCTTTTTACCACTCTGCCGCTGTTCTCCGATCCCAGTCTCCTTTTTACCACTCTGCCGCTGTTCTCCGATCCCAGTCTCCTCTTTACCACTCTGCCACTGTTCTCGATCCCAGTCTCCTCTTTAACACTCTGCCGCTGTTCTCCGATCCCAGTCTCCTCTTTACCACTCTGCCGCTGCCTCTCCGATCCCAGTCTCCTCTTTACCACTCTGCCGCTGTTCTCCGATCCCAGTCTCCTCTTTACCACTCTGCCGCTGTTCTCCGATCCCAGTCTCCTTTTTACCACTCTGCCGCTGTTCTCCGATCCCAGTCTCCTCTTTACCACTCTGCCGCTGTTCTCCGATCCCAGTCTCCTTTTTACCACTCTGCGCTGTTCTCCGATCCCAGTCTCCTCTTACCACTCTGCCGCTGTTCTCCTGATCCCAGTCTCCTTTTTACCACTCTGCCGCTGTTCTCCGATCCCAGTCTCCTTTTTACCACTCTGCCGCTGTTCTCCGATCCCAGTCTCCTCTTTACCACTCTGCCGCTGTTCTCCGATCCCAGTCTCCTCTTTACCACTCTGCCGCTGTTCTCCGATCCCAGTCTCCTTTTTACCACTCTGCCGCTGTTCTCAGATCCCAGTCTCCTTTTACCACTCTGCCACTGTTCTCGATCCCAGTCTCCTTTTTACCACTCTGCCGCTGTTCTCCGATCCCAGTCTCCTTTTTACCACTCTGCCGCTGCTCTCCGATCCCAGTCTCCTCTTTACCACTCTGCCGCTGTTCTCCGATCCCAGTCTCCTTTTTACCACTCTGCCGCTGTTCTCTGATCCCAGTCTCCTTTTTACCACTCTGCCGCTGTTCTCCGATCCCAGTCTCCTCTTTACCACTCTGCCGCTGTTCTCCGATCCCAGTCTCCTCTTTACCACTCTGCCGCTGTTCTCCGATCCAGTCTCCTTTTTACCACTCTGCCGCTGTTCTCCGATCCCAGTCTCCTCTTTACCACTCTGCCGCTGTCTCCTGATCCCAGTCTCCTTTTACCACTCTGCCGCTGTTCTCCGATCCCAGTCTCCTCTTTACCACTCTGCCGCTGTTCTCCGATCCCAGTCTCCTCTTTACCACTCTGCCGCTGTTCTCCGATCCCAGTCTCCTCTTTACCACTCTGCCGCTGTTCTCCGATCCCAGTCTCCTCTTTACCACTCTGCCGCTGTTCTCCGATCCAGTCTCCTCTTTACCACTCTGCCACTGTTCTCCGATCCCAGTCTCCTTTTTACCACTCTGCCGCTGTTCTCCGATCCCAGTCTCCTTTTACCACTCTGCCGCTGTCTCTCCGATCCCAGTCTCCTTTTACCACTCTGCCGCTGTTCTCCGATCCCAGTCTCCTTTTACCACTCTGCCAGCTGTTCTCCGATCCCAGTCTCCTCTTTACCACTCTGCCACTGTTCTCGATCCCAGTTCCTCTTTACCACTCTGCCACTGTTCTCTGATCCCAGTCTCCTTTTTACCACTCTGCCGCTGTTCTCCGATCCCAGTCTCCTTTTACCACTCTGCCGCTGTTCTCCGATCCCAGTCTCCTCTTTACCACTCTGCCGCTGTTCTCCGATCCCAGTCTCCTCTTTACCACTCTGCCGCTGTTCTCCGATCCCAGTCTCCTTTTTACCACTCTGCCGCTGTTCTCCGATCCCAGTCTCCTCTTTACCACTCTGCCGCTGTTCTCCGATCCCAGTCTCCTTTTTACCACTCTGCCGCTGTTCTCCGATCCCAGTCTCCTTTTACCACTCTGCCACTGTTCTCCGATCCCAGTCTCCTTTTTACCACTCTGCCGCTGTTCTCTGATCCCAGTCTCCTTTTTACCACTCTGCCGCTGTTCTCCGATCCCAGTCTCCTCTTTACCACTCTGCCGCTGTTCTCCGATCCCAGTCTCTTTTTACCACTCTGCCACTGCCTCTCCGATCCCAGTCTCCTTTTTACCACTCTGCCGCTGTTCTCCGATCCCAGTCTCCTTTTTACCACTCTGCCGCTGTTCTCCGATCCCAGTCTCCTTTTACCACTCTGCCACTGTTCTCCGATCCCAGTCTCCTTTTACCACTCTGCCGCTGTTCTCCGATCCCAGTCTCCTCTTTACCACTCTGCCGCTGTTCTCCGATCCCAGTCTCCTTTTTACCACTCTGCCGCTGTTCTCTCGATCCAGTCTCCTTTTTACCACTCTGCCGCTGTTCTCCGATCCCAGTCTCCTTTTTACCACTCTGCCGCTGTTCTCGATCCCAGTCTCCTCTTTACCACTCTGCCGCTGTTCTCCGATCCCAGTCTCCTCTTTACCACTCTGCCGCTGTTCTCCTGATCCCAGTCTCCTTTTTACCACTCTGCCGCTGTTCTCCGATCCCAGTCTCCTTTTTACCACTCTGCCGCTGTCTCCGATCCCAGTCTCCTTTTTACCACTCTGCCGCTGTTCTCCGATCCCAGTCTCCTCTTTACCACTCTGCCGCTGTTCTCCGATCCCAGTCTCCTTTTTACCACTCTGCGCTGTTCTCCGATCCCAGTCTCCTCTTTTACCACTCTGCCGCTGTTCTCCGATCCAGTCTCCTCTTTACCACTCTGCCGCTGTTCTCTGATCCAGTCTCCTTTTACCACTCTGCCGCTGTTCTCCGATCCCAGTCTCCTTTTTACCACTCTGCCGCTGTCTCTCGATCCCAGTCTCCTTTTACACTCTGCCGCTGTTCTCCGATCCCAGTCTCCTCTTTACCACTCTGCCCGCTGTTCTCCGATCCCAGTCTCCTCTTTACCACTCTGCCGCTGTTCTCAGATCCCAGTCTCCTCTTTACCACTCTGCCGCTGTTCTCTGATCCCAGTCTCTCTTTACCACTCTGCCGCTGTTCTCCGATCCCAGTCTCCTCTTTTACCACTCTGCCGCTGTTCTCCGATCCCAGTCTCCTCTTTTACCACTCTGCCGCTGTTCTCCGATCCCAGTCTCCTCTTTACCACTCTGCCGCTGTTCTCCGATCCCAGTCTCCTTTTACCACTCTGCCGCTGTTCTCCGATCCCAGTCTCCTCTTTTACCACTCTGCCGCTGCTTCTCTGATCCCTAGTCTCTTTTACCACTCTGCCGCTGTTCTCCGATCCCAGTCTCCTCTTTACCACTCTGCCCCTGTTCTCCGATCCCAGTCTCCTCTTTTACCACTCTGCCGTGTTCTCCGATCCCAGTCTCCTTTTACCACTCTGCCACTGTTCTCTGATCCCAGTCTCCTTTTTATCACTCTGCCGCTGTTCTCCGATCCCAGTCTCCTTTTTACCACTCTGCCGCTGTTCTCCGATCCCAGTCTCCTTTTTACCACTCTGCCGCTGTTCTCCGATCCCAGTCCTCCTTTTTACCACTCTGCCGCTGTTCTCCGATCCCAGTCTCCTTTACCACTCTGCCGCTGTTCTCCGATCCCAGTCTCCTTTTTACCACTCTGCCACTGTTCCTCAGATCCCAGTTCCTCTTTACCACTCTGCCGCTGTTCTCCGATCCCAGTCTCCTCTTTACCACTCTGCCGCTGTTCTCCGATCCCAGTCTCCTTTTTACCACTCTGCCGCTGCCTCTCCGATCCCGTCTCCTTTTTACCACTCTGCCGCTGTTCTCCGATCCCAGTCTCTCTTACCACTCTGCCACTGTTCTCCGATCCCAGTCACCTCTTTACCACTCTGCCGCTGTTCTCTGATCCCAGTCTCTTTTTACCACTCTGCCGTGTTCTCCGATCCCAGTCTCCTCTTACCACTCTGCCCTATTCTCCGATCACAGTCTCCTCTTTACCACTCTGCCGCTGTTCTCCGATCCAGTCTCCTCTTTACCACTCTGCCGCTGTCTCTCTGATCCCAGTCCTCCTCTTTACCACTCTGCCGCTGTCTCCGATCCCAGTCTCCTCTTTTACCACTCTGCCGCTGCTCTCAGATCCCAGTCTCCTCTTTACCACTCTGCCACTGTTCTCCGATCCCAGTCTCCTCTTTTACCACTCTGACCGCTGTTCTCCGATCCCAGTCTCCTCTTTTACCACTCTGCCGCTGTTCTCCGATCCTAGTCTCTCTTTACCACTCTGCCGCTGTTCTCGATCCCAGTCTCCTCTTTACCACTCTGCCGCTGTTCTCTGATCCCAGTTCCTCTTTTACCACTCTGCCGCTGTTCTCCGATCCCAGTCTCTCTTTTACCACTCTGCCGCTGTTCTCCGATCCCAGTCTCCTTTTTACCACTCTGCCGCTGTTCTCCGATCCCAGTCTCCTCTTTACCACTCTGCCGCTGTTCTCCGATCCCAGTCTCCTCTTTACCACTCTGCCCGCTGTTCTCTGAATCCAGTCTCCTCTTTACCACTCTGCCGCTGTTCTCCGATCCAGTCTCCTCTTTACCACTCTGCCGCTGTTCTCCGATCCCAGTCTCCTCTTTACCACTCTGCCGCTGTTCTCCGATCCCAGTCTCCTCTTTACCACTCTGCCGCTGTTCTCCGATCCCAGTCTCCTCTTTACCACTCTGCCACTGTTCTCCGATCCCAGTCTCCTTTTTTCCACTCTGCCGCTGTTCTCCGATCCCAGTCTCCTCCTTACCACTCTGCCCCTGTTCTCAGATCCCAGTCTCCTTCTTTACCACTCTGCCGCTGTTCTCCGATCCCAGTCTCCTTTTTACCACTCTGCCGCTGTTCTCCGATCCCAGTCTCCTCTTTACCACTCTGCCGCTGTTCTCCGATCCCAGTCTCCTCTTTACCACTCTGCCGCTGTTCTCCGATCCCAGTCTCCTCTTTTACCACTCTGCCGCTGTTCTCCGATCCCAGTCTCCTTTTACCACTCTGCCGCTGTTCTCCGATCCCAGTCTCCTCTTTACCACTCTGCCACTGTTCTCTGATACCAGTTTCCTCTTTACCACTCTGCCACTGTTCTCTGATCCCAGTCTCCTTTTTACCACTCTGCCGCTGTTCTCCGATCCCAGTCTCCTCTTTTCCACTCTGCCGCTGTTCTCCGATCCCAGTCTCCTCTTTACCACTCTGCCGCTGTTCTCCGATCCTAGTCTCCTTCTTTACCACTCTGCCGCTGTTCTCCGATCCCAGTCTCCTCTTTACCACTCTGCCGCTGTCTCTGATCCCAGTCTCCTCTTTACCACTTGCCGCTGTTCTCCGATCCCAGTCTCCTCGTTACCACTCTGCCACTGTTCTCCGATCCCAGTCTCCTCTTACCACTCAGCCCCTGTTCTCCGATCCCAGTCTCCTCTTTACCACTCTGCCACTGTTCTCAGATCCCAGTCTCCTCTTTACACTCTGCCGCTGTTCTCCGATCCTAGTCTCCTCTTTACCACTCTGCCGCTGTTCTCCGATCCCAGTCTCCTCTTTACCACTCTGCCGCTGTTCTCCGATCCCAGTCTCCTTTTTACCACTCTGCCGCTGTTCTCCGATCCCAGTCTCCTTTTTACCACTCTGCCACTGTTCTCGATCCCAGTCTCCTTTTACCACTCTGCCGCTGTTCTCCGATCCCAGTCTCCTCTTTACCACTCTGCCACTGGTCTCCGATCCCAGTCTCCTCTTTACCACTCTGCCGCTGTTCTCCGATCCCAGTCTCCTCTTTACCACTCTGCCGCTGTTCTCCGATCCCAGTCTCCTTTTTACCACTCTGCCGCTGTTCTCCGATCCCAGTCTCCTTTTTACCACTCTGCCGCTGTTCTCCGATCCCAGTCTCCTCTTTACCACTCTGCCCCTGTTCTCCGATCCCAGTCTACTCTTTACCACTCTGCCCCTGTTCTCCGTTCCCAGTCTCCTCTTTACCACTCTGCCGCTGTTCTCCGATCCTAGTCTCCTCTTTACCACTCTGCCGCTGTTCTCCGATCCCAGTCTCCTCTTTACCACTCTGCCGCTGTTCTCTGATCCCAGTCTCCTTTTTACCACTCAGCCGCTGTTCTCCGATCCCAGTCTCCTCTTTACCACTCTGCCACTGTTCTCCGATCCAGTCTCCTCTTTACCACTCTGCCGCTGTTCTCCGATCCCAGTCTCCTTTTTACCACTCTGCCGCTGTTCTCGATCCCAGTCTCCTTTTTACCACTCTGCCACTGTTCTCAGATCCCAGTCTCCTCTTTACCACTCTGCCGCTGTTCTCCTGATCCCAGTTCTCCTCTTTACCACTCTGCCGCTGTTCTCCGATCCCAGTCACCTCTTTAACACTCTGCCGCTGTTCTCCGCTCCCAGTCTCCTCTTTTACCACTCTGCGCTGTCTCTCCGATCCCAGTCCTCCTCTTTACCACTCGCACGCTGTTCTACGATCCCAGTCTCCCTTTTTACCACTCTGCCACTGTTTCTCCGATCCCAGTCTCCTCTTTACCACTCTGCCGCTGTTCTCCGATCCCAGTCTCCTCTTTACCACTGCCGCTGTTCTCCGATCCCAGTCTCCTCTTTACCACTCTGCCGCTGTTCTCCGATCCCAGTCTCCTCTTTACCACTCTGCCGCTGTTCTCCGATCCCAGTCTCCTCTTTACCACTCTGCCGCTGTTCTCCGATCCCAGTCTCCTCTTTACCACTCTGCCGCTGTTCTCCGATCCCAGTCTCCTCTTTACCACTCTGCCGCTGTTCTCCGATCCCAGTCTCCTCTTTACCACTCTGCCCGCTGTTCTCCGATCCCAGTCTCCTCTTTACCACTCTGCCGCTGTTCTCCGATCCCAGTGTCCTCCTTACCACTCTGCCGCTGTTCTCCGATCCCAGTCTCCTCTTTACCACTCTGCCATTATTCTCCGATCCCAGTCTCCTCTTTACCACTCTGCCAGCTGTTCTCGATCCCAGTCTCCTTTTACCACTCTGCCGCTGTTCTCCGATCCCAGTCTCCTCTTTACCACTCTGCCGCTGTTCTCCGATCCCAGTCTCCTCTTTACCACTCTGCCGCTGTTCTCCGATCCCAGTCTCCTCTTTACCACTCTGCCGCTGTTCTCCGATCCCAGTCTCCTCTTTACCACTCTGCCGCTGTTCTCCGATCCCAGTCTCCTCTTTACCACTCTGCCGCTGTTCTCCGATCCCAGTCTCCTCTTTACCACTCTGCCGCTGTTCTCCGATCCCAGTCTCCTCTTTACCACTCTGCCGCTGTTCTCCGATCCCAGTCTCCTCTTTACCACTCTGCCGCTGTTCTCCGATCCCAGTCTCCTCTTTACCACTCTGCCGCTGTTCTCCGATCCCAGTCTCCTCTTTACCACTCTGCCCCTGTTCTCCGATCCCAGTCTACTCTTTACCACTCTGCCCCTGTTCTCCGTTCCCAGTCTCCTCTTTACCACTCTGCCGCTGTTCTCCGATCCCAGTCTCCTTTTTACCACTCTGCCGCTGTTCTCCGATCCCAGTCCCATTTTTACCACGCTGCCACTGTGCTCTGATCCCAGTCTCCTTTTTACCACTCAGCCGCTGTTCTCCGATCCCAGTCTCCTCTTTACCACTCTGCCGCTGTTCTCCGATCCCAGTCTCCTCTTTACCACTCTGCCGCTGTTCTCCGATCCCAGTCTCCTCTTTACCACACTCTGCCGCTGTTCTCCGATCCAGTCTCCTCTTTACCACTCTGCCGCTGTTCTCTGATCCCAGTCTCCTCTTTACCACTCTGCCACTGTTCTCCGATCCCAGTCTCCTCTTTACCACTCTGCCACTGTTCTCCGATCCCAGTCTCCTTTTTACCACTCTGCCACTGTTCTCCGATCCCAGTCTCCTCTTTACCACTCTGCCGCTGTTCTCGATCCCAGTCACCTTTTTACCACTCTGCCAGCTGTTCTCCGATCCCAGTCTCCTTTTTACCACTCTGCCGCTGTTCTCCGATCCAGTCTCCTCTTTTACCACTCTGCCGCTGTTCTCCGATCCCAGTCTCCCTTTTACCACTCTGCCACTGTTCTCGATCCCAGTCTCCTTTTTACCACTCTGCCGCTGTTCCTCCGATCCCAGTCTCCTTTTTACCACTCTGCCGCTGTTCTCCGATCCCAGTCTCCTTTTTACCACTCTGCCGCTGTTCTCCGATCCCAGTCTCCTCTTTACCACTCTGCCGCTGTTCTCGATCCCAGTCTCCTTTTTACCACTCTGCCGCTGTTCTCCGATCCCAGTCTCCTCTTTACCACTCTGCCGCTGTTCTCCGATCCCAGTCTCCTCTTTACCACTCTGCCGCTGTCTCTCCGATCCCAGTCTCCTCTTTACCACTCTGCGCTGTTCTCCGATCCCAGTCTCCTCTTTACCACTCTGCCACTGTCCTCCGATCCCAGTCTCCTCTTTACCACTCTGCCGCTGTTCTCCGATCCCAGTCTCCTCTTTACCACTCTGCCGCTGTTCTCGATCCCAGTCTCCTCTTTACCACTCTGCCGCTGTTCTCCGATCCCAGTCTCCTCTTTACCACTCTGCCGCTGTTCTCCGATCCCAGTCTCCTCTTTTACCACTCTGCCGCTGTCTCCGATCCCAGTCTCCTCTTTACCACTCTGCCGCTGTTCTCCGATCCCAGTCTCCTTTTTACACTCTGCCGCTGTTCTCCGATCCCAGTCTCCTCTTTTACCACTCTGCCGCTGTTCTCCGATCCCAGTCTCCTCTTTACCACTCTGCCGCTGTTCTCCGATCCAGTCTCCTCTTTACCACTCTGCCGCTGTTCTCCGATCCCAGTCTCCTCTTTACCACTCTGCCGCTGTTCTCCGATCCCAGTCTCCTCTTTACCACTCTGCCCTGTTCTCCGATCCAGTCTCCTCTTTACCACTCTGCCGCTGTTCTCCGATCCCAGTCTCCTCTTTACCACTCTGCCGCTGTTCTCGATCCAGTCTCCTTTTTACCACTCTGCCGCTGTTCTCCGATCCCAGTCTCCTTTTTACCACTCTGCCAGCTGTTCTCCGATCCCAGTCTCCTCTTTACCACTCTGCGCTGTTCTCCGATCCCAGTCTCCTTTTTACCACTCTGCCGCTGTTCTCCGATCCCAGTCTCCTTTTACCACTCTGCCGCTGTTCTCCGATCCCAGTCTCCTCTTTACCACTCTGCCGCTGTTCTCCGATCCTAGTCTCCTCTTTACCACTCTGCCGCTGTTCTCTGATCCCAGTCTCCTCTTTACCACTCTGCCGCTGTTCTCCGATCCCAGTCTCCTCTTTACCACTCTGCCGCTGTTCTCCGATCCCAGTCTCCTCTTTACCACTCTGCCGCTGTTCTCCGATCCCAGTCTCCTTTTTACCACTCTGCCGCTGTTCTCCGATCCCAGTCTCCTCTTTACCACTCTGCCACTGTTCTCAGATCCCAGTCTCCTCTTTACCACTCTGCCGCTGTTCTCCGATCCCAGTCTCCTCTTTACCACTCTGCCGCTGTTCTCCGATCCCAGTCTCCTTTTTACCACTCTGCCACTGTTCTCCGATCCCAGTCTCCTCTTTACCACTCTGCCGCTGTTCTCCGATCCCAGTCTCCTTCTTTACCACTCTGCCACTGTTCCTCGATCCCAGTCTCCTTTTTACCACTCTGCCGCTGTTCTCCGATCCCAGTCTCCTCTTTACCACTCTGCCACTGTCTCTCCGATCCCAGTCTCCTCTTTACCACTCTGCCGCTGTTCTCCGATCCCAGTCTCCTCTTTACCACTCTGCCGCTGTTCTCCGATCCCAGTCTCCACTTTACCACTCTGCCGCTGTTCTCTGATCCCAGTCTCCTCTTTACCACTCTGCCGCTGTTCTCGATCCCAGTCTCCTCTTTACCACTCTGCCGCTGTTCTCCGATCCCAGTCTCCTCTTTACCACTCTGCCGCTGTTCCTCCGATCCCAGTCTCCTTTTTACCACTCTGCCGCTGTTCTCCGATCCCAGTCTCCTCTTTACCACTCTGCCGCTGTTCTCCGATCCCAGTCTCCTCTTTACCACTCTGCCACTGTTCTCCGATCCCAGTCTCCTTTTAACCACTCTGCGCTGCTGCCTCTCGATCCCAGTCTCCTCTTTGCCCACTCCAACGCTGTTCTCCGATCCCAGTCCCCTTTTTACCACTCTGCCACTGTGCTCTGATCCCTGTCTCCTTTTTACCACTCTGCCGCTGCTCTCCGATCCCAGTCTCCTCTTTTACCACTCCAGCCGATGTTCTCCGATCCCAGTCTCCTTTTTACCACTCTGCCCGCTGTTCTCCGATCCCAGTCCCCTTTTTACCACTCTGCCACTGTTCTCTGATCCCAGTCTCCTTTTTACCACTCTGCCCGCTGTTCTCCGATCCCAGTCTCCTCTTTTACCACTCTCGCCGCTGTTCTCCGATCCAGTCTCCTCTTTACCACTCTGCCCCTGTTCTCCTGATCCCAGTCTCCTCTTTCCCACTCTGCCGCTGTTCTCCGATCCCAGTCTCCTTTTTACTACTCTGCCGCTGTTCTCCGATCCCAGTCTCCTTTTTACCACTCTGCCATTGTTCTCCGATCCCAGTCTCCTTTTTACCACTCTACCGCTGCCTCTCCGATCCCAGTCTCTTTTACCACTCTCCCACTGCCTCTCCGATCCCAGTCACCTTTTTACCACTCTGCCGCTGTTCTCCGATCCCAGTGTCCTCCTTACCACTCTGCCGCTGTTCTCCGATCCCAGTCTCTTTTTTACCACTCTGCCGCTGTTCTCTGATCCCAGTCTCTTTTTTACCACTCTGCCGCTGTTCTCCGATCCCAGTCTCCTCTTTACCACTCTGCCGCTGTTCTCCGATCCCAGTCTCCTTTTTACCACTCTGCCGCTGTTCTCCGATCCCAGTCTCCTTTTTACCACTCTGCCGCTGTTCTCCGATCCTAGTCTCTTTACCCCTCTGCCGCTGTTCTCCGATCCCAGTCACCTCTTTACCACTCTGCCGCTGTTCTCTGATCCCAGTTTCATTTTTACCACTCTGCCGGTGTTCTCCGATCCCAGTCTCCTCATTACCACTCTGCCACTATTCTCCGATCCCAGTCTCCTCTTTACCACTCTGCCGCTGTTCTCCGATCCCAGTCTCCTTTTTACCACTCTGCCGCTGTTCTCCGATCCCAGTCTCCTTTTTACCACTCTGCCACTGTTCTCAGATCCTAGTCTCCGCTTTACCACTCTGCCGCTGTTCTCTGATACCAGTTTCCTCTTTACCACTCTGCCACTGTTCTCTGATCCCAGTCACCTTTTTAACACTCTGCCGCTGTTCCCCGATCCCAGTTTCCTTTTTACCACTCTGCCGCTGACTCTCCGATCCCAGTCTCCTCTTTGCCACTCTAACGTTGTTCTCCGATCCCAGTCCCCTTTTTACCACTCTGCCACTGTTCTCCGATCCCAGTCCCATTTTTACCACTCTGCCACTGTGCTCTGATCCCAGTCTCCTTTTTACCACTCAGCCGCTGTTCTCCGATCCCAGTCTCCTCTTTTCCACTCTGCCGCTGTTCTCCAATCCCAGTCTCCTCGTTACCACTCTGCCGCTGTTCTCCGATCCTAGTCTCCTCTTTACCACTCTGCCGCTGTTCTCCGATCCCAGTCTCCTCTTTACCACTCTGCCGCTCTTCTCTGATCCCAGTCTCCTTTTTACCACTTTGCCGCTGTTCTCCGATCCCAGTCTCCTCGTTACCACTCTGCCACTGTTTTCCGATCCCAGTCTCCTCTTTACCACTCTGCCCCTGTTCTCCGATCCCAGTCTCCTTTTTACCACTCTGCCACTGTTCTCAGATCCCAGTTTCCTCTTTACCACTCTGCCACTGTTCTCTGATCCCAGTCACCTTTTTAACACTTTGCCGCTGTTCCCCGATCCCAGTCTCCTTTTTACCACTCTGCCGCTGCCTCTCCGATCCCAGTCTCCTCTTTGCCACTCCAACGCTGTTCTCCGATCCCAGTCCCCTTTTTACCACTCTGCCACTGTGCTCTGATCCCAGTCTCCTTTTTACCACTCAGCCGCTGTTCTCCGATCCCAGTCTCCTCTTTTCCATTCTGCCGCTGTTCTCCAATCCCAGTCTCCTCGTTACCACTCTGCCGCTGTTCTCCGATCCTAGTCTCCTCTTTACCACTCTGCCGCTGTTCTCCGATCCCAGTCTCCTCTTTACCACTCTGCCGCTGTTCTCTGATCCCAGTCTCCTTTTTACCACTTGCCGCTGTTCTCCGATCCAGTCTCCTCGTTACCACTCTGCCAGCTGTTTTCCGATCCCAGTCTCCTCTTTACCACTCTGCCCCTGTTCTCCGATCCCAGTCTCCTTTTTACCACTCTGCCGCTGTTCTCCGATCCCAGTCTCCTTTTTACCACTCTGCCACTGTTCTCAGATCCCAGTTTCCTCTTTACCACTCTGCCACTGTTCTCTGATCCCAGTCACCTTTTTAACACTTTGCCGCTGTTCCCCGATCCCAGTCTCCTTGTTACCACTCTGCCGCTGCCTCTCCGATCCCAGTCTCCTCTTTGCCACTCCAACGCTGTTCTCCGATCCCAGTCCCCTTTTTACCACTCTGCCACTGTTCTCCGATCCCAGTCTCCTTTTTACCACTCTGCCGCTGTTCTCCGATCCCAGTCTCCTCTTTACCACTCTGCCGCTGTTCTCCGATCCCAGTCTCCTCTTTACCACTCTGCCGCTGTTCTCCGATCCCAGTCTCCTCTTTACCACTCTGCCCCTGTTCTCCGATCCCAGTCTCCTCTTTACCACTCTGCCGCTGTTCTCCGATCCCAGTCTCCTCTTTACCACTCTGCCGCTGTTCTCCGATCCCAGTCTCCTCTTTACCACTCTGCCGCTGTTCTCCGATCCCAGTCTCCTCTGTTACCACTCTGCCACTGTTTTCCGATCCCAGTCTCCTCTTTACCACTCTGCCGCTGTTCTCAGATCCCAGTCTCCTCTTTACCACTCTGCCGCTGTTCTCCGATCCCAGTCTCCTTTTTACCACTCTGCCCCTGTTCTCCGTTCCCAGTCTCCTCTTTACCACTCTGCCGCTGTTCTCCGATCCCAGTCTCCTCTTTACCACTCTGCCGCTGTTCTCCGATCCCAGTCCCATTTTTACCACTCTGCCACTGTGCTCTGATCCCAGTCTCCTTTTTACCACTCAGCCGCTGTTCTCCGATCCCAGTCTCCTCTTTACCACTCTGCCGCTGTTCTCCAATCCCAGTCTCCTCGTTACCACTCTGCCGCTGTTCTCCGATCCTAGTCTCCTCTTTACCACTCTGCCGCTGTTCTCCGATCCCAGTCTCCTCTTTACCACTCTGCCGCTGTTCTCTGATCCCAGTCTCCTTTTTACCACTCTGCCGCTGTTCTCCGATCCCAGTCTCCTCTTTACCACTCTGCCACTGTTCTCCGATCCCAGTCTCCTCTTTACCACTCTGCCCCTGTTCTCCGATCCCAGTCTCCTTTTTACCACTCTGCCGCTGTTCTCCGATCCCAGTCTCCTTTTTACCACTCTGCCACTGTTCTCAGATCCCAGTTTCCTCTTTACCACTCTGCCACTGTTCTCTGATCCCAGTCACCTTTTTAACACTTTGCCGCTGTTCTCCGATCCCAGTCCCCTTTTTTCCACTCTGCCGCTGTTCTCCGATCCCGGTCCACTTTTTACCACTCTGCCGCTGTGCTCCGATCCCAGTCTCCTTTTTTACCACTCTGCAGCTGTTCTCCGATCCCAGTCTCCTTTTTACACTCTGCCGCTGTTCTCCGATCCCAGTCTCCTCTTTACCACTCTGCCGCTGTTCTCGATCCCAGTCTCCTCTTTACCACTCTGCCGCTGTTCTCCGATCCAGTCTCCTCTTTACCACTCTGCCGCTGTTCTCCGATCCCAGTCTCCTCTTTACCACTCTGCCGCTGTTCTCCGATCCCAGTCTCCTCTTTACCACTCTGCCGCTGTTCTCCGATCCCAGTCTCCTCTTTTACCACTCTGCCGCTGTTCTCCGATCCCAGTCTCCTCTTTACCACTCTGCCCCTGTTCTCCGATCCCAGTCTCCTCTTTACCACTCTGCCGCTGTTCTCCGATCCCAGTCTCCTTTTACCACTCTGCCGCTGTTCTCCGATCCCAGTCTCCTCTTTACCACTCTGCCACTGTCCTCCGATCCCAGTCTCCTCTTTTACCACTCTGCCGCTGTTCTCCGATCCCAGTTCCTTTTACCACTCTGCCACTGTTCTCCGATCCCAGTCTCCTTTTACCACTCTGCCACTGTTCTCCGATCCCAGTCACCTTTTTACCACTCTGCCGCTGTTCTCCGATCCCAGTCTCCTTCTTTACCCACTCTGCCGCTGTTCTCCGATCCCAGTCTCCTCTTATCCACTCAGCCGCTGTTCTCCGATCCCAGTCACCTTTTTACCACTCTGCCGCTGTTCTCCCGATCCCAGTCTCCTGTTTACCAATCTGCCGCTGCCTCTCCGATCCCAGTCTCCTCTTTGCCACTCAGCCGCTGTTCTCCGATCCCAGTCTCCTCTTTACCACTCTGCCGCTGTTCTCAGATCCCAGTCTCCTCTTTACCACTCTGCCACTGTTCTCCGATCCCAGTCTCCTCTTTACCACTCTGCCGCTGTTCTCCGATCCCAGTCTCCTCTTTACCACTCTGCCGCTGTTCTCCGATCCCAGTCTCCTTTTACCACTCTGCTGCTGTTCTCCGATCCCAGTCTCCTTTTTACCACTCTGCCGCTGCTCTCGATCCCAGTCTCCTTTTTACCACTCTGCCCGCTGCTTCTCCGATCCCAGTCTCCTCTTTACCACTCTGCCGCTGTTCTCCGATCCCAGTCTCCTCTTTACCACTCTGCCGCTGTTCTCCGATCCCAGTCTCCTTTTTACCACTCTGCCGCTGTCTCTCGATCCCAGTCTCCTTTTTACCACTCTGCCGCTGTTCTCCGATCCCAGTCTCCTCTTTACCCACTCTGCCGCTGTTCTCCGATCCCAGTCTCCTTTTTACCACTCTGCCGCTGTTCTCCGATCCCAGTCTCCTTTTTACCACTCTGCCGCTGTTCTCCGATCCCAGTCCCTCTTTACCACTCTGCCGCTGTTCTCCGATCCCAGTCTCCTCTTTACCACTCTGCCGCTGTTCTCCGATCCCAGTCTCCTCTTTACCACTCTGCCGCTGTTCTCCGATCCAGTCTCCTCTTTACCACTCTGCCACTGTTCTCCGATCCCAGTCTCCTCTTTACCACTCTGCCGCTGTTCTCCGATCCCAGTCTCCTTTTTACCACTCTGCCGCTGTTCTCCGATCCCAGTCTCCTTTTTACCACTCTGCCACTGTTCTCCGATCCCAGTCTCCTTTTTACCACTCTGCCGCTGTTCTCCGATCCCAGTCTCCTCTTTACCACTCTGCCGCTGTTCTCCGATCCCAGTCTCCCTTTTTACCACTCTGCCGCTGTTCTCCGATCCCAGTCCCCTTTTTACCACTCTGCCGCTGACTCTCCGATCCCAGTCTCCTCTTTTACCACTCAGCCGCTGTTCTCCGATCCCAGTCTCCTCTTTACCACTCTACCGCTGTTCTCCGATCCCAGTCCCCTTTTTATGACTCTGCCGCTGTTCTCCGATCCCAGTTTCCTCTTTACCACTCTGCCACTGTTATCTGATCCCAGTCTCCTCTTTGCCACTCCAACGTTGTTCTCCGATCCCAGTCCCCTTTTTACCACTCTGCCGCTGTTCTCCGATCCCAGTCTCCTTTTTACCACTCTGCCGCTGTTCCCCGATCCCAGTCTCCTTTTTACCACTCTGCCGCTGTTCTGCGATCCCAGTCTCCTTTTTACCACTCTGCCGCTGTTCCCCGATCCCAGTCTCCTTTTTACCACTCTGCCGCTGTCCTCCGATCCCAGTTTCCTCTTTACCACTCTGCCGCTGTTCTCCGATCCCAGTCTCCTTTTTACCACTCTGCCGCTGTTCTCCGATCCCAGTCCCCTTTTTACCACTCTGCCACTGTTCTCCGATCCCAGTCTCCTTTTTACCACTCTGCCGCTGTTCTCCGATCCCAGTCTCCTCTTTACCACTCTGCCGCTGTTCTCCGATCCCAGTCTCCTCTTTACCACTCTGCACGCTGCCTCTCCGATCCCAGTCCCCTTTTTACCACTCTGCCACTGTTCTCTGATCCCCAGTCTCCTTTTTACCACTCTGCCGCTGTTCTCCGATCCCAGTCTCCCTCTTTTACCACTCTGCCGCTGTTCTCCGATCCCAGTCTCCTTTTTACCACTCTGCCGCTGTTCTCCGATCCCAGTCTCCTCTTTACCACTCTGCCGCTGTTCTCCGATCCAGTCTCCTCTTTACCACTCTGCCGCTGTTCTCCGATCCCAGTCTCCTTTTTACCACTCTGCCGCTGTTCTCCGATCCCAGTCTCCTCTTTACCACTCTGCCACTGTTCTCCGATCCCAGTCTCCTCTTTACCACTCTGCCGCTGTTCTCAGATCCCAGTCTCCTTTTTACCACTCTGCCGCTGTTCTCCGATCCCAGTCTCCTTTTTACCACTCTGCCACTGTTCTCCGATCCCAGTCTCCTCTTTACCACTCTGCCGCTGTTCTCCGATCCCAGTCTCCTCTTTACCACTCTGCCGCTGTTCTCCGATCCCAGTCTCCTTTTTACCACTCTGCCGCTGTTCTCCGATCCTAGTCTCTTTACCACTCTGCCGCTGTTCTCCGATCCCAGTCACCTCTTTACCACTCTGCCGCTGTTCTCTGATCCCAGTCTCATTTTTACCACTCTGCCGGTGTTCTCTGATCCCAGTCTCCTCATTACCACTCTGCCACTGTTCTCCGATCCCAGTCTCCTCTTTACCACTCTGCCGCTGTTCTCCGATCCCAGTCTCCTCTTTACCACTCTGCCGCTGTTCTCCGATCCCAGTCTCCTTTTTACCACTCTGCCGCTGTTCTCCGATCCCAGTCTCCTTTTTACCACTCTGCCACTGTTCTCAGATCCTAGTCTCCTCTTTACCACTCTGCCGCTGTTCTCTGATACCAGTTTCCTCTTTACCACTCTGCCACTGTTCTCTGATCCCAGTCACCTTTTTAACACTCTGCCGCTGTTCCCCGATCCCAGTTTCCTTTTTACCACTCTGCCGCTGACTCTCCGATCCCAGTCTCCTCTTTGTCACTCTAACGTTGTTTTCCGATCCCAGTCCCCTTTTTACCACTCTGCCACTGTTCTCCGATCCCAGTCCCATTTTTACCACTCTGCCACTGTGCTCTGATCCCAGTCTCCTTTTTACCACTCAGCCGCTGTTCTCCGATCCCAGTCTCCTCTTTTCCACTCTGCCGCTGTTCTCCAATCCCAGTCTCCTCGTTACCACTCTGCCGCTGTTCTCCGATCCTAGTCTCCTCTTTACCACTCTGCCGCTGTTCTCCGATCCCAGTCTCCTCTTTACCACTCTGCCGCTGTTCTCTGATCCCAGTCTCCTTTTTACCACTTTGCCGCTGTTCTCCGATCCCAGTCTCCTCGTTACCACTCTGCCACTGTTTTCCGATCCCAGTCTCCTCTTTACCACTCTGCCCCTGTTCTCCGATCCCAGTCTCCTTTTTACCACTCTGCCGCTGTTCTCCGATCCCAGTCTCCTTTTTACCACTCTGCCACTGTTCTCAGATCCCAGTTTCCTCTTTACCACTCTGCCACTGTTCTCTGATCCCAGTCACCTTTTTAACACTTTGCCGCTGTTCCCCGATCCCAGTCTCCTTTTTACCACTCTGCCGCTGCCTCTCCGATCCCAGTCTCCTCTTTGCCACTCCAACGCTGTTCTCCGATCCCAGTCCCCTTTTTACCACTCTGCCACTGTGCTCTGATCCCTGTCTCCTTTTTACCACTCAGCCGCTGTTCTCCGATCCCAGTCTCCTCTTTTCCACTCTGCCGCTGTTCTCCAATCCCAGTCTCCTCGTTACCACTCTGCCGCTGTTCTCCGATCCTAGTCTCCTCTTTACCACTCTGCCGCTGTTCTCCGATCCCAGTCTCCTCTTTACCACTCTGCCGCTGTTCTCTGATCCCAGTCTCCTTTTTACCACTTTGCCGCTGTTCTCCGATCCCAGTCTCCTCGTTACCACTCTGCCACTGTTTTCCGATCCCAGTCTCCTCTTTACCACTCTGCCCCTGTTCTCCGATCCCAGTCTCCTTTTTACCACTCTGCCGCTGTTCTCCGATCCCAGTCTCCTCTTTTACCACTCTGCCACTGTTCTCCGATCCCAGTCTCCTCTTTACCACTCTGCCACTGTTCTCCGATCCCAGTCACCTTTTTACCACTCTGCCGCTGTTCTCCGATCCCAGTCTCCTTTTTACCACTCTGCCAGCTGCTCTCCGATCCCAGTCTCCTCTTTACCACTCAACGCTGTTCTCGATCCCAGTCTCCTTTTACCACTCTGCCGCTGTTCTCTGATCCCAGTCTCCTTTTTACCACTCAGCCGCTGTTCTCGATCCCAGTCTCCTCTTTACCACTCTGCCGCTGTTCTCCGATCCCAGTCTCCTCTTTACCACTCTGCCGCTGTTCTCCGATCCCAGTCTCCTCTTTACCACTCTGCCGCTGTTCTCCGATCCCAGTCTCCTCTTTACCACTCTGCCGCTGTCTCTCGATCCCAGTCTCCTCTTTTACCACTCTGCCGCTGTTCTCCGATCCCAGTCTCCTCTTTACCACTCTGCCGCTGTTCTCCGATCCCAGTCTCCTCTTTTACCACTCTGCCGCTGTTCTCCGATCCCAGTCTCCTCTTTACCACTCTGCCGCTGTTCTCCGATCCCAGTCTCCTCTTTACCACTCTGCCGCTGTTCTCCGATCCCAGTCTCCTCTTTACCACTCTGCCGCTGTTCTCCGATCCCAGTCTCCTCTTTACCACTCTGCCGCTGTTCTCCGATCCCAGTCTCCTCTTTACCACTCTGCCGCTGTTCTCCGATCCCAGTCTCCTCTTTACCACTCTGCCGCTGTTCTCCGATCCCAGTCTCCTCTTTACCACTCTGCCGCTGTTCTCCGATCCCAGTCTCCTCTTTACCACTCTGCCGCTGTTCTCAGATCCAGTCTCCTCTTTACCACTCTGCCGCTGTTCTCCGATCCCAGTCTCCTTTTTACCACTCTGCCACTGTTCTCAGATCCTAGTCTCCTCTTTACCACTCTGCCGCTGTTCTCCGATCCCAGTCTCCTTTTTGCCACTCTGCCGCTGTTCTCCGATCCCAGTCTCCTTTTTACCACTCTGCCACTGTTCTCAGATCCTAGTCTCCTCTTTACCACTCTGCCGCTGTTCTCTGATCCCAGTTTCCTCTTTACCACTCTGCCACTGTTCTCTGATCCCAGTCCCCTTTTTACCACTCTGCCACTGTGCTCTGATCCCAGTCTCCTTTTTAACACTCAGCCGCTGTTCTCCGATCCCAGTCTCCTCTTTACCACTCTGCCGCTGTTCTCCAATCCCAGTCTCCTCGTTATCACTCTGCCGCTGTTCTCCGATCCCAGTCTCCTCGTTACCACTCTGCCACTGTTTTCCGATCCCAGTCTCCTCTTTACCACTCTGCCCCTGTTCTCCGATCCCAGTCTCCTTTTTACCACTCTGCCGCTGTTCTCCGATCCCAGTGTCCTTTTTACCACTCTGCCACTGTTCTCAGATCCCAGTTTCCTCTTTACCACTCTGCCACTGTTCTCTGATCCCAGTCACCTTTTTAACACTCTGCCGCTGTTCCCCGATCCCAGTCTCCTTTTTACCACTCTGCCGCTGCCTCTCCGATCCCAGTCTCCTCTTTGCCACTCCAACGCTGTTCTCCGATCCCAGTCCCCTTTTTACCACTCTGCCACTGTGCTCTGATCCCAGTCTCCTTTTTACCACTCAGCCGCTGTTCTCCGATCCCAGTCTCCTCTTTACCACTCTGCCGCTGTTCTCCAATCCCAGTCTCCTCGTTACCACTGCTGCTGTTCTCCGATCCTAGTCTCCTCTTTACCACTCTGCCGCTGTTGTCTGATCCCAGTCTCCTCTTTACCACTCTGCCGCTGTCCTCTGATCCCAGTCTCCTCTTTACCACTCTGCCGCTGTTCTCCGATCCCAGTCTCCTCGTTACCACTCTGCCGCTGTTCTCCGATCCCAGTCTCCTCTTTACCACTCTGCCCCTGTTCTCCGATCCCAGTCTCCTCTTTACCACTCTGCTGCCGTTCTCCGATCCCAGTCTCCTCTTTACCACTCTGCCCCTGTTCTCCGTTCCCAGTCTCCTCTTTACCACTTTGCTGCTGTTCTCCGATCCCAGTCTCCTTTTTACCACTCTGCCACTGTTCTCAGATCCTAGTCTCCTCTTTACCACTCTGCCGCTGTTCTCTGATCCCAGTTTCCTCTTTACCACTCTGCCACTGTTCTCTGATCCCAGTCACCTTTTTAACACTCTGCCGCTGTTCCCCGATCCCAGTCTCCTTTTTACCACTCTGCCGCTGCCTCTCCGATCCCAGTCTCCTCTTTGCCACTCCAACGTTGTTCTCCGATCCCAGTCCCTTTTTTACCACTCTGCCGCTGTTCTCCGATCCCAGTCCCATTTTTACCACTCTGCCACTGTGCTCTGGTCCCAGTCTCCTTTTTTCCACTCAGCCGCTGTTCTCCGATCCCAGTCTCCTCTTTACCACTCTGCCGCTGTTCTCCGATCCTAGTCTCCTCCTTACCACTCTGCCCCTGTTCTCTGATCCCAGTCTCCTCTTTACCACTCTGCCGCTGTTCTCCGATCCCAGTCTCCTTTTTACTACTCTGCCGCTGTTCTCCGATCCCAGTCTCCTTTTTACCACTCTGCCATTGTTCTCCGATCCCAGTCTCCTTTTTACCACTCTACCGCTGCCTCTCCAATCCCAGTCTCTTTTTTACCACTCTGCCACTGTTCTCCGATCCCAGTCCCCTTTTTTCCACTCTGCCGCTGTTCTCCGATCCCGGTCCACTTTTTACCACTCTGCCGCTGTGCTCCGATCCCAGTCTCCTTTTTACCACTCAGCCGCTGTTCTCCGATCCCAGTTTTCTCTTTACCAATCAGCCGCTCTTCTCCGATCTCAGTCTCCTCTTTACCATTCTGCCACTGCCCCTCCGATCCCAGTCTCCTTTTTACCACTCTGCCACTACCCTCCGATCCCAGTCTCCTTTTTACCACTCTGCCGCTGTTCTCCGATCCCAGTCTCCTTTTTACCACTTTGCCATTGTTCTCCGATCCCAGTCTTTTTTACCACTCTGCCGCTGTTCTCCGATCCCAGTCTCCTGTTTACCACTCAGCCGCTGTTCTCCGATCCCAGTCTCCTCTTTACCACTCTGCCGCTGTTCTCCGATCCCAGTCTCCTTTTTACCACTCTGCTGCTGCCCCTCCGATCCCAGTCTCCTTTTTACCACTCTGTCACTGTTCCCCGATCCCAGTCTCCTTTTTACCACTCCCCCGCTGCCCCTCCGATCCCAGTCTCCTCTTTACCACTCTACCGCTGTTCTCCGATCCCAGTCCCCTTTTTATGACTCTGCCGCTGTTCTCCGATCCCAGTCCCCTTTTTACCACTCTGCCACGGTGTCCGATCCCAGTCTCCTTTTTACCACTCTGCCGCTGTTCTCCGATGCCAGTCTCCTCTTTACCACTCTGCCGCTGTTCTCCGATCCCAGTCTCCTCTTTACCACTCTGTCACTGTTCTCTGATCCCAGTCTCCTTTTTAACTCTGCCGCTGTTCTCCGATCCCAGTCTCCTTTTTACCACTCTGCCGCTGTTCCCCGATCCCAGTCTCCTTTTTACCACTCTCCCGATGCCCCTCCGATCCCAGTTTCCTCTTTACCACTCTACCGCTGTTCTCCGATCCCAGTCCACTTTTTACGACTCTGCCGCTGTTCTCCAATCCCAGTCTCCTTTTTACCACTCTGCCGCTGTTCTCCGATGCCAGTCTCCTCTTTACCACTCTGCCGTTGTTCTCCGATTCCAGTCTCCTCTTTACCACTCTGCCACTGCCTCTCTTATTCCAGTCTCCTTTTTACAACTCTGCCACTGTTCTCTGATCCCATTCTCCTTTTAACCACTCTGCCGCTGTTCTCTGATCCCAGTCCCCTTTTTACCACTCTGCCGCTGTTCTCTGATCCCAGTTTCCTCTTTACCACTCTGCCACCATTCTCTGATCCCAGTCTGCTCTTTACCACTCTGCTGCTACCTCTCCCATACCAGTCTTCATTTTACCACTCTGCCGCTGTTCTCTGATCCCAGTTTCCTTTTTACCACTCTACCACTGCCTCTCCAATCCCAGTCTCCTTTTTACCACTCTGCTGCTGTTCTCCGATCCCAGTCCCCTTTTTTCCACTCTGCCGCTGTTCTCCGATCCCAGTCTTCTTTTTACCACTCTGCCGCTGTTCTCCGATCCCAGTCTCGTTTTTACCACTCTGCCGCTGTTCTCCGATCCTAGTCTCCTCTTTACCACTCTGCCGCTGTTCTCTGATCCCAGTCTCCTCTTTACCACTCTGCCGCTGTTCTCCGATCCCAGTCTCCACTTTACCACTCTGCCGCTGTTCTCTGATCCCAGTCTCCTTTTTACCACTCTGCAGCTGTTCTCTGATCCTAGTCTCCTGTTTACCACTCTGCCGTTGTTGTCCGATCCCAGTCTCCTTTTTACCACTCTCCCACTGCCTCTCCGATCCCAGTCTCCTCTTTACCACTCTTCCACTGCCTCTCCGATCCCAGTCACATTTTTACCACTCTACCGCTGCCACTCCGATCCCAGTCTCCTTTTTACCACTCTGCCGCTGTTCTCCGATCCCAGTCTTCTTTTTACCACCCTGCTGCTGTTCTCCGATCCCTGTCTCCTTTATACCACTCTACCACTACCCCTCCGATCCCAGTCTCCTTTTTACCACTCTGCCGCTGTTCTCCGATCCCAGTCTCCTCTTTACCACTCTGCCGCTGTTCTCCGATCCCAGTCTCCTCTTTACCACTCTGCCGCTGTTCTCCGATCCTAGTCTCTTTACCACTCTGCCGCTGTTCTCCGATCCCAGTCTCCTCTTTACCACTCTGCCGCTGTTCTCCGATCCCTGTCTCCTCTTTACCACTCTGCCGCTGTTCTGCGATCCCAGTCTCCTTTTTACCACTCTGCCGCTGTTCTCCGGTCGCAGTCTTCTTTTTACCACCCTACTGCTGTTCTCCGATCCCAGTTTCCTTTTTACCACTCTCCCACTGCCTCTCCAATCCCAGTCTCCTCTTTACCACTCTACCGCTGTTCTCCAATCCCAGTCTCATTTTTACCACTCTGCCGCTGTTCTCCGATCCCAGTCTCCTATTTATCACTCTGCTACTGTTCTCCGATCCCAGTTTCCTTTTTACCACTCTACCACTGCCTCTGCAATCCCAGTCTCCTTTTTACCACTCTGCCGCTGTTCTCCTATCCCAGTCTCCTTTTTACCACTCTGCCGCTGTTCTCCGATCCCAGTCTCCTTTTTACCACACTGCTGCTGTTCTCCGATCCCAGTCCCGTTTTTACCACTCTGCCGCTGTTCTCCGATCCCAGTTTTCTCTTTACCAATCAGCCGCTCTTCTCCGATCTCAGTCTCCTCTTTACCATTCTGCCACTGCCCCTCCGATCCCAGTCTCCTTTTTACCACTCTGCCACTACCCTCCGATCCCAGTCTCCTTTTTACCACTCTGCCGCTGTTCTCCGATCCCAGTCTCCTTTTTACCACTTTGCCATTGTTCTCCGATCCCAGTCTTTTTTACCACTCTGCCGCTGTTCTCCGATCCCAGTCTCCTGTTTACCACTCAGCCGCTGTTCTCCGATCCCAGTCTCCTCTTTACCACTCTGCCGCTGTTCTCCGATCCCAGTCTCCTTTTTACCACTCTGCTGCTGCCCCTCCGATCCCAGTCTCCTTTTTACCACTCTGTCACTGTTCCCCGATCCCAGTCTCCTTTTTACCACTCCCCCGCTGCCCCTCCGATCCCAGTCTCCTCTTTACCACTCTACCGCTGTTCTCCGATCCCAGTCCCCTTTTTATGACTCTGCCGCTGTTCTCCGATCCCAGTCCCCTTTTTACCACTCTGCCACGGTGTCCGATCCCAGTCTCCTTTTTACCACTCTGCCGCTGTTCTCCGATGCCAGTCTCCTCTTTACCACTCTGCCGCTGTTCTCCGATCCCAGTCTCCTCTTTACCACTCTGTCACTGTTCTCTGATCCCAGTCTCCTTTTTAACTCTGCCGCTGTTCTCCGATCCCAGTCTCCTTTTTACCACTCTGCCGCTGTTCCCCGATCCCAGTCTCCTTTTTACCACTCTCCCGATGCCCCTCCGATCCCAGTTTCCTCTTTACCACTCTACCGCTGTTCTCCGATCCCAGTCCACTTTTTACGACTCTGCCGCTGTTCTCCAATCCCAGTCTCCTTTTTACCACTCTGCCGCTGTTCTCCGATGCCAGTCTCCTCTTTACCACTCTGCCGTTGTTCTCCGATTCCAGTCTCCTCTTTACCACTCTGCCACTGCCTCTCTTATTCCAGTCTCCTTTTTACAACTCTGCCACTGTTCTCTGATCCCATTCTCCTTTTAACCACTCTGCCGCTGTTCTCTGATCCCAGTCCCCTTTTTACCACTCTGCCGCTGTTCTCTGATCCCAGTTTCCTCTTTACCACTCTGCCACCATTCTCTGATCCCAGTCTGCTCTTTACCACTCTGCTGCTACCTCTCCCATACCAGTCTTCATTTTACCACTCTGCCGCTGTTCTCTGATCCCAGTTTCCTTTTTACCACTCTACCACTGCCTCTCCAATCCCAGTCTCCTTTTTACCACTCTGCTGCTGTTCTCCGATCCCAGTCCCCTTTTTTCCACTCTGCCGCTGTTCTCCGATCCCAGTCTTCTTTTTACCACTCTGCCGCTGTTCTCCGATCCCAGTCTCGTTTTTACCACTCTGCCGCTGTTCTCCGATCCTAGTCTCCTCTTTACCACTCTGCCGCTGTTCTCTGATCCCAGTCTCCTCTTTACCACTCTGCCGCTGTTCTCCGATCCCAGTCTCCACTTTACCACTCTGCCGCTGTTCTCTGATCCCAGTCTCCTTTTTACCACTCTGCAGCTGTTCTCTGATCCTAGTCTCCTGTTTACCACTCTGCCGTTGTTGTCCGATCCCAGTCTCCTTTTTACCACTCTCCCACTGCCTCTCCGATCCCAGTCTCCTCTTTACCACTCTTCCACTGCCTCTCCGATCCCAGTCACATTTTTACCACTCTACCGCTGCCACTCCGATCCCAGTCTCCTTTTTACCACTCTGCCGCTGTTCTCCGATCCCAGTCTTCTTTTTACCACCCTGCTGCTGTTCTCCGATCCCTGTCTCCTTTATACCACTCTACCACTACCCCTCCGATCCCAGTCTCCTTTTTACCACTCTGCCGCTGTTCTCCGATCCCAGTCTCCTCTTTACCACTCTGCCGCTGTTCTCCGATCCCAGTCTCCTCTTTACCACTCTGCCGCTGTTCTCCGATCCTAGTCTCTTTACCACTCTGCCGCTGTTCTCCGATCCCAGTCTCCTCTTTACCACTCTGCCGCTGTTCTCCGATCCCTGTCTCCTCTTTACCACTCTGCCGCTGTTCTGCGATCCCAGTCTCCTTTTTACCACTCTGCCGCTGTTCTCCGGTCGCAGTCTTCTTTTTACCACCCTACTGCTGTTCTCCGATCCCAGTTTCCTTTTTACCACTCTCCCACTGCCTCTCCAATCCCAGTCTCCTCTTTACCACTCTACCGCTGTTCTCCAATCCCAGTCTCATTTTTACCACTCTGCCGCTGTTCTCCGATCCCAGTCTCCTATTTATCACTCTGCTACTGTTCTCCGATCCCAGTTTCCTTTTTACCACTCTACCACTGCCTCTGCAATCCCAGTCTCCTTTTTACCACTCTGCCGCTGTTCTCCTATCCCAGTCTCCTTTTTACCACTCTGCCGCTGTTCTCCGATCCCAGTCTCCTTTTTACCACACTGCTGCTGTTCTCCGATCCCAGTCCCGTTTTTACCACTCTGCCGCTGTTCTCCGATCCCAATCTCCTCTTTACCACTCTGCCGCTGTTCTCCGATCCCAGTCTACTCTTTATCACTCTGCTGCTGTTCTCCGATCCCAGTCTCCTCTTTACCACTCTGCCGCTGTTCTCCGATCCCAGTCTCCTCTTTACCACTCTGCTGCTACCTCTCCGATCCCTGTCTCCATTTTACCCCTCTGCCACTGTTCTGATCCCAGTTTCCTCTTTACCACTCTACCACTGCCTCTGCAATCCCAGTCTCCTTTTTACCACTCTGCCGCTTTTCTCCGATCCCAGTCTCCTTTTTACCACACTGCTGCTGTTCTCCGATCCCAGTCCCCTTTTTACCACACTGCTGCTGTTCTCCGATCCCAGTCTCCTTTTTACCACTCTGCCACTGTTCTCCGATCCCAGTTTCCTCTTTACCACTCTGCCGCTGTTCTCCCATCCCAGTCTCCTCTTTACCACTCTGCCGCTGTTCTCCCATCCCAGTCTCCTCTTTACCACTCTGCCGCTGTTCTCCCATCCCAGTCTCCTCTTTACCACTCTGCCACTGTTCTCCCATCCCAGTCTCCTCTTTACCACTCTGCCGCTGTTCTCCCATCCCAGTCTCCTCTTTACCACTCTGCCGCTGTTCTCCCATCCCAGTCTCCTCTTTACCACTCTGCCGCTGTTCTCCCATCCCAGTCTCCTCTTTACCACTCTGCCGCTGTTCTCCCATCCCAGTCTCCTCTTTACCACTCTGCCGCTGTTCTCCCATCCCAGTCTCCTCTTTACCACTCTGCCGCTGTTCTCCCATCCCAGTCTCCTCTTTACCACTCTGCCGCTGTTCTCCCATCCCAGTCTCCTCTTTACCACTCTGCCGCTGTTCTCCCATCCCAGTCTCCTCTTTACCACTCTGCCGCTGTTCTCCCATCCCAGTCTCCTCTTTACCACTCTGCCGCTGTTCTCCCATCCCAGTCTCCTCTTTACCACTCTGCCGCTGTTCTCCCATCCCAGTCTCCTCTTTACCACTCTGCCGCTGTTCTCCCATCCCAGTCTCCTCTTTACCACTCTGCCACTACCTCTCCAATCCCAGTTTCCTTTTTACCAATCTACCACTGCCTCTCTGATCCCAGTCTCCTTTTTACCACTCTGCCGCTGTTCTCCGATCCCAGTCTCCTCTTTACCACTCTGCCGCTGTTCTCCGATCCCAGTCTCCTCTTTACCACTCTTCCGCTGTTCTCCGATCCCAGTCTCCTCTTTACCACTCTGCTGCTGTTCTCCGATCTGTTTCCTCTTTACCACTCTGCCGCTGTTCTCCGATCCGTCTCCTCTTTACCACTCTGCCGCTGTTCTCCGATCCCAGTCTCCTCTTTACCACTCTGCCGCTGTTCTCCGATCCCAGTCTCCTCTTTACCACTCTGCTGCTGTTCTCCGATCTGTTTCCTCTTTACCACTCTGCCGCTGTTCTCCGATCCGTCTCGTCTTTACCACTCTACCGCTGTTCTCCGATCCCAGTCTCCTTTTTACCACTCTGCCACTGCCATCCCGATCTCAGTCTCCTTATTACCACTCTGCCGCTGTTCTTCGATCCCAGTGTCCTTTGTACCAATCTACCACTGTTCTCTGATCCCAGCCTCCTTTTTACCACTGTGCCGCTGCCTCTCCAATCCCAGTCACCTTTCTATCAGTCTGCTGCTACCTCTCCAACTGGACAGAGCATTAATGAGACTACACCTAGAGTACTGTGTGCAGTTTTGGTCACCTTACTTAGGAACTAATAATTGCATTAGAAGCAGTTCAGAAAGGTTCACTAAGCTGATTCCTAGAATGAAGGAGTTTTCTTATGAGGGAAGGTTGAGCAGGTTGGGATTATACTTGCTGGAGTTTATAGAATGAATAATACCAGGAATTGGCAGGTTGTCTTAAGAGGAAAGGTTGGACAGGTTAGGCTTATATCCACTAGAATTTAGAAGAATAAGAGGTGACTTAATTGAAACCTTTAAGATCCTGAGAGGTCTTGACAAGGTAGGTATGGAGAGGATGTTTCCTTTTGTGGGAGAATATAGGATTAGGGGTCACTATTTAAAAATAAGGGGTTGTTCATTGAAGACAGAGATGAGAATTTTTTTCTATCAGGGTTTTTGGTTTTTGGAACTCTCTTCCTGAAAAGGTTGCGGAAGCAGAGTCTTTGAATATTTTTAAGGCAGAGCTATATAGGTTCTTGATTAACAAGGGGGTGAAAGGTCATCGGGGGTAGGCAGGAATGTGGAGTTGAGGTTACATTCAGATCAGCCATGACCTTATTGAATAGCGGAGCAAGCTCGGAACTTTGTTCCCTAGGGCAAGACTCATCTGCCTCTGTTGTCTTCCCCTCTTCCGCGGAATCAGTCATTGCAGCCTCTTCTGTTTTTGAAGAATCTTCTTCCGTAGGGCAAGAGTCGCCCTCCTCTGTTTCTTCTCTTCAGCTGCTACTTTTGAAGAGCTTTCTTCTGCAGGACACGTCTCATCTGGCTCTGTTGTCTTCTCCTCTGTGCGGGAAGGTGATGAGATCTCATCTTTACCTGGGGAAAATATTGGGCAGCTAGCACTTTCATCAGTCTTTTCTGGCTTACTCCTGCTCCTAATTTGTACGTTCGTGTGCATGAATCAAATAAGATTCTGAAGGGCTTGACAGGTTGGATGCTAAGAGGATGTATCACCTCATGGGGGAGCAAGGAAGCAGTTTAAAAATAAGGGCTCCCTCATTTAAGATAGAGATGACCTCTCAGATGGTCGTTAGTGTTTGGAATTCCCTTCTATAGAAAGCAGTTGAAGCTGGGTCTCCAGAATCCGCAGTATTTTGCTTTTATACTAGATCAAACATCATCTAATTGAATGGCAGAGCAGGCTCAAGGAGCCAAAAGACCTACTCATGTTCCTATTTCTTATGATCCTAAGATCTAACCCTATCAACATAACTTTCTACTTCTTTCTCCCTCAAGTGTGTCCAGCTTTCCTTTAAGTACTTGAAAACTGATCACGTGGTTTCGGTTTAGGAAAAACGAAACAATTTTTATGAACCAAAGCAGGGGGAGAAACATCAATATATCTAAATCTTTTCAAGAAATTAAATGTATTCCACTGCAATCACCTGGAAACAGTAGTTAAGACATTTCCAAATGGGTTAATGAACACAAAAGTCAGAATTGATTGGCAATAAGATCTTTATTGCACAGATTCTTACAAGTTTTCTTTTAAAGTACCAGGGTTCACTAACGTTAACTACTGTCTTCAGCCTTTTCTTAGAGTGTTTTACTTAAGAAGACACAACCTGCAGTGTCTTTTCACAGAGGTTAGAAGAGGGCGGATTGCACTGCTGTCCTGGTTTTATCATTTATTCTGCCTTTGTTTCTGCCTACATTTCTGATTCTGGTGACTTTGCTTCTGGTGTCTTTGTTCCTGGTGAAGCTGATCCTGGTGATGGTCCTTCTGGTGTTATTGCTTTTGATGATTTTGATTCTGGTGTTGCTGATCGTGGTGCAGCTTCTGGTGATGCTGGTGGTGATTTTGATTTTGGCTGTTCTCTAGCATGTTCTGCTTCATTATGTTGCTTCTCATCCTCTCCTTGCTCCTTGCTCATAGAATCAGCAAGAGATTTAATGCTGTCTATCAGACCATCCATCTTGGTTCCCAATGCATCAATTCTGCAATTTACCCTTTTAAAGCCATTATCAACAATGGAGGGCAACTGCTGTTCTTGCACCTCGGAGGCACTTTGTTCCCTAGGGCAAGACTCATCTGCCTCTGTTGTCTTGCCCTCTTCTGCGGAATCAGTCTTTGCAGCCTCTTCTGTTTTTGAAGAATCTTCTTCCATAGGGCAAGACTCACCTGCCTTCTCCTCTTCTGCGGAATCAGTCTTTGCAGCCTCTTCTGTTTTTGAAGAACCTTCTTCCATAGGGCAAGACTCACCTGCCTTCTCCTCTTCTGTGGAATCAGTCTTTGCAGCCTTTTCTGTTTTTGAAGAATCTTCTTCCATAGGGCAATACTCACCTTCCTCTGTTTCTTTCTTCTCTTCAGCTGCTGCTTGTGAAGAACTTTCTTCTGCAGGACAAGTGTCATCTGCCTCTGTTGTCTTCTCCTCTGTGGGGGGATGTGATGAGGTCTCATCTTTACTTGGGGAAAACATTGGGCAGCTGTCACTTTCATCAGGCTTTTCAGGCTCCTGAATACCTACGTTAGAAAACAAAAGCCACAAAATGAATGGAATCGAATGGAACAATAACTTATCTTTAATAATTTAACATTTCTCTTGGGGTAATTTTGAATTTGAATGTAAGGTGCAACTTAAGAGCATTGATATGTTTTTACATTACTTTTATTTCTAATGGAGACAAAACAGTGAATAATGTCAACAGAATTGGAGTAAATTGTGTTTGCACCTCAACAACTTACATTTATGTAGTTTCAATGACTGATGAGTTGAGGCAGGGATAAAGTCAGCTGATTTTAGAGGCGGAAGTAGGTGGTTTTGGTGATAGGGCAGTGGATATGTTGTTATTAGTTCATCTGGGTGTCAAATGTAATGCCAGGGTTACAGATGATCTTGGATTCAGCCTCAGACAGATACCACGGAGAGGGATGGATGAAGTCAGTGGCGAGGGAATGGCGTTCGTGGCGGGGACCAAAGACAATGGTGTTCCCAATGTTTAGCTTGGGAATATTTCTGTTTATCCAGTACTAGATGTCAAACAAGCATTCTGACAATGTAATGACATTGGAGGGGTGTCATTTGCAGACATCTGGACCTGGCATTGTGTTTCAAATAATATCGCCAAAGGGTAGCATATAGCTAAGAAATAGGAGGGGGACAAAGATAGCTCCTCGGAGGCTCCAGAGATAGCACAGCTTGGAGGTAATTCTCTGACTAAAACTGCATAAGGACCAGGTGAGAGCAGATGTACCTATCTGGAAGATATGTAACATTATAGAGGATGAATTTCAGGACTGAAGATATTATTCTGTAAAGTTAGACTCAGTAAATAAATAAACTAAGTGGTAAAATATGAAGCTTAATGGTTTGAGATTGAAAGGCTTTTAAAACAGAAGAAGGTAAAGTAAGAGCAACAAAGGTTTACAGCAAAGCTATGGCTCAGGGAAAAGCAATGATAGGAAGTAATAGCAAGGTGTGATAAGGCGTGGGGCCTCTCATCCCTATTTGGCATACACTTCAAGCAACTGGGTGGTCATTAAAAATTAGATAATACTGCATCCAGCAGCAAGGGTAACATAAAATAAAATAGTACAAAGACATGCAGAGGCTGAGCGTCAACTCACAGACACCTCCTCCTACCTCTCCCTGGATCATGACCCCACCACTGAACATCAAGCCACTGTTTCCAGGACTGTCACTGACCTCATCTCCTCTGGAGATCTTCCTTTCACAGCTTCCAACCTGATAGTCGCCCAACCTCGGACGGCCCGCTTCTACCTCCTATCCAAAATCCACAAACAGGGACTGCCCGAGAGACCGATCGTGTCGGCCTGTTCCTGCTCCACGGAACTCATTTCTCGCTATCTTGATTCCCTTCTCTCTTCCCTTGTCCAGTCCCTTCCCACCTACATCCGTGATTCCTCTGACACCTTACGTCACATCAACAATTTCCAGTTCCCTGGCCCCAACCGCCTCCTCTTCACCATGGACGTCCAATCCCTCTACACCTCCATCCCCCACTGGGATGGTCTGAGGGCTCTCTGCTTCTTCCTCGAACAGAGGCCCGAGCAATCCCCATCCACCACTACTCTCCTCCATCTGGCTGAACTTGTTCTCACACTGAACAATTTCTCCTTTAACTCGTCTCACTTCCTCCAAATAAAAGGTGTGGCTATGGGTACCCGCATGGGCCACAGCTATGCCTGTCTCTTTATGGGGTATGTGGAATATTCCTTGTTCCAGTCCTACACCAGCCCCCTCCCACAACTCTTTCTCCAATACATCGATGATTACTTCGGTGCTGCTTCTCGCTCTCGTCGGGATCTGGAAAAATTTATTAATTTTGCTTCCGATCTCCACCCCTCCATCATTTTCACATGGACCATCTCTGACACTTCCCTTCCCTTCCTTGACCTCTCTGTCTCAATTTCTGATGATAGACTGTCCACCAATATCCATTACAAACCTACCGACTCCCACAGCTACCTCGAATACAGCTCCTCACACCCCACTTCCTGTAAGGACTCCATCCCATTCTCTCAGTTCCTTCGCCTCCGTCGCATCTGTTCTGATGATGCTACTTTCAAAAACAGTTCCTCTGACATGTCCTCCTTCTTCCTTAACCGAGGTTTTCCACCCACTGTAGTTGAGAGGGCCCTCAACCGTGTCTGGCCCATCTCCCGCGCATCCGCCCTCACGCCTTCTCCTCCCTCCCAGAAACATGAAAGGGTCCCCCTTGTCCTCACTTATCACCTCACCAGCCTCCGCATTCAAAGGATCATCCTACGTCATTTCCGCCAACTCCAGCATGATGCCACCACCAAACACATCTTCCCTTCGCCCCCCTTGGCGGCAATCCGTAGGGATCGTTCCCTCCGGGACACCCTGGTCCACTCCTCCATCACCCCCTAGTCTTCCTCCCACGGCACCTCCCCATGCAAACGCAGAAGATGCAACACCTGCCCCTTCATTTCCTCTCTCCTCACCGTCCAAGGGCCCAAACACGCCTTTCAAGTGAAGAAGCTTTTCACTTGCACTTCCCTCAACTTAGTCTACTGCATTCATTGCTCCTAATGCGGTTTCATCTACACTGGAGAGACCAAATGCAGACTGGTTGACCGCTTTGCAGAACACCGGTCTGTCCGCAAGCATGACCCAGACCTCCCTGTTACTTGCCATTTCAACACTCCACCCTGCTTTCTTGCCCACATGTCTGTCCTTGGCTTGCTGCGTTGTTCCAGTGAAGCTCAACGCAAACTGGAGGAACAGCACCTCACCTTCCAACTAGGCACTTTACAGCCTTCTGGACTGAATATTGAGTTCAACAATTTTAGATCTTGAACTCTCTCCTCCATCCCCACCCCCTTCCCGTTTCTTCCCCCTCTTTTTTGTTTTTTCCAACAATTAATATAGATTTTTTTCTTTTCCCACCTATTTCCATTATTTTTAAATGTATTTTCATTATTGTTTATTTCTACCTTTTAGTATTCCCCCACCCCCACTAGAGCTATCTGTACCTTATCTGTCCTGTCTTATACTCTTAATTAGCACATTCCTTTAGATAATATCACCACCTTCAACACCTCTTTGTTCTTTTGTCTGTGACAGCTTTTGGTTATCTCCACCTATCACTGGCTGTTTGTCCCAACAAAACTGCCCCCCCCACCCCTTAAACCAGCTTATATTTCACCCCTTTCCTAGTTTTACTTAGTTCTGTTGAAGGGTCATGAGGACTCGAAACGTCAACTGTGCTCTTCTCTGCCAATGCTGCCAGACCTGCTGAGTTTTTCCAGGTATTTCTGTTTCTGTTTTGGATTTCCAGCATCCGCAGTTTTTTGTTTTTATATTTTAATGACATATTTTTACTCAAAGAGAAAAAATGCCTTTGCTGCCTTTCATTTCATGGGCCCCCAATAATATCCATGCATGTAAGTTTTGGATATGAGGCTAATGTGAATTTCTCTCTGCTTGTTCAGGGTGTTGAGGTTAATATCAATAATAAATGAAGTGAATTATCAAACATATTACTGCATCCGCAGTTTTTTGCTTTTATATTACTGTCTCTAGTTGTACAAATCATTTAGTGAGTAAAGGGCATAGACAACGCAACTGTTATCAGGATCAACTGACACTGGCAGAAGTGAGACATCTTTGAGCCTGATGATTGTTGAAAATTTTAGCAACAACCATTACACAACCAAGAAACACAATTTTGATGAAAGCTGTTTTTTTGTATTTGGCCTGCATAGCTTTGAACTTGCTTCTGACTGCCTGTGGGGCTGAAAACACCAATGTGCCCCACCTGTGTCACCTCCCTTCCTCAAGAACCCAACAGGCAACACAAGTTCTATTTGGACTTTAATGAGGAGAAGAGCATTTCATAGGAATAAACAAGACTTACAGCAGAGAAACAAGCCATTTGACCCACCAGAACATGCCAAAGTTTATGTTCCACTTGAGCCTCTTCCACCAGTCCTTATCTAATTCCATCAGCATAATCCTTAATCCCCTTCTCCCCCATATGTTGATGTAGCCTCCTGTTAAATGCATCTATGCTATTTGCTTCACCAAGCCTTGTGGTTGCAACTTCCACTTCATATTCTCACCACTCTTTAGATATAGACGTTTCTTCTGAATTAACGACGTGATGTTTTGGTAACTATGTTATATTGGTAGGTTCTAGTTTCATTCTTTCCCACAAGTGAGAAATCGACTGAGCCTACTCAATCAAAACCAGGTAACCCGTCAACCTTCACTTTTCAAGAGAGAAGAGACCCAATCTGTTCATCATCTGCTGATAGATACACCCTGCATTTTTGGTTTCATCCTTGTAAATCATTTTTGCACTCATTGCAGTGCCTCAGCATCTTTTTTTATAATATGGTGACAGTATTAGGAACATAGAAACTGAAGCAGCCTATTTATTCCCTTGAGTTTATTCCATTCGATTCAGTGAGGTCCTGGCTAATCTGTGATCTAACTCCATAGGAAAATGCATTTCACCAAAAAGGCACCAGAGGACCTGTCAGCTACTGCACGAGGATCAGAATACAATAAATAGCACAGGCCACCCAGTTTTATTATGTTTCTGGCTTTCCCAACATCAAGAATGCAGTAAGTATTTTCCAGCATTCATAAATCATTCACCTCAAATTCTGCAGTTTTGCATTGTTAAAATGTAGAGATTGTTTGTGGCATGGTTTTTGGAGGTTAATATAAGTTTAGTTGCAAGTTGCTTTCATTTTTTGCAATTACAGAATCATAGAAATTTTTGGCATAGAAGGAAGCCATTCAGCCCACTGTGTCCTTGCTAGCCAAAGAAAGAACTATCCAGACTTATCCTACATTGCAGTTCTTGGTCTGTAGCCTTGTAGATTATGGCATTTCAGATGCATATCCAAATGCTTTATGATAGTCTGTCCCTCTATGAGCTCTTTTTATAAACCATTATCAGAATGTGTCTCTCACTGGCAATCATTGCTCATCCCTAATTGACCGAAAGGTGACATGCATATCAATTTTACACTGCAGCTGTCCAAGTGATCAGGGTGCTTTCACAATGCTGTTAGTTAGGAGAATTCTTTGCAATTGTTACAATATAATTGAGTGGGCTTGCAAGCTACTTTAGAAGGCATTTAAGAGTTAACTACATTGACATATGACTGAGGCATATATTGTTCTGAAAAGGTAGTCGGTGAAGGATTGAATTAGAGCCTAATTTTTAAAAAATTCATTTACGGGATGTTAGCGTCGCTGGCTTGGCCAGCATTTATTACCCATCCCTAATTGCCCTTTCGAAAGTGGTGGTGAGCTACTTTCTTGAACCACCTTAGTAAGGTCACAGTGCTTTCAAGGAGGGAGTTCCAGGATTTTGACCCAGCAACAGTGAAGGGATGGGCAATATATTTCCAAGTCAGGATGGTGAGTTGCTTAGGGGGGAACTTGCAGGTGGCGGTGTTCCCATGTATCTGCTGCTCTTGTCCTTCTAGATGGTTGCGGTTGTGGGGTTGCAAGGTTCTGTCCAAAGAGGCTTGGTGAGTTTCTGCAGTGCACCTTGTAGATGGTACACACTGCTGCCAGTATTCATCAGTGCTGGAGGCAATGAATGTTTGTGGAAAGGGTGCTAATCAAGCAGGCTGCGTTGTCCTGGATTCTGTCAAGCTTCTTGAGTGTTGTGGGAGTGGCACTCATCCAGGCAAGCAGAAATGTTTCCATCACAATCCTGACTTGTGTCTTGTAGATCATGGACAGGCTTTGGGGAGTCAGGAGGTGAGTTACTCACAGCAGGATTTCTAGCCTCTGACCTGCTCTAGCAGCCACAGTACTTATACGGCCAGTATAGTTCAGTTTCTGGTCAATGGTAACCCCCCCCCCACCCCAGGATGTTGATAGTGGGGGAGGGTCCAGCAATGGTAATGCCATTGAATGTCATGGCGCGATGTTAGAATCTCTCTTGTTGGAGATGGTCATTGTCTGGCACTTGTGTGGCACAAATGTTACTTGCCACTTGTTGGCCCAAGCCTGGATATTGTCTAGGTCTTGTTGCATTTGGGCATGGACTGCTTCAGTATCTGAGAGAGTCGCTAATGGTACTGAACATTGTGCAATCATCAGCAAACATCGCCACTTCTGATCTTATGATGGATGCGCAAGTCATTGATGAAGCAGCTGAAGATGGTTGACCCTGAGGAACTCCTGCAGTGATGTCCTAGAACTGAGATGATTGACCTCCAACAACTACAACCATCTTTCTTTGTGCTAGGTATGACTCCAATCAGTGGAGAATTTTCCCCCTGATTCCCATTGACTCCAGTTTTGCTAGGGCTCCTTGATGCCACACTCAGTCAAATGCTGCCTTGATGTCAAGGGCAGTCACTCTCACCTAACTTGTGGAGTTCAGTTCTTTTGTCCATGTTTGAGCCAAAACCGTAATGAGGTCAGGAGCTGAGTGGCCCTGATGACATTACTTGGTAATGAGCGATTGTAACACAATATCTCATTGAAGCTTACAAAACTCTTAAGGGGCTTAGACAAGGTAGAAGGCATGTTTCCCCTCACTGGGGAAAGATTAAAGTTACATTTAAAACAGTCTTGCTAAACCTCCCCAAAAGAACTCACTTGGTCAGAGCACACAAGTAAACTCCTTCTTGGTAGCACTCCCTTATAGATTTATTAACTCTAAAAACCAGTAATATTACCCAAGGCGAAACTGCCATCACTTCAGTAAAGATATACCAAACAACTTCTTACTCTCTTCCACTCTGCTGTGGAAATCCAAGAATATTCAGAAAAAAGACTGCGTTCTGAAAGGGCGGAATCATCCCAGATTTGCACTAAGTGCAGTAGCGGGCAGAGTAAAAGGACGTTTTATCCACTGGCCGCAATGGCAGCTTTTCACAACATATTGTCTTAAATCCACCTTATTAATTATGCATTCCCAGGAAATGGGCTGTTTCGATGGTGGGAGGGTTCTCATTCGCCTGCCATGCCATCACCATGCTGCTTCACCATACTTGGGTGCTATATTTAAAGTACAGTCACATGCACACCTCTCAGTGCTTCCAGCCCAGGACTGCTGCAAAGAAGAGATGGCTCCAAAAGGCAAGAGGACTGCAGCCCCCAGTTTAATGACGTGTACCTCAAGTGTCTTTTGGACATCGTGGAGGCCCGCTATGACGTCCTCTACCCTGCTCTGGCTGCAGGAGGGGGCAGGAATATCAATAATCCAGCATGGGCAGCGGTGGTAGTGGTGGTCAGCACTAATGCTCTGCAAACGAGGACAGCCACCCAGATCTCCTCTGTTCCACCAGGGTAAGTCACTCTTCCCATCACTCTCAATGCACACATTCACAAAATCCATCACACCCCCACAGGGATCTCACACCTCAAGGAAACACACCACAAACTTTCACATACACCCTCACATCTCCATCAGGCTCATACCCTCTCAAGGTCGCATCCTTATCCTGTCCATGTCTCCGCTCACCACACAAATATTCCATGCACTGCCATGCATCCTGCTCACACTCTCCCTATCTGTTTTCATGCAGGAGAAACTGGCTCACAACTGCAGAGAGGGAGGTTCCAGCCAGGGGGTGGAGTGGCCCACATTAGAGCCCTCAATTTAAGGAGTGTGCCATTGCGCTGACTGGTGACGAAATGGACCCAGCCTGTGGCAACGATGAGGTCGGCAGTGAACACCCACCTGAAGATCCTGCACCGCATCATCCCTCCGTCAACACAAACGTGAGTGCTCTCTCTCCTGCTTTTGATTCTACTGACATGCACTAATTATCTCTACTTTGGTTCATGCAACTGACACCCTCAGCCAGCCAGTCCTTCAGCTCCATCCAGGTTCTCACTTCCAGCCAAGAGGACACCTCCATTGAAGAGCTGGAAATAAGCAGCCTAGAAGACCAGTCACAGCATTTAACCACACCTTCCACCAGCACAGATACACACACACAGGATTGGTGGGAACTAGATCTAGAGTAGGCTTGGGTTCACATTCTGGTGGTTACCGCATGTACACGTATCCACAGGAGGAGGAGGCGAGTTCAGCTGAGCTCCCTGGCTCTTGGAGGGCTGCTGTTGAAGAGGCATCTGTCAGCTCCAAGTCAGATGACGAGCCTCTGGATTCAACCCTCCAACTCATCATTGAAAGTCAACAGAAGGTGAGGGAACATCATGCAGAGCTGCTGGAAACCCTGAACAGAGTGGCACACGAGTCAGAGTGGGTTTTCCTGCACTCTGATGAAGTGAGGGTATGGAGGCCTCCAAGGGAAGGATGGTGGATACCATAGAGACCCTGGTCCAGCAGAACATGGAGGCGAGCGCAGACCTGCACTCCATCATGGTAGCCATGGGTGAATTCCTGTTGCAACGCAAGAGGGGAATGGGGCACCTCGATGTCCCCCCAGGAGTCAGGCCGGGGCCCTCGGGCACCCAAAAGTAGGAGGATGTGTAATGAGGCAGGTTTAATAAATGATCACAGAGTAAAAGATCCCCGAGGAAACAGTGACCATAACATGGTGGAATTTAGCATTCAGTTTGAGAGTGAGAAACTTAGTTTGGAAACAATTGTACTGAACTTAAATAAGAGTAATTACAAAGGAATGAGGGCAGAGTTGGCTGGAGTGGTCTGAGAAAGGAGTTTAGCAGAAAAGAAAGTTGATGAACAATGGCAGACGTTTAAGAAAATAGTTCATGACTCACAACAAAGATATATCCCAATGAGGAAGAAGGATTATAGGAAGGGGATAAACCAACCATGGTTAACCAAGGAAGTTAAGGATAATAGCCCAAAGTGAAATAAAAAACATATAACGTGGCAAAGATTAGTGGTAAGCCAAAGGATTAGGAAAGTTTTAAAAACCAACAGAAAATCACCAAAAAAATAAAGAGGGAGAAAATAAACTTTGAGGGTAAACTAGCAAGTAATATAAAAATGGACAGCAAAAGCTTTTTTAAATATATAAAAAGGAAGAGAGAGGCCAAAGTCAATATAGGTCCCTTAGAGAATGAAGCTGCGGAAATAATAAAGGGGAACCAGGAAATAGCAGAGGAGTTGAATAAACACTTTACATCAGTCTTCATGGTAGAAGACTCTAATAGCATACCAAAAATACTAAGTAATCATGGGGTAAAAGTGGGGGAGGAAATAAATACAATAACTATCACTACAGAAAAAGTACTAGGGAAACTAATGGGGCTAAAGGCCGATAAGTCACCTGGACCTGATGGGTTGCATCCTAGGATATTAAAGGAAATAACTGCGGAGATAGTGGATGCACTGGGAGTAAACTTCCAAGAATCCTTAGATTCTAGAAAAGTCCCAAAGGATTGGAAAACTGCCAATGTAATATCCTTATTCAAAAAGGGAGACAAAAAATGGGTAACTATAGGCCAGTTAGCTTAACATGTCATTGGGAAAATGTTTGAGTCTATTACAAAGGATGTAATAGCAGAGCATTTAGAAATGCATAATATAATCAAGCAGAGTCAGCATGGCTTCATGAAGGGGAAATCATGTCTGACAAATTTATTAGAATTCTTTGAGGAGCAAACAAGCAGGATAGAGGGCATACTCTCAGACTAAGGGGTCGCCTATTTAAGATAGAGATGAGGAGGAATTTCTTCTCTCAGAGGCTTGTTAATCTGTAGAATTCTTTACCATAGAGGGCTGTAGAGACTGGGTCATTAGACAGATTTTTAATCAATAAGGGAATCAAGGGTTATAGGGAAAAGACAGGAAAGTGGAGTTGAGGATTATCAGATCAGCCATGATCTCATTGAATGGCGGAGCAGACTCGATGGTCCGAATGGACTACTTCTGCTCCTACGTCTTATAGCTTAGAAGCAACAGCTGGACACTCTTGGGTCATCCATTCAGGAATCAGAGGCAGTCCTCTCTCTCCAAGTTTCCTTTTCCTGTGACTCCCTCAACCTTGTCCTCTGCCAGTGCAAAGCCATCAGCTGACCCACAGGAGGGCAGCCAAAGCAAGTTGGGGTCCCCAAGGCCTCGGCTCTCCAGAGGACCCACTTGGAATCCATCAGAGGCAACAGGGCCAACCATTGCATAGGCTGTCTCCACACTTGCTGCAGAAGTCAGGGCAGCACCTAGATGTTCAAAAATTCAAGGCATTCAAAAGTTAAGAAACTCTGGTCACAGTTGTTTACATAGGTGAACACATTTTGTCACTTTACAATGGGAAAATGTATTCACATCCACTGAATAATGCATAATGGTGTCTTTCCGCTTCATTGACAGGCTTCTTGAGTCCTCATCCTGCATCCCCCATCCTGCCATTAGTAGCTCAGAAGCACACAACTAGCACATGGGTGATTCTGGAGGGAGAGGTGTGTGTGCGGCACGGTCTTTCAAAGCCTCATGCAAGCACTCTCCCATGCACGCAGATCCTTCCCGCTTCACACTCATCTCAATGTATTCAATGAACGGCATGACACTAGGAAGTTCTGAGGAACAAAGGGACCTTGGCCTGTGTGTCCATAGATCTCTGAAGGCGAAGGGGCATGTTAGTGGGGTGGTGAAAAAGGCATATGGCACACTTGCCTTTATCAGTCGAGGCATAGATTACAAAAGTAGAGAGGTCATGTTGGAGTTGGATAGAACCTTGGTGAGGCCACAGCTGGAGTACTGTGTGCAGTTCTGGTCACCACATTATAGGAAGGATGTGATTGCACTGGAGGGGGTGCAGAGGAGATTCACCAGGATGTTGCCTGGGATGAAACATTTAAGTTATGAAGAGAGGTTGGATAGACTTGGGTTGCTTTCGTTGGAGCAGAGAAGACTGAGGGGCGACCTGATCGAGGTGTACAAGATTATGAGGGGCATGGACAGGGTGGATAGGGAGCAGCTGTTCCCTTTAGTTGAAGGGTCAGTCATGAGGGACATAAGTTCAAGGTGAAGGGCAGGAGGATGTGAGGAAAAACTTTTTTACCCAGAGGGTGGTGACGGTCTGGAATGCACTGCCAGGGAGGGCGTAAAAAGGATGAGCACTTGGCACGTCAAAACATTCAAGGCTGTGGGCCAAGTGCTGGTAAATGGGATTAGGTAGGTAGGTCAGGTGTTTCTCAAGTGTTGGTGCAGACTCGTTGGCCGAAGGGCCTCTTCTGCACTGTCTGATTCTGTAATTTTCAATGCTGCCTGCTGGGGTTCACTTTCAGTTGTCCATCTGAGCTGACCTGCATCTCCGCCCACCCACTGATCACACTCCCATCCAGCACTTGTTCACGCCCATGACTCTCATTTCATTTTTGATTTAGCAAGCATGATGCGGCTAATATTTTTCGTGCGTTCCCCCCTTTCCTCTCCCCTAGTTACCCATTTCCTTACCCCATCATTGTCAACTCACCTGGCATCACCTTCCACCTCCTCACCGTCACCTACCAGCTACAACCCTTCTCTTTGGGATATGTCCAGGTGAATGAGCACATTCCCTTCCTTCCCGAAAATCCCACCCCCATCCACATTAACCTCTCCAACCTCCTCCTTCCCACTCCCAGGGTCCGTATCTAACTCCAAATCCCCACATACAACCCTTGCTGATCCTTCTACCGATACCGTCGCAACCTTTGTCCTTAGTCATGTACCCAACAGACCCCTCCCTTGCACGTTCAAGATGGAACTCCTTCCGTCATGGAACTCCTCCCCACCCCTGCCGGACTCCACACTTCCCCCGCACTCCATCCCCAGCCTTAGTCCTTCCCCCTTCCTGACTTCTTCCTCCACCACCCTTCCTCTTTCCCCTCGCCAGACTCCTTCCCCCCCCCCAACACCTTTGTTCCCCCCTCCCAATACTCACCACCCCCCCATCCCACCCCACCGACAGCTTAGTTCCCCCACTCTCAACCTCACGCTCTGACACACTGTCCTCTCCCAGTTGAACCTAGACCTTCCTCTCTCACCACCCCCCCCCCCCCCCACCGGAACATCTTCCTCTCCCAAACACAGCTGGACCTTCCTCTCCACCTCCCCGCTAATCATCTGTTGTGAGCAGACCCTCAATGGTGACTTTCCACCTTACAGGTGCTGCTTCACAGCAGAGCCATGCCCATCAGAATCCAACTAGCATGCAGTGGACATTCCTCCAGGGTCCTGTTGCTGTCAGGCTCCAGCATCTTCTGTTCCTCGGATGTCCGCGATGTGAGAAAGGCCCTGACGGTAAGTCCTGACTTCTGCACATCAGACTTGTCAAGACTTGTTCTGTACCTACGTGTTTCCTTGCTGATGTGGGCAGATGATCCGACGTGGGAGGATGATTCAGGCAGGCTGGGCTATGCAAATTTATTACAGTGAGGTTCCCAATGTCTGACAGAGGAAAATGTGGCTCACCATTGAAGGACAGTGCAGACAATTGCAAACTGGTTTCATGATGACGTGAAACCGATTTTTGACCTCCTCGCCATGCTGTCCACTCAAGCCGCCGAACACACCCGCCGCAATGAGCATGGGAAATTCCACCCAAAGATTTTCCTGGTTTCTGGATGGCGGCTTCATATTTCACATCTTCTCACAGCACAGAGATGATCCCAGGATATTGCCCCCACACAGCCAACAACTCAGCTCAACATCCTTCTTTAAATATCCTTTTACTCTTTCATCTTTGACGCCATTGACCTCAGCATCTCTTTGAACTCAATTTTTCCAAAATATCAAAATCTTTCATGTTTTCCTATTGCCTGCCCTTTCAGGTCAAATACAGTTTAATAACCACCCCTTGTTTACTTATGAAACCGTTGCAAGTTGGAAAAGTCCCTTACTCCCCTTTGGAATTTACTGGCTGAAAAGCCAAGTCTCTATCTATCTCATAATGCAAATTTCTAAACCTTAACCTATTTACTTGTAGCTCCACTTCACCAGAGCCTCTCATTGCAAGCTCATGCATCATTCAGTTCCCACAGACAAGCTGTCTTTACTAACTTTCCCCCAATTTAATTAATCATTTACACACACAAAACACACAGGCACATGGCCTTCTTTACAGAATGACACAATATTCCCCAAAAATATTTTTTAAAAAAATTCATCCTCACACTTGGTCTGTCTACTTTTGAGAGAATTAGGGATTTCACCATACAAATCATTTGTTCAGCTAGGCTGTTAGATCTATGGTAATGAGAAGAAGAAGTAGTGTGACCGATATTCCACTTCTCACACGTATCTTGAAGTGGCTTATCAATAAATTAAGGACCATTTTCCACAATGATCTCTCTAGGCACACCGAATAAACTGAAAATAGCAGAGTGTGTGCAACCACAGCTCTTGAGGTATTGTGCAATAGTGGAATAATGGGGTACTTGGTGAAGTATTCTGTGATGACGATGGAATCAGTGCCATGGCCATGAAAGAGGTCGGATGTAATTTTGGGGCAAGGATGGGGGTTCTTTGTGTTAACTTAGCACATGCCTCACACTTCTTGATGTTGACTTCAATATCACTGGTCACACCTGGCCAATAGATTGTCTTTCTTGTGAGGCTTCTCATCCGATCTATGCCCATTTATGAGTGATGAAGCCGTTGAAGAATATTAGGTGACAAATATTCTGGTATGATGACCTGCCTGCCTTTAAAAATGACTCCCTTAGATGCTTAGCTTGTCCTGATAAGGCCAAAATGGTCTCATGTGTTTGTGGATATGCAGTTTCTGTACTGTAGAATCTTTCACTGTTTCTTCTTGCAGCTGCTGGCATTTGTGTTGTGCAAAATCTACCAAATCAATTAATGGAATTGCATTCTTTTGCAAGCATAATGTGCAACTACATTGGAACTGCCAAATTTGTTGAACCGATCTGGATTTTTAGATGTTAGGTTCTGAACTGAGGTGATAGGAGTAGCTTCTGATGTTGATTTGTCTTGCGATGTCTGACTAATTCGATGGATTGTTACTAGTGTGAGGTCACAGTATGCCAGTAGACCTACAGTCGCTGGGCCTTTAGTTTCCACGATGCAAGACATCCGAAGAGGCAATGGCGTAGTGGTTTTGTCGCTGGACTAGTAATCCAGAGACCCAGGGTAATGCTCTGGGGACCCAGAATTTGAATTCAATAAAAATCTGGAATTACAAGTCTAAGTGATCATGAACTCATTGGTAATTCTTGTAATAACCCACCTGGTTCACTAATGTCCTTTAGGGAAGGAAATCTTTACCAGGCCTACATGTGACTCCAGACCGACAGCAATGTAGTTGACTCTTAAATGGCCGAGCAAGCTACTCAGTTGAATCAAACCGCTACAAAGTCTCAAAAGAGGAATAAAACCAGATGAACCGCCCGGTATTGTCCTAGGCACCGGAAATGACAATGGCAAACTCAAACTGTTGACCCTACAAAGTCCTCCTTACTAACATCTGGGGGCTAGTGCCAAAAATGGGAGAGCTGTCTCTTGGACTAGTAAAGCAACAACCTGACATAGTCAACCTCACGGAATCAGACCTTACAGATAATGTCCCAGACTCCACCATCCCTGGGTATGTCCTATCCCATTGGCAGGACAGACCCAGTAGAGGTGGAAGCACAGTGGTATTCAGTCAGGAGGGGGTTGCTCTTGGAGTCCTCAACATCTACTCCGGACCCCATGAAGTCTCATGGCATCAGGTCAAACATGGGCAAGGAAACCTCCTGCTGATTACCATGTACTGCCCTTCCTCAGCTGATGTATCAGTGCTCCTCCATGTTGAACATCACTTGGAGGAAGCACTGAGGGTGACAAGGGCGCAGAATGTACTCTGGGTGGGGGACTCCAATGTCCATCATCGAGAGTGGCTCGGTAGCACTACTACTGACCGAGCCGGCTGAGTGCTAAATGGCATAGCTGCTAGACTGGGTCTGCAGCAGGTGGTGAGGGGATCAACAAGAGAATAAAACATACTTGACCTCATCCTCACCAACCTGCCTGCCACAGATGCATCTGTCCATGACAGTATCAGTAGGAGTCACCACCGCACAATCATTGTGGAGACGAAGTCCTGCCTTCACATTGCGGATATTCGCCATTGTGTTGTGTGGCACTACCACCATGCTAAATGGGATAGATTTCGAACAGCTCTAGCAACTCAAGGTTGGGCATCCATGAGGCGCTGTGGGCCATCAGCAGCAGCAGCAGAATTCGAACACAATCTGTAACCTCATGGCCCGGCATATCCCTCACTCTACCATTACCATCAAGCCAGGGGATCAACCCTGGCTCAGTAAAGAGTGCAGGAGGGCAAGCCAGGAGCAGCTCCAGGCACACCCAAAAATGAGGTGTCAACCTGGTGAAGCTATAAAACATGACTATTTGCATGCCAAACAACATAAGCAGCAAGTGATAGAGCTAAGCGATCCCACAACCAATGGATCAGATCTAAGCTCTGCAGTCCTGCCACATCCAGTTGTAAATGGTGGTGGACAATTAAACAACTCACTGGAGCAGGTGGCTCCGTAAATATCCCCATCCTCAATGATGGAAGAGCCCAACACAGGAGTGCGAAAGACAAGGCTGAAGCATTTGCAACAATCTTCAGTCAGAAATGCCGAGTGGATGATGCATCTCGGCCTCCTCCAGAGGTCCCCAGAATCACAGATGCCAGTCTTCAGCCAATTCGACTCACTCCACGTGATATCAAGAAATGACTGAAGGCACTGGATACTGCAAAGGCTATAGGCCCTAACAACAGTCCGACAATCGTACCGAAGACTTGTGCTCTAGAATTTGCCGCATCCCTAGCCAAGCTGTTCCAATACAGCTACAAGACTGGCATCTACCCAACTATGTGGAAAATTGCCCAGGTATGTCCTGTACACAAAAAGCAGGACAAATCCAACCCAGCCTATTCCCGCCCCATCAGTCTACTCTCCATCACCAGTGAATTAATGGAAGGATTCATCAACATTGCTATCAAGCGGCACTTGCTTAGCAATAACCTGCTCTCTGATGCCCAGGTTTGGGTTCCGCCAGGGCCACTCAGCTCCTGACCTTGTTACAGTCTCGGTTAAAACATGGTAAGCATGCAGGTGGTAAAGAAGGCAAATGGTATGTTGGCCTTCATAACCAGAGGATTTGAGTACAGGAACAGGGATGTCTGGTTGCAATTGTACAGGGCCTTGGTGAGACCACATCTGGAATATTATGTGCAGTTTTGGTCTCCTTATCTGAGGAAGGATGTACTTGCTATAGAAGGAGTGCAGCGAAGGTTTACCAGACTGATTCCTGGGATGGCGGGACTGACATATGAGGAGAGATTGAGTCGATTAGGATTATATTTGCTGGAGTTCAGAAGAATGAGGGAGGATCTCATAGAAACCTATAAAATTCTAAGAGGACTAGACAGGTTAGGTGCAGGAAGGATGTTCCTGATGGTGGGGGAGTCCAGAACCAGGGGTCACAGTCTGAGGATATGGGGTAGATCATTTAGGACAGAGATGAGGAGAAATTTCTTCACCCAGAGAGTGGTGAGCCTGTGGAATTCGTTACCACAGAAAGTAATTGAGACCAAAACATTGTATGTTTTCAAGAAGGAGTTAGATATGTGTCTTGGGGCGAAAGGGATCAAAGGGTATGGGGAGAAAGCGGGAGCAGGCTATTGAGTTGGATGATCAGCAATGATCATAATGAATGGTGGAGCAGGCTCGAAGGGCCGAATGGCCTACTCCTGCTCCTAGTTTCTATGGACAAAAGAGCTGAACTCCCGAGATGAGGTGAGAGTGACTGCCCTTGACATCAAGGCAGCATTTGACCGAGTGTTGCATTAAGGAGCCTTAGCAAAACTGGAGTCAAAGGGAATTGGGGGAAACTCTCTGCTGGTTGGAGTCATACTTAGCACAAAAGAAGATTGATGTGGTTGTAGGAGATCAGTCATCTCAGCTCCAAGACATCACTGCAGGAGTTCCTCAGGGTAGTGTCCTAGGCCCAACCATCTTCAGCTGCTTCATCAATGACCTTCCTTTCATCATAAGGTCAGAAGTGGGGATGTTTGCTGATGATTGCACAATGTTCGGCACCATTCACGACTCCTCAGATACTGAAGCAGTCCATGTCCAAATACAGCAGGACCGGGACAATATCCAGGCCTGGGCTGACAACTGGCAAGTAACAATCGCGCCACATAAGAGTAGGGCAATGACCATCTTCAACAAGGGAGAATCCAACCATCGCCCCTTGATGCTCAATGGCATTACCATCACTGAATCCCCCACTATCAATATCCTGGGGGGTTACCATTGACCAGAAACTGAACTGGACCAGCCAAATAAATACTGTGGCTACAAGAGCAGGTCAGAGGCTAGGAATCCTGTGACAAGTAACTAGCCTCCTGACTCCCCAAAGCTTGCCCACTATCTACAAGGCACAAGTCAGGAGTGTGATGGAATACTCAACACTTGCATGGATGAGCGCAGCTCCTACAACACTCAAGAAGCTGGACACTGTCCAGGACAAAGCAGTCTACTTGATTGGCACCCCATCCACAAATATTCACTCCCTCCACCATCGACGCACAATAGCAGCAGTGTGTACCATCTACAAGATGCACTGCAGGAATTCACTAAGGCTCTCTGGACTGCACCTTCTAAACCCACAACCACTACCACCTAGAAGGACATGGTAGCAGATAGATGGGAACACCAACACCTGGAAGTTCCCCTCCAAGTCATTCACCATCCTGACTTGGAAATATATTGCCGTTCCTTCACTGTCATTGGGTCAAAATCCTTAAACTCCCTTTCTAAAGGCACTGTGGGTGTACAAGGAACGGGCAATAAATGCTCACATCCCGTGAATGAATAAGAAAAAAAAAATCTCAAGTTTATGGGCAGAACTTAGCCCTTGTTGGGCATGGGGCGTTCGGGAAGCTGACCGCCGCCCGCAATCGAGGCCTAAAGGCGATTTCACACCAGCGGGCCAATTAAATCCCTGGTGGGAGTAATCTATAGGTCCTCAAACAGTAGTTCAGCAGTAGGGCACAGTATAAACTAGGAAATACTGGGAGCATGTAAGAAAGGCACGGCAATAATCATGGGTGATTTTAATATGCATATAGACTGGACTAATCAAATTGGCAAGGGTAGCCCTGAGGGAGAGTTCATAGAGTGCATTAGAGATTGTTTCTTGGAGCAATAAATTGTGGAACCAGCCAGGGAGCAGGCTATTCTGGATTTGGTTTTGTGTAATAAGATAGGATTAATTAATGATCTCAGAGTAAAGTATCCTCTAGGGAAGAGTGATCATAGCATGCTAGAATTTCAAGTTCAGTTTGAGAGTGAGAAACGTGAGTCCCACATTAGTGTTCTGGATTTAAACAAAGGTAACTACATAGGCATGAGGGCAGATTTGGCCCTTGTGGACTGGGCAGGAAGGCTACAAGGTAGGACAGTTGATGAACAGTGGCAGATATTTAAGGAGATATTCAATTCCTCCCAAGTAAAATATATTCCAAAGAGGAAGAAAGATGGTAAGAGGGGGAAAAAAACATCCATGGCTAAGCAAGGAAGTTAAGTATAACATAAAGGCAAAAACTAAGGCATACCAAATTGCAAAGGTCAGTGGCAGGCTGGAAGATTGGGAAACTTTTAAAGATCAACAAAGGGTTACTAAAAAAATAATAAAAAGAGCAAAGGTAAATTATGAAGGAAAACTAGCAGAAAATGTAAAAACTGATAGCAAAAGCTTCTACAAGTACATAAAAGGAAAGAGAGTAGCTAAAGTGAATGTTGGTCTCTTGGAGGATGAGACTGGGGAGTTAATAGTGGGGAACGCAGAAATGGCAGAGACGCTTAATCAATATTTTGCCTCAGTTTTCACGGTGAAGGACACTAGGACCACCCCAACAGTAACAGGTAGAGCAGAGGGTATATATATATATATATACACACACAGAACAATCACCATCACTAGAGAAAAAGTACTGAACAAACTATTGGGATTAAAGATTAGAGGGTGACAAGTCCCCAGGACCTGATGGCCTAAATTCCAGGGTCTTAAAGGAGGTGGCAGCAGAGATAATGGATGCATTGGTAATAATATTCCAAAATTCCCTGGATTCTGGAAAGGTTCCAGTGATTTGGAAAAATGCTAATATAACGCCCTGATTCAAAAAGGGGGAGGCAGAAAGTAGGAAACTATAGACCAGTTAGTTTAAAATCTGTCATTGGGAAGTTGTTGGAATCCGTTATTAGGGAAGTAGTAATGAGGCATTTCGAAAGTCAAAATACAATCCATCAGAGTCAGCATGGTTTTATGAAGAGTAAATCAGGTTTGACTAATTTGCTAGAGTCCTTTGAAGATGTGACAAGCAAGGTGGATAATGGGGAACCTGTGGATGTAGTATATCTGGACTTCCGGAAGGCTTTTGATAAGGTGCCGCACAAAAGATTAATATACAAGATAAGATCACATGGAGTTAGGGGTAATATATTAGCTTGGATAGAGGATTGGCTAACCAACAGAAAGCAGAGAGTCAGGATAAATGGGTCTTTTTCTGGATAGCGAGCTGTAACTAGTGGGGTGCCACAGGGTTTGGTCCTTGGGCCCCAACTATTTACAATCTATATTAATGACTTGGATTCAGGGATAGAAGGTACTATAGCTAAATTTGCAGATGACACTAAAATAGATGGGAAAGTAAGTTGCAATGAAGAAATAAATTTACAAATGGATATGGACAGATTAGGTGAATGGGACAAAATTTGGCAAATGGAGTTTAACACTGATAAATGTGAGGTTATCCATTTTGGTCGGAAGAATAAAAAGGCGACTTATTACTTAAATGGAGAGAAACTTCAGAATGCTTCAGTGCAGAGGGATCTGGGTGTCCTCGTGCATGAATCGCTGAAAGCTAGTATGCAGGTACAGCAGGTTATAAGGAGAAGGCAAATGGAATTTTGGCATTTATTGCTAAAGGAATAGAGTAAAAAAATAGGGAAGTGTTGTTGCAACTGTATGAGGCATTGGTGAGACCGCACCTGGAGTACTGTGCACAGTTTTGAACCCCTTACGTGAGGAAGGATGTAGTTGCATTGGAGGCAGTTCAGAGGAAGTTCACTAGATTGATTCCAGAGATGCTGGGCTTGTCTTATGAGGATAGATTCAGCAGTTTAGGCCTATACTCGCTAGAGTTTAGAAGGATGAGAGGAGATCTAATTGAGGTATATAAGATGCTAAAGGGGATAGACAAAGTAGATGTGGAGCAGATGTTTCCCCTTGTAGGGCATTCTAGAATGAAAGGCCATAGTTTTAGGCTAAGGGGCGGTAGATTTAAATCAGAGATGAGGAGGAATTACTTTTCTCAAAGGGTCATGAATCTGTGGATTTCACTATCTCAGAGCGCAGTGGATGCCAGGACGCTGAATAAATTTGAGGAGATAGACAGATTTTTAATTCATAATGGGTTGAAAGGTTATGGGGAGAGGGCGGGAAACTGGAGTTGAGGCCGAATTGAGATCAATCATGATCGTATTGAATGGCAGGGCAGGCTCGAGGGACTGAATTGCCTACTCCTGCTCCTAGTTCTTATGTTCTTATGTAAGTCACTGTCCCTCATTCATTATATTCAATTTTTTGCAGCATTTGTTATGATGCATTCAGAGAATAATTTTAGCATTGCTATGAAACAATTTTCATAATGCAACAACAACCTAAGGTGCTTCAAAAGAATGTTATCAAACAAAATTTGGCACTGAATTGCATGAGGAGACATTAGGACCAAAAGCATTGATAGTGGTAGGTTTGAAGGAGCATAAAGGAGAGTTTGAGTGAAAGAGATATTTAGGGAGGGAATTCCAAATCTAGGCAACTAAAATTCACATTTTCCATTGATAGAGCAATTAAAATTGTTGATGCATAAAAATTGGAGGAGTGTAGAGATCTTGGGAGGAATTTAGAGTTGGTCTAGGTTACTGAGAAAAGGAGGGGTGAGGCCAGGGAGGGGTTTGAAAACAAGGACGAGCATTTTAAAAATCAAGGCATTGTTGGTCCAGGAGGCAATGTAGTTCAGCAAGCACAGGGGTGACAGTGAATGGGACTTGGTACAAATTAGGATACAGTAAGTAGCATTTTACATGAGCTACGTTTACGTAGGGTGGAAAATGGGAAGTAAGCCTGAGAGCTTTGGAATAGTTGAGACTAGAGGTAACAAAGGTTTTCAGCAGCAGATGAGCCAAGGCAAGGGGAACAATAACAATGTGGTTATGACTCCAGACCTAAATCCAGATTTTAATGGTGTTGAAGCCCCATGGAGAAGGCTGTCTCATAATGTTTAAGTTTGAAATTGGAGTAATTAGCATAACCCAGCAGTGCCTCACATTGGGTAGAACTTCAGGTCCAAGGTGAGAATGGAATCGACATTCTTGAAAATGGAGGGTCAATTTTTGTTTTTGTTGAATATATTACAATTGCCCACCCACTAAAAAGATACTGCTGAGAGCAGCCTATTCCCCTTTCCTGCCTACTTGCAGCTACAGTTCTGTGATGTCACTAAAATAAACATTTTTACTTTCTGCATATATAGAGCCTGTAATTCCAAAGGTTCATTCCTGATCATTTCAAGTACAAAAATATTTAATCTTACCATATTCAATCCTTTTGCGATATATTGCAATCCTTTCTCCTTTTTTCATAATATTACATGAAATACAAAGTAATAATGTGCTGTTTGGAGAAACTGCAATAACTTCTAACTCTAGATTAATTTTAAGCCTACCAAGCAGTCAATGCACCTGAGAGTGGAAATGGGTAGGCCCAGATGGTTTCAAGAGCTGAGCCTCAATAGCATGTCACTGGCTGACTTTCCCAACCAAAGTGGCCTGAAGATCAGCAGGAAGTGGTTGCCTGGCTATTAAAATCACATGACTGGAGGCACAGCTGGGGATCAGAGGGAATGGATCTCAGCACTGTCTTTAAGAGGGGAAGGAGTTATTTGACAGAGATCATGCTTGCAGAACAGGCGGGAAGTCCATAGTAGGGAAGGTCCAATGTTTCTGAAGCCCAAGAACCACTTAAGGCCCACCAGGAATACTTGAAAAAATATTTATAGAACTACCTTCAGATCCTGGACCAATTTTGTGACAAAATTGGCCTGGCACAGAAACGTTTAATCAAACCTCAGGTTAATATTGCAGTCGGGCTCCAGTGACATCATCAGAGACTGTCTACATATTTACAATGCTTTTGTCATTTTTCTGAATGTTACATTAAACAGCAAAATTGCAACAGAAGAATAACATAAATTCTTAGGAGGAGCTGCACTAACATCATAATCAATGGGATCATTTTTATATCACAGACAGGAATGCAGCTATGAGTATCCTTGCCACCTGCAATTTAGAATTTTCATCGGTCAGATCAGGGGTGGAAGCCAGTGGGTAAGTCCACTAGCCTATTTTAACTGTCACTCCCTGTTCCCTCCCACAACCTCCCATGCCCTGGGTACTCCTAGACAGCAGGGTTAGATTTCAGAGGTCTCTGGAAAGACATGAACGGCCAAATTGTTCTCCCTCATTCTCAATTTCCATGTTCAAAACTTCATACCAAATCTTTTACTCTTCATCTAATTTGCATTTTCCTTACCAGCATCTGCTTCACAAGTGGATGATGATTTTTCCTGCACATCTCCTCCTTCTCCCCCACATACAGAATCTGTAGAGCTTTGACAAGATGTATCTTCTTCAGAGGGAGGAGCAGGTGAGGCTGCAGCAGCTTTTTTAGCTTTGGATGCAGTATCCTTAGCAGAGCATACATCTTCTTTAGATTGAGCACTAGCTATTTCAGGCTCATCCCTCAAGTGAATTTCTGACACTTGATGAATGGTAGATTCATGGTACACAGTTATGGGTTCAAGGCAAGTTGATGAATCACTATAGTTCACAATGCAACATTTTGTGGAAAGGTGCATGAAAATGGGCTTATTGGTGGGTAATGTGTCACCATTACCTCCACCAGGGCTTCCTTGATTGTAGGGTGCAGCCTTACATTTACTATTTTGTGGAGTAAATGTTGTTGAAGGATCTGTAGATGCATCATATGCAGATGATGGGGCCTTATACAAACATTGCAATGTAGGATCCTGTGCATCTTGTTGAAAGGATTTCTGTGAACACTCACTGCAGACACCAAATGGATTTGAATCTTGATAAGATGAGTTCTTTCTACATAGATCACATGAATGCACTTGACCAGTAGATGAGATGTTGCTACTTGGAATACTTGACGCTTTCTTACATTGATCACATAAAGGATCTTGACAACTGAATGAAGCATTGGTACTCGGAGCAGTCAAATAATCTTGATGAGTAGATGACTTCTTCTTACACTGACTGCATGAAGGATCTTGGCAACCAAATGAGGTATTGCCACTTGGAGCAGTCAAATTATCTTGTTGAGTAGATGAGGTTGTCTTACATTGACCACATGAAGGATCTTGACAACTAGATGAGGCCTTGCCACTTGGAGCAATTGAATAATCTTGCTGAGTAGATGATGTTCTTTTGCATTGATCACATGCATGGTCTCCACAACCAGAAGAGGCATTGGTAATTGGAGCAGTCAAATACTCTTGATGCGTAGATGACACCTGCTTACACTGATCACAAGCATGGTCCTGACAACCAGATGAAGCATTGGTACTTACAGCAGGTGAGTAATCTTGATGAGTAGATGACACCTTTTTACATTCATCACATGCATGGTCTTGACAACCAGATGAGACATTGGTACTTGGAGCAGATGAGTAATCTTGATTAATAGATGACACCTTTCTACATTCATCACATGCATGGTCCTGACAACCAGATGAGGCATTAGTGGCTAGAGCAGATGAATAATCTTGATGAGCAGATGAAACCTTCCTGCACTGGTCACATGAATGGGTTCCACAACTAGATGAGGTACTTGGAGCAGATGAGTAATCTTGATGAGTAGATGACACCTTTTTACATTCATCACATGCATGATCTTGACAACCAGATGAGGCATTGGTACTTGGAGCAGACGAATAATCTTGATGAGTGGATGACACCTTGTTACATAGATCACAAACATGGTCCTGACAACCAGATGAGGCATTGGTACTTAGAGCAGATGAGTAATCTTGATGAGTAGATGACACCTTTTTACATTCATCACATGCATGATCTTGACAACTAGATGAGGCATTGGCACTTAGACCAGACGAATAATCTTGATGAGTGGATGACACCTTTCTACATAAATCACATGCATGATCTTGACAACCAGATGAGGCATTGGTGCTTAGGGCAGATGAATAATCTTGATGAATAGATGAAACCTTCCTGCACAGATCACATGCATGGTCTTGACAACCAGATGAGGCATTAGTGCTTAGAGCAGATGAATAATCTTGATGAACAGATGAAACCTTCCTGCACTGTTCACATGAATGGGCTCCACAACTAGATGAGGTACTTGGAGCAGATGAATAAGCTTGATGAATAGATGACACTTTCCTGCACTGATCACATGAATGGGCTCCACAACTAGATGAGGTACTTGGAGCAGATGAATAACCTTGATGAGTAGATGACACTTTCCTACATTGACCACATGAAGGGTCTTGACAACCAATTGAGAGATCACCTCTCGGACCAGATGAAAATTGTTGACAGGCAGATGAATTCTTCTTACATTGGCCACATGAAGGGTCTTGACAACCAGATGAGAGATCACTGCTCATCAAAGGTGAAGACTGTTGACAAGTTGATGACTTCTTCTTACATTGACCACATGAAGGGTCTTGACAACTAGATGAGAGATCACCGCTCAGCGAAGGTGAAGACTGTTGACAAATCGATGACTTCTTCTCACATTGACCACATGAAGGGTCTTGACAACCAGTTGAGAGATCACCACTTGGTGCAGATGAAAACTGTTGACAGGCTGATGATGTCCTGCTACATCGATCACATGAATGTTCTTGACAACCAGATGAGAGATCACCACTTGGAGCAGAATAAAACACCAGGCAACTGGATGACTTCTTGCATTTATTACATGATTCTTCTTGACAAACAGTTGAAAAATCACCACTTGGAACAGATGAAAACTGTTGAAAGGTTGATGACTGCTTCTTACATTGATCACATGAATGTTCCTGACAATCAGATTGGATATCATCACTTGGAGCAGAAGAATAATCTTGACATGTAGATGACTGCTTCTTACATTGATCACATGAATGTTCTCCACAATCAGGTGAGACATCATCACTTGGAGCAGATGATGACATCTGACAAGTAGATGATTTTTTCTTACACTGATCACATGAATGTTCTCCACAATCAGGTGAGACATCACCACTTGGAGCAGATGATAACATCTGACAAGTAGATGATTTTTTCTTACACTGATCACATGAATGTTCTCCACAATCAGGTGAGATATCACCACTTGGAGCAGATGATGACGTCTGACAAGTAGATGACTTTTTCTTACATTGATCACATGAATGTTCTTCACAAATAGTTGAGAAATCGTCACTTGGAACAGATGATAACTGTTGACAGGTAGATGACTGCTTCTTACATTGATCACATGAATGTTCTTCACAAACAACTGACACACCACCACGTGACACAGATGACTTTTTCTTACATTGATCACATGAATGTTCTTCACAAATAACTGATACATCACCACGTGACACAGATGACTTTTTCTTACACTGATCACATGAATGTTCTTCACAAACAGCTGACACATCACTTGATGCAGATGACTTTTTCTTACACTGATCACATGAATGTTCTTCGCAAATAGTTGAGAAATCGCCACTTGGAACAGATGATAACTGTTGACAGGTAGATGACTGCTTCTTACATTGATCACATGAATGTTCTTCACAAACAACTGACACACCACCACGTGACACAGATGACTTTTTCTTACATTGATCACATGAATGTTCTTCACAAACAACTGATACATCACCACTTGATGCAGATGACTTTTTCTTACATTGATCACATGAATGTTCTTCACAAACAACCGATACATCACCACTTGATGCAGATGACTTTTTCTTACACTGATCACATGAATGTTCTTCACAAACAGCTGGCACATCACCACTTGACGCAGATGACTGCTTCTTACACTGATCACATGAATGATCTTCACAAACAATTGAGACAGTGCCACTTGATGCAGATGACTTTTTCTTACATTGATCACATGAATGTTCTTCACAAACAGCTGACACATCACCACTTGACGCAGATGACTGCTTCTTACACTGATCACATGAATGCTCTTCACAAACAATTGAGGCAACGCCACTTGATGGAGATGATTTCTTCTTACATTGATCACATGAATGATCTTCACAAACAATTGAGACAGTGCCACTTGATGCAGATGATTTCTTCTTACATAGATCACATGAATGTTCTTCACAAACAATTGAGGTATCGCCACTTGGCGCAGATGACTTCTTGCATTGATCACACGAATGTTCTTGACAAACAGGTGAGATATCGCCACTTGGAGCAGATGATAACTGTTGACAAGTAGATGACTTCCTACATTGGTCACATGAGTGGTCTTCACAAACAGATATAATCTCACCACTTGCAGCATTTTCTTGACAAACAGAGGGGCTGACCTTCAAACCCTCAAATGGTGTAGGTGTTAGAAGCCTTACACTATCTTGTGGGACAGATGTACACACTAAAGTCTCACCTGGAGCTAGTTGATAAGCAGGAGGGGACCTAGCACTGTATTGAGGTGATATGGGTTGGTAAACAACTGGTGCCATATTTGCATATTGAGGAGGTACCCCTTGATGATAATAAGATGGCGGATTAGGCTCAAATGGAGATGGTATAGGTTGTGAATAAATAGGTGGGGACTGATATTGAGGTGCCATTGCTTGTTGGTAAACAACCGGGGATTTTCTTTCATACTGAGAAGGTATAGTTTCTTGAGGAGCAGGTGCCATTGCTTGTTGGTAAATCGTTGGAGATCTCCTTTCATACTGCTCTTGAGAAGCAGGTGGGGATATAATCCGTACAGGTTCCTGACAAACCTCTGAAGTTTTACTACCATAACTAGCTGGTATCGGTTCTGTGTGTGTAGGTGAGGACACAGTTTCACGTAGAGAAGGATCAGCTGGTGAATAGAAAGGCATGGTCTTGGCATCACTTGAAGGTACATTTCCTTGATGACTGGGTGATGATCTTGCATCAAATGCAGAACGTAAAACTTCTTGACGAACAGGTGAACTTTTAATCTTGTAATCATATGCAACAGGCATAGGTGCTTGACGAAGAGGTTGTGCCATAATCACAGTTTCATATGGAAGAGGAACAGGATCTGTACGAATAGCTGGGGCCATAATCAGAGGCTCAATTGGGCCAGGTATGGCCTCTTGATGATAATATGGAGCCCTAAAGTAAGGGTCATATGGAGCAGGGATGATTTCTTGATAATATGGAGCCCTAACCAAAGGTTCATATGGAACAGGTACAGTTTCATGCCGAACATATGGTGCCCTAATCATAGGGTCATATGGAACAGGTACAGCTTCATGATGAACATATGGTGCCCTAGAGAAATTCTCATGTGGACCAGATACTGCTTCTTGGCGATAGAAATTTTCAGCTGGAATAGGTGCAACTTGCTGCTGAGCACAAGGATCCTTAATCATAGGCACAGATGGACAAGGTTCAGTTTCATGTCGAGTAGAAGGGGTCTTCTCACAAAGAATTTTAGATATAACTTCTTGATTAATAAGTGAAGAGTCCTTAGATAGTGATTTTACATTTCGATCATCGGATGCTGTTCGACGTGCTTTCCCATCAATATTTATAGCTATTATGATTTGTAAAGAGAGAAGTAAAAGTATTTTTAGTTATAGTAAACTAAAGAGCCAATGCTAATAATTCTCGTAAACATAATATACCTTCATTCACAGTAGTCCACTATACTTATACATCAAACAACTAAGTGGGATGAATTTCATAGAATTACATAGAATTTGCAGCACAGAAACAGGCCATTCAGCTGGTCTGTGCTGGAGTTTATGCTCCACACAAATCTCCTACCCCCACTTCATCTCACTCTACCAAAATATCTTTCTATTTTCTTCTCCCTCGTGTATTCATCTAGTTTTCCCTTAACTGCATCTATGCTATTTGCCTCAACCACTTCATATGTTGCATGTTCCACATCCTAATTACTCCCTAGGTAAATAAGTTTTCTCACTGTTTCCAATATTTAGCAATGTTGGTATGGCATTAGGAATTTTTTTTTTGCAAATAAAATTGAGGGGACGTTTGTACCAGTGTTTATAAGTCTTTAATAGGCTTTCTCCCAAGCTTGCTTGTGATTCTGGAACAGTTCTGTGACAAGCTGCTAGATAGTTGTCAATGGTTTTATTTACATACACCCGCCTGAGAATGACGCTGTGGATAGAATTTCTTGGACTTAACCCACCACTGTAGTTGAGGCAATTTGTACCTGTTTTAATGAGGCATAGCAGTTGTGGTCAGGATCAGCTGTTAAAAGTAGAATGAGTTGTTCCTCAAATTTTATTGAAGATCTCTGAAGGAAGGAAAAGATTGTAAGACGTGCTTCTGTTTTAGTTTTACCTGCAAGACACCTGAACTTGTTTTTGACTACTTCTCAGAGGGTCAGAATGCCAGTAGATATTCATTTCTGTCCCCCCTCCCACCTGAGGTGCACTCAGGAGGAAATATGATATTCCCTAAGGGGATCTATTCTTGTGCTTCCTCTAGGTGAACTGGTTGGCTCCTTTTGCTCCACAAAAGTGTCATGTCACTTAAGTTTCCCTTCTCCATTGGCAGCTGGCTGCTGGCATGGAGCCACTGTTGGCTGCATTTCTAAAAAGTGCTCCTTGTCTCACTTTCCATGTTCTACTCACATGGTGCCCTGACGAGTATGGCTGGGAGCTTGACATGTGCTGCTGTCCTGAAGGACGGCAGAATCACACAACTGCGACTCCTGGTTGCTTAGTCTTCATCATCATTCTCTTTGCCATCATCTTCTGTTTCTTGTCACCCACTGTTTTGGTGGATCTGCAGGAAGGGAAGATATCAACCCCTTTAAGACTGCAGCGACAGAGGAAGGATGGATGGTACTGTTCGTGCATCACAGCAATACCAGGGTAACAGATGCTCAGTCAAGAAGCTACCAACCTCAGCATCTCTTGTGGCAAAAGCTGAGTGTTTCCACGTTGTCTGGCCTTGTCCTCAAAGCAGGTGAGGAAATTGAAAGATTTGGGGCTTTTCAATAAGTTTTGTGAAAACTTAGATTGGCTAGAAGTCTGGACTAATTGTTTAATAGTATGAATTCAACAAAGGAATGAACTGATAAACTGACTGTTCAATGTAACATTGCTGGGGGAGGTTGGTTACTTGCGACAAGTGTTATTTGATTTGTCTGAAAGACTTTGAAACAGTCGTAAACTCTAGGTGCTGTTTTTGGAGCATCAGTCTTTGTAACCATGAAAAGTTAGAGATCAGAAAGTTACTGAGAAGCCTATTACTGTCAGCAGAATAGTACAAGAGCAGCCAATAAAAGAAGGAGATAGTCCATTAGGACACCACAACTCAGATTATGCAGGATGTTGATGAAGAATTAACTAACCTCAGATTCCTGTAGCAGAACATGGGCAACTCTTTTAAACAGAGTTCAAAACTGCATTTCATATGCTCCATGTCTGAATTCCACAAAGTCACAAATGGCATCCTATGTGACTATGATAAAGGTGAACTATCCCTTCTTGTCCTTGACCGGTCTGCAGCCATTGACGTGGTTGACCAAAGCATCCTCTGCCAACGTGTCTCCACACCCATTTAGTTGGACGGGATTGCACTTCACAGAATCACAAAACTGTTACAGCACAGGAGGAGGTCATTTGGTCCAAGGTGCTCTACAGATGAGCAATTCATTTAGTGACATTCTTCTGCCTTCTCCCCATACCCTGCACATTTTTCCTTTTCAGATAACAGTCTAATTCCCTTTTGAATGCCTTGATTAAAACTGCCTCCACCTTGCTCTTGGGCAATGCATTCCAGACCTTAACCACTCGTTGCGTGAAAAAGAATTTCCTCATGTCGCTTTTGCTTCTTTTGCCAATTATTTTAAATCTGTGCCCTCTCACTCTTAACCCTTTTACGAGTGGGAACAATTTCTCCCTATCTACCCTGTCCAGATCCTTCATGATTTTGAATACCTCTATCAAATCTCCTCTCAGCCATCTTTTCTCCAAGAACCTCTCCAAGGACCCAGATTCTCCAATCTGTCTTCATAACTGAAGTACCTCATCCCTGGAACCATTCTCATAAATCTTTTCTGCACTCTCTCCAATGCCTTCAGATCCCTCCTAAAGTGCAGTTCCCAGAAATGGACGCAATGCTCCAGCTGAGACCAAAATAGTGTCTTATACAGGTTCAACATAACCTCCCTGATCTTGTACTGTATTCCCCTATGAATAAAGCCTAGGAACCTGTCCTGCCACCTTCAATGACATTTGAAAATATACACCCAGATCCCTCTGTTTCTCCACCCCATTTAGATTTGTACCCTTTATATTGTCTCTCCATGTTCTTCCAACTAAAATGAATCACGTCACATTTCTCTGCATTGAACTTCATTTTCCACCTTTCTACATTCCACCAACTTGGCTATGTCCTCTTGAAGTTCTAATAATCCTCTTAACAGTTCACAAACCTTCCAAATTTTGTACTATCTGAAAATTTTGAAATTGTGTCCTGTACTCCAAGGCCTAGGCCATTAGTATATATCAGGAAAAGCAAGAGCCCCAAACCGACCCCTGAGGAACTCTACTACAAACCTTCCTCCAGCCCGAAAAGCCTCCATTAACCAATACTCTCTGTTTCCTGTTATGCAGCCAATTTCTTTTTCATGTTGCTGCTATTTTATTCCATGAGCTATAACTTTGCTCATAAGTTTGTTGTACAGCATTGCCTCAAATGCTTTTGGTAGTCCATGTACTCTACATCAACATCATTGCCCTCATTAACCCTCTCTGTTACCTTTTCAAAAAACTCCAGCAAGTTAGTTAAACACGATTTTCCCTTAAGAAATCCATGCCAACTTTCCTTAATTAACCCACATTTGTGCATGTGACTATTAACTTTGTCCCGGATTATTGTTTCACCACCAAAGTTAAACTGACTGCTCTGTAATTGCTGGGCTCATCTTTCCACCCTTTCTTGAACAAGGGTGTAACATTTGTAATTCTCCAATCCCCTGGTGCCATCTCTGAGTCTAAAAAAGACTCAAAAATTATGTGTAGTGCTTCCTCAATTCCCACTCTCACTTCCCTCAGTATCAATGGATACATCTCATTCAGCATCCTGGCTAAGTTTGCAGATGATACAACGATGGGTGGAGGAACAGGTAGTATTGAGGAGGCAGGGAAGCTGCAGAAGGATTTGGACAGGTTAGGAGAATGAGCAAAGAAGTGGCAGATGGAATACAACGTGGGGAAGTGTGAGGTCATGCACTTTGGTAGGAAGAATAGAGGCATAGACTATTTTCTAAATGGGGAGAGAATTCAGAAATCTGGAGTGCAAAGGGACTTGGGAGTCCTAGTCCAGGATTGTCTTAAGGTTAACTTGCAGGTTGAGTCGGTAGTTAGGAAGGCAAATACAATGTTGGCATTTATTTCGAGAGGACTGGAATATAAAAGCAGGGATGTGCTGCTGAGGCTTTATAAGGCTCTGGTCAGACCACATTTAGAATATTGTGAGCAATTTTGGGCCCCGTATCTCAGGAAGGATGTGCTGGCCCTGGAGAGGGTCCAGAGGAGGTTCATGAGAACGATCCCAGGAATGAAAGGCTTAACGTATGAGGAACGTTTGAGGACTCTGGGTCTATACTCGATGGAGTTTAGAAGGATGAGGGGGGATCTGATTGAAACTTACAGAATACTGAAAGGCCTGGAGAGAGTGGATGTGGGGAAGATGTTTTCATTAGTAGGAGAGACTAGGACCCGAGGGCACAGCCTTAGAGTAAAGGGAAGACCTTTTAGAACAGAGATGAGGAGAAACTTCTTTAGCCAGAGAGTGATGAATCTATGGAATTCATTGCCACAGAAGGCTGTGGAGGCCAGGTCATTGAGTGTATTTAAGACCGAGATAGATAGGTTCTTGATTGGTAAGGGGATCAAAGGTTATGGGGAGAAGGCGGGAGAATGGGGTTGAAAAACTTATCAGCCATGATTAAATGGCATAGCAGACTCGATGGGCCGAATGGCCTAATTTCTGCTCCTATGTCGTATAGTCTTATGGTCCTAGTGCTTTTTCAACTTTAAGAACAGGCAGTCTATCCAATACCACCTGCTTATCAATTTTGAGCCTTCTAATGTCTGAATTACCTCCACTTTCACCATGAATAGCATCTTCTTGGTAAAGACAGATGCAAAATATTCATTTAATACCTCGCCTATGACCTTTGCCACCATGCGTAAACCCCCTTTTTGGCTCCTAATTGGCCCTACTCCTTTTACCACTGTTTTTGCTATTTATATACCTATAGAAGACTTTAGGATTCCCTTTTGTGTTGGCTGCCAGTCTCTTTTCATAACCCCTCTTTGCTTCTTTTATTTATTTTTTCACCTCCCCTCTGCATCTTTATAATCAGCCTGGTTCTCAATTGTATTTTCTACCTGACATTTGTCATAAGCACACTTTTTATTCTTTATCTTAATTTCTATCTCTTTTGTCATCCAGGAAGCTCTGGATTTGTTTGGTCTACCTTTCCCTTTCGAGGGAATATATCTTGAATATTACTTGTGCCCAAGTTATCTATTCTCTGAAGGTAGCCAATTGTTTCATTATTGCTTTTCCTGCTAACCTTTGACTCCAATTTATTCAGCGCAGATCCGATATTACCCCACTGAAGTTGGCTTTCCTCCAATTAACTATTCTTACTCTGGAATATTCTTTGTCCTTTTCCATAGCCAGCCTAAACCTAATGATACAATGATCACTGTCCCCTACAATGTTCACTTACTGACACTCAGTTCACCTCATTCCCAAGAACCAGGTCTAGCCGTGCCTCCTTTCTCGTTGTATTGGAAACATACTGTTGTAGAAAATTTTCCTGAACACACTTTAGGAACTCTTGCCCCTCTCTGCCCTTCACACTTGTCTGGTTCCATTCTTATCTATCTAGTCGTAACCAGAGTATCACCTCAGAATCACAAATCTTTACACTGCAGATGAAGGCCATGCAGCCCATCGAGCATTCTACCTAATCCCACTCCCCTGCCTTATCCCCGTAACCTTGCACATTCTTTCCTGCAATGGCTTCTCTTCCTGCTCCCGCATCATTATCTTTCGTGTTCTCCAATGATCTATCTTCAGCCCCCTCCTATTTCTCATCTGTGTGCTGCCCCTCAGTGACATCATTCATAAACGCAGTATCAGTTTTCAAATACAGGCTGCCGTACTTAGAACAGCATATTCTGGAGCCAGCCAGAGAACAGACTATACTAGAGCTGGTATTATGCAATGAAAGGATTAATTAAAGATCTCACAGTGAAGGCGCCCCTAGGTAGCACCAATCACAATATCACTGAATTTTATATTCAGTTCAAGGGAGAGAAGAGTAGTCCAAGACTAGTATTTTAAACTTAAATAGGAGCAATTATAAGGGCATGAAAGCAGTACTAGCTAAAGTGAATTGGCAAATAAGGTTGAGGGATAGGTCAATAGAGATGCAGTGGCAGACATTTAAACGGATATTTCAGAATACTCAGAATAGATACATCTCAACAAGAAAGAAAAATTCCAAGGAGCAGATCCACCATCTGTGATTAACTAAAAAAGTTAAAGATAGTATCAGACTTAAAGAAAAAGCATATAATTGCACAAGGATGGGTGGCTGGTCAGAAGAACAGTGAAGAAAGTCCATAAGATTATTAAGGAGGGAAAAATAGAGTAAGAGAGAAAGCTAGCTAGAAATATAAAAATAGATAGTCAAAGTTTCTATAGATATTTAAATAAGAAAGAAGTTAACAAAGTGAGCATTGGTCCTATAGAAATTACTAATGGAAAATAAGGAGATGGCGGATGAATTGAACAGATATTTTGCATCGGTCTTCACTATAGAGGATACAAGCGACATTCCAGAAATGCTGTAAATCAAGAATTGGAAGGGAGGAACTCAGGAAAATTAAAATCACCAGGGATAAGGTACTTAGCAAATTGTTGGAGCTGCGGCATGACAATCCCTGGGTCTTGATGGACTTCATCCAAGGGTCTCAAAGGAAGTGGCTAGTGAGAGAGTTGACACATTGGTTTTAATTTTCCAAAATTCCCTGGATTCGGAGAAAGTTCTATTAGATTGGAAAATAGCAAATGTAACTCCTTTATTCAAAAAAGAAGGGAGACGGAATGCAGGAAACTACAAACCAGTTAGCTTAACATCTGTTATAAGTTAAAATGTTAGAAGCTATTCTTAAAGGTGTCATGATAGGGCACTTAGAAAAGTTCAAGGCAATCAGGCAGAGTCAAAATCTAGTCGTTTGGTACAGAACTTCAGTGTTGCTGAAAAAAGAAACGTCAAAAGCTTTTCGTCTTGCACTGTTGCAAGAATATCAATATATCAATATCAATACACCAATTTATACTGTGTGAGAAGAGAGTTCTGATTGGTTGGCAAGTGGACTCTGATTGGTAGAGAATTTGCATGGAGAATGCACCAGTGACAGTGACTGACAATTAACTGCCAAGTATTGTTTGAAATTTAAACCAGGTGGCTTGACACTGATTGGTCAAGGCATTGCCCTGAGGAATGGGTCTGTGAATGGCTGTCACTTATTTTGTTTAGCTGAAACAGGCGCAATGAGTGTACATATTCTTTCTGTCTGCAAAGAACAGGGCCCTTTGTGTTAATACATGTAGCTTCCAGTACATGCAAATGCCACACTGCGAGCCTGACTGACAATATTAAATTGGTTGTCAGCATAACTTTTAGCATGCTGAGAATTATTTAGCAAATGTTGTCCAATCACAGAATCATATCTAATGTTGGACACTGTGTTTTGAATTTTGCAAGCACCGGCTGGTTGGGTACAGATCCTCAGGGCAATGCCCTTGACCAGTGTCAAGCTAACTGGTTTAAATTTCAAACTATGCTTGGCAGTTAAAGTTTGTCCCAATCACTGGTGCATTCTCCATGGCAACACCTCTACCAGTCAGTCCACTTGCCACCCAATCAACACTCTCTTCTCATACAGTATAAATTGTTGTTTTCCCCTCATATTGGTATTCTTGCGAAGTGTCCTGATGAGTGCAAGATGAAAAGCTTTGACACGTCTCCCTTTTTTCAGCAAGTCAACATGGTTTTGTGAGAGGGAAATCATTTTAACTTATGTATTGGAGTTCTTTGAGGAGTGCTGTGGACAAAGGGGAACCGGTGGATGTATAGTACTTAGATTTCCAGAACGTATTTGAAAAGGTGCCATTTCAATGGTTATTGTGGAATATAAAAGCTCATTGCATTGGGGCTAACATATTAGCATGGGTAGAAGATTGGCCAGCTAAGATTGGCAGGATGTAACAAGTGGTGTGCCTTGGAGATCGGTGCTGGGGCTTCAACTTTTTACAATAAATATAAATGGCTTTGATGAAGGGACTTAAGGTATGGTTGCTAAATTTGCTGATGACACAAAGATGGGTAGGAAAGTAAGTTGAGAAGAGGACATAGGAGGCTACAAAACTGGAGTCACAGCACCTCACCTTCTGAACAGGCACTTTACAGCCTTCTGGACTGAATATTGAGTTCAACAACTTTAGATCATGAACTCTCTCCTCCATCCCCACCCCCTTTCCGATCGCCCTTTTTCCAATAATTTATACATAGTATTCTTTTCCCACCTATTTCCATTATTTTTAAATGTATTTCCATCCATTGTTTTATCTCTACCTTTTGGCCTATTTCGATCCCTTCCCCCCACCCCACCCCCACTAGGTTTATCTGTACCTTGCTCGTCCTGCTTTCTACCCTTAATGTCACCATTAGCACATTTCTTAGATATCACCACCGTCAACACCTCTTCGTCCTTTTGTCTATGACATCTTTTGGCAATCTCCACCTATCACTGGCCCTCTATCCAGCTCTACCTGTCCCACCCCCCCTTAAACCAGCTGATATTTCACATCTTTTCTATCTTTCCTTAGTTCTGTTGAAGAGTCATTTGGACTTGAAACGTTAACTGTATTCCTCTCTGCAGATGCTGTCAGACCTGCTGAGTTTTTCCAGGAATTTTTGTTTTTGTTTTGGATTTCCAGCATCTGCAGTTTTTTGCTTTTACAAAAGTAGGGAGGTTATGCTTCAGTTGTACAGGGCATTGGTGAGATCTGGGGTACTGTGTATAGTATTGGTCTCCTTATTTAGGAAAGAAATAAGTAAATGCATTAGAAGTAGTTCAGCAAAAGATTACCAGACTACTACCAGGAATGGGTGGGTTGTCTAATGAAAGGTTGGACAGGTTAGGCTTGTATCCACTGGAGTTTAGAAGAATGAGAAGCAATTTGATTCAACCTTTAAGATACTGAGAGGTCTTGACAGGGTGAATGTGGAGAGGATGTTTCCTCTTATGAGAGAATCTAGATCTAAGAGTAATTGTTTAAAAATAAGGAGTCACCCATTTAAGACAGAGATGAGGGTAGTGAGTCTTTGGAAATCCCTTCCTCAGAAGGCAGTGGAAGCAGAGTCTTTGAATGTTTTTAAGGCTGAGCTAAATAGATTCTTGATAAACAAGGGGGTGGAAGTTTATTCGGGTTAGGTGGGAGGTTACAATCAGATCAGCCATGATCTTACTGAATTGTAGAGCAGGCTTGAAGGGCAGAGTAGCCTACTCCTACGCACCCAGCTCTATCTCACTGCCACCTCTCAACTTCTCCACTGTTGTTAAAATATCAGACTATTTGTCTGACATCCAGTAATGGATCAGCAGAAATTTCATCCAGTTAAATATTGGGTTAGACAAGTTGTCTTCAGTCCCCATCATAAAATTTGTTCCCTAGCCACTGGGTCCACCCCTTTTCCTGGCACTTTATGGGGTGGAACCAAACTGTTCGCAACATCGGTGTCACATATGAACCCGAGATGAGCTCCTGACCTCATATCCGCACCATCACTAAGACCTTCGCAACATCACCTGACTCCGCCCTGTCTCTGCTCATTCTTTATTCACTACCTTTTTAACTACACTTTGACTTCACTATTCCAATATGCTCTTGACTGATCTCCCACATTTTACCCTCTATAAACTCAAGGTCATGCCATTACTTCATCAAGTCCTGTAGACCCTTCACCTGTCTTCCCAGTTAAGCAACACCTTGATTTTAAAATTCTCATCCTTGTTTACAAATCCCTCCATGGCTTTGCCTTCCCTATCCCTGTAATCTCCTGCAGCCCCAAAACTCTCCAAGATTTCTGCACTCAATCTAATTCTGGCCTCTTGATCATTCTTGATTTTAATTGCTCCATGATTGGTGGCCCTGCCTTCAGCTGCCTGGGCCCTAAGTCTGGAATTCCTTTCTTAAATCCCTTTGTCTTTCTTTCCGCCTTTACAATGCTTCATTAAATGTATCTCTGGCCAATGTTTTGGCCACTTGCCTTAATTTCGCCTTATGTGGCTTGGTGTCAAATTTTGCTTTATAAAACTCCTCTGAAGCATTACTGCTGATGTGGAACTTGTTGCAGCATTGTTCTGTAGTCCTAGGAGTGAGAGGGTTGACATTTAGTACTCAGTGCCACTTCCCTCTAAGTTGCACAAGCAATAATTCCTGGTGACTTGATGGTGCCTAGAAGTCTGGTTGCCTAGTAGTCTGGTTTCCCAGCCTTGATTTCTCCCCAGGAGAACTGAAGGAGTAAAGCTGTGCATGTTTCACAGCTGTACCCTGATGCAATGCCATAATTCTGTCTATTTGTAACAAAGATATTGGTAAGATATGTAGTATAGTAATTTGAGCCAGAAATGAAAAAGCCAAGCAGCATTATTGCCTTACCTTCACGTACCCAAGTGTTCTGAATAGCATATGGTAGAGTGAATTTTAAAGGCTGAAATTTCCGGCTGGTTCAGCTGCTTTTACATGAGTGCTTGCACCATTAGATACACAAACAAATTCAGGAAACTTCCATGTATCTCCTTCTAGTGGCAAATGTAAATTATATTTTTGTTTCTTTTTAAAAAAGGCGCAAGAGCAGTAGAAATCACTGACAAAATTCTGGGCCAATGTATTTCAAGAACTTTCAAGTAAATCACTATACATCAAACTAAATTCATTCAACCTGATTGCATATGTTGAAACATATTCTAGATCACATTCAATTCTTCTCATCTTGTAATATTATACTTCAGAGAATTTACAATGCAGAAACAGGCCTATCAGCCAAGTTGCTCTATGATGTTCCGTATGAGCATCTTCCCACTTTAATCCATCTAACAATATCAACATAACCTTCTACTGCTTTCTCCTCATGAACTTTTAGCTAGCTTCACTTTAAAGGCTTCGGTGCTATTTGCCACAACCACTCCTGTTCACAATCTGAGTACTCTTAGGGGAAAGGAGTTTCTCCTGAATTTCTTAGTTCATTTATTACTGACGACCTTATATTTATGACCCCTGGTTATTCACTCCCTCACAATTGAAACATCTCTATGTCTACCCCTTCACAATTTTAAGACCTTTATTAAGAACTGGTCAGCATCCTCCTTTCTCAAGAGACCCAACATACTCAATCTTTCCTCTCAGTTCTGGTATTCACCCTTAAAAATCTTTTTTTGCAGCTTCTCCAGTGCCTATAATGCCATTTTTGTAACATGTAAAGCAGACTGTGCACAATACCCAAATATGATCTAAGCAAGGTTTGCAGCAAGTTAGATGTAAACAGGTATGATATAGTTGGGATTACGGAGACATAGCTGCAGGGTGACCAGGGATGGGAACTGAACATCCAGGGGTATTTAGGAGGCACAGACAAAAAGGAAAAGTGGTGGATTTGCATTGCTGGTTAAAGAGGAAATTAACGCAATAGTGAGGAAAGATATTAGCTCCAACGATGTGGAATCTGTATGGGTAGAGCTGAGAAACACCAAGGAGCAAAAACATTAGTGGGGGTTGTATATAGACCCCCAAACTGTAGTGGTGATGTTGGGAATGGTATTAAACAGGAAATTAGAGACGCATGCAATAAAGGAACATCTGTAATTATGGGTGACTTTAATCTGCATATAGATTGGGCAAATCAAATTAGTAACAATACCGTAGAGGAGGAATTCCTGGAGTGTATATGGGATAGTTTTCTGGACCAATATGTTGAGGAACCAACTAGAGAACAGGCCATCCTAGACTGGGTATTGTGTAATGAGAAAGGAGTAATTGGCAATCTAGGTGTGCGAGGCCCCTTGGGGATGAGTGACCATAATATGATAGAATTCTTCATCAAGATGGAGAGTGACGTGGTTGATTCTGAGGCTTGGGTCCTGAATCTTAATAAAGGAAACTAAAATGGTATGAGGCGCGAGTTGGCTATGATGGATTGGGAAATGTTACTTAAAGGGATGACAGTGGATAGGCAATGGCAAACATTCAAAGAGTGCATGGGTGAACTGCAACAATTGTTTATTCCTGTCTGGCACAAAAGTAAACTAGGAAAGGTGGCCAAACCATGGCTTATAAGGGAAATTAGAGATAGTATTAGATCCAAGGAAGAGGCATACAAATTGGCCAGAAAAAACAACAGACCTGAGGATTGAGAGCAGTTTAGAATTCAGCAAAGGAGGACCAAGGGATTGGTTAAGAAGGGGAAAATAGAGTACGAGAGTAAGCTTGTGGGGAACATAAAAACTGACTGTTAGCGTTTCTATAGGTATGTGAAGAGAAGAAGATTAGTGAAGACAAATGCAGGTCCCTTACAGTCAGAAACAGGTGAATTTATAATGGGGAACAAAGAAATGGCTGACCAACTAAATACATACTTTGGTTCTGTCCTCACAAAGGAGGACACTAATAACATACCAGAAATGTTGGGGAACACAGGGTTTAGTGAGAGGGAGGAACTGAAAGAAATCAGTATTAGTAGGGAAATGGTGTTGGAGAAATTGATGGGAATGAAGACCAATAAATCCCCAGGGCCTGATAATCGACATCCCAGAGTACTTAAGGAAGTGGCCCTAGAAATAGTGGATGCATTGGTGGTCATCTTCTGAGATTCTATAGACTCTGGAACAGTTCCTACAGATTGGATGGTAGCTAATGTAACCCTGCTATTTAAAAAGTGATGGCAGAGAGAAAACGGAATTATAGACCATTCAGCCTGACGTCGGTAGTGGGGATAATTCTAGAATCCATTATAAAAGATTTAATAGCTGAGCACTTGGAAAACAGTGGCAGAATCAGACTGAGTCAGCATGAATTACGAAAGGGAAATCATGCTTGACAAATCTACTGGAATTTTTCGAGAATCTAACTAATAGAGTTGATGAGGGGGAGCCAGTGGATGTGTTTATTTGGACTTTCAGAAGGCTTTCGACAAAGTCCCACATAAGAGATTAGCGGGTAAAATTAAAGCACATGGGATTGGGAGTAGTGTATTGAGATGGATAGAAAACTGGTTGGCAGACAGGAGACAAAGAGTAGGAATAAACAGGTCTTTTTCCAAATGGCAGGCAGTAACTGGTGGGGTACCGCAGGGATCAGTGCTGGGACCCCAGCTATTCACAACATATATTAATGATTTAGATGAGGGAACTAAATGTAATATATCCAAATGTGCAGATGACACAAAGCTGGATGAGAGGGAGAGCTGTGAGGAGGATGCGGAGATGCTTCAGTGTGATTTGGACAAGCTGAGTGAGTGGGCAATTGCATGGCAGTTGTAGTATAATGTGGATATATGTGAGGTTATCCACTTTGGCAGCAAAAACAGGAGGGCAGATTATTATCTGAATGGCTATAAATTGATAAAGCGGAATGTGCAAAGAGACTTGGGTGTCCTCATATACCAGTCACTGAATGTAAGCATGCAGGTGTAGCAGGCAGTAAAGAAGGCAAATGGTATGTTGGCCTTCATAGCCAGAGGATTCAAGTACAGGAACAGGGATGTCTTGCTGCAATTGTACAGGGCCTTGGTGAGACCACACCTGGAATATCGTGTGCAGTTTTGGTCTCCTTATCTGAGGAAGAATGTTCTTGCTATAGAGGGAGTGCAGCGAAGGTTTACCAGACTGATTCCTAGGATGGTGGGACTGACATATGAGGAGAGATTGAGTCGATTAGGATTATATTCGCTGGAGTTCAGAAGAATGAGGGGGATCTCATTGAAACCTATAAAATTCTAACAGGACTAGACAGGGTAGATGTAGGAAGGATGTTCCCGATGGTGGGGGAGTCCAGAACCAGGGGTCATAGTCTGAGGATACAGGGTAGACCATTTAGGACTGAGATGAGGAGAAATTTCTTCACCCAGAGAGTGGTGAGTCTGTGGAATTCACTACCACAGAAAGTAGTTGAGGCCAAAACATTGTATGTTTTCAAGAAGGAGTTAGACATAGCTTTTGGGGTGAAAGTGATCAAAGGATATGGGGCAAAAGCGGGAGCAGGCTATTGAGTTGGATGATCAGCCATGATCAAAATGAATGGCGGAGCAGGCTCGAAGGGCCGAATGGCCTACTGCTGCTCCTGGTTTCTATGTTTCTATGTAACTGTCGCATTTTTGCCTTCCCATCTAAAAAAGAATACTACACAATTTCTTCTGCACATTTGGCCTAACTCTGGTATAGTACAGTTGACCAGCCAGCAGCTGCTTTAAATTAACCCAACTGATCAATTTGTATCCTCAAAACTACTCATGTGCTGTACAGATTCAAATTTTGAATTGTAGATCAGAATATGAACCTGGCCAGGAACTGAGACTATTTTTTGCGTTGTGGAAAAATGATGAGAGATCTGGCTATGGTGCAGTATCTCCACCCTGTGGCACATACTTGCTGACAATTGCCTCACACTCTTTGAAACTACACCAACCACTTGCTCAAGGGCAATTAGGGATGGGCAAACAAACGTTGGCCTTGCCAGCAATACTCACATTCCATAAAAGAATTTAAAAAAAACAAACTGACCCCGTTCCTTTATGCATTATCTCCAGTTTAGTGCTCCTCACCTCTTATGTGTCAATTACCCTATTCCATATATTTGTCCGAGTTCCCAGCCATCCACTAGGTTGACCCCTAAAGGGTTTAAAGTGCCGTTCCTCTTTTAGCTAATTGTCCTATGCTAGCCATATAAGTCCCCTAAGCATCACCAGGCTGATTCTGATAGATTTGTTTCTTTTACTCCTTACTGTGTAATACAGATAGCTTCATTGGATAGGGAGGTATTATTTTTCCTTTAAAGCTTTCGTAGTACTATTCAAAAACAGCGCATTGAGCAACAGTTGTAAGTCTCGGGAATGGGTCAGAGGGCAAGCAACAGTTGGAGGACTAAAACACAGTAATGTTGTGAAAAGTAAGCCGGGCCAAATAAGACTAGGCCAGTGGGCAGGGAGAAGAAAAATGAAAATATAGGCTGAATAGTAGCCATTAGTATTCACTATTCAGAGCAGCCAATCTCTAGGCTATTTTTAAAAAAAGTGTCACTAAATTGCGACCATGGGAAATAGGTGACAAAGGAAAAAAAAAGAAAACAAGGATTTTAATATAACCTCCCCATTATTAATTGACCTTACCTCAGTACCTTGTCTGGAAACCAAAAGAAATGAAAAGAAAAAGGTATTTTCCAAACGCCTAGGTTATATGATTCCAAACTGATTCATTTAGACCTCACAAATTTTATTGTGGAAAGGTAATTTGTACATACTGGTTATCATTTATTTGCTATCAGCTACAGTATCCAAACAAAAATGGCACCATTTCCAAACTTGATCTCCCTCCCTCTCATCTCCTCCCCCTCTTACTGTCAAGTGCCTGCCTCACTGGTTTGAAATTCAGTGAAATGTTTTGTGCAGTAATACATTCTTAATGTATCAATCATTAAATTGCAGATGCAATGTTATTTAACACATGTAAATGCCAATAAGAAGTAAAAGAAAATAAGAAACAGGAGCAGGAGTAGACCATTTAGCCACTTAGGAAGTGATGGCGTAGTGGCATTGTCACTGGCCTAGCACTCCAGAGAAGTGCTCTGGGAGTCTGGGTTCAAATCCCATGACGGCAGATGGTTGAATCCAATAAAAATTTGGAATTAAAAGTCTATTGATGACTATAAAACCATTGCTGATTGTTGTAAAAACCCATCTAGGTCACTAACATCCTTTAGATGCCCACATCGCATAAATGAATTAAAAAAAACTTGCTCTGCCATTCAAACAATCACAGCAGATCTTCTGCCTCAACTCCACTTTGCTGCTTCCTATATCCCTTGCTTCTGAGGGGTTAAAAATCTAACTATGTGAGACTTAAATATATTCAATTGCGAAGCATCCACAGTGCTCTGAACAATTCCAAAGATTTCTAAAATTTCTCCTCATTTCAGTCCTAAATGATCAACCCCTTATCCTGAGGCTCCCCCCCAACCCCCATGTTCAAGATTTCCTAGCTGGTGGAAACAACTTCTCAATTTCTAACTTCAAAATCTTGTATGTTTCAATGAGGTCACCTCACATTCTTCAGTCTCCCTGAACTCGCTCCTGAACATCAATATTTTCAAGTTTCACTACTTTTTCAAAATATTCTTTTTGTTCATACTACCAATATATATAACCTCGCACTTCCTCTCATTGTACTCCATCTGTCACTCAGTTACCCACTCATTTAACCTGTCTTTATCTCTTTTCAGCCTCTTTGTGTCCTCCTCACAGCTTACATTCCCAGCATATCATGAGCAAAATTAGATACAATACAAATATAAAAACAGAAAAAGCTGCTGGCTTACTAGCAGAAAATACTAGCAGGTTAGGCAGCATTTATGGAGAAAGAGAAACAGTTAAAGTTTCATATCAATCACCTGTTCTGATGAAAGGTCATCGACCTGAAATGTTAGCTCTGTAAACCATTGATGGATCTTTCTTGCTGACTTTTTGTTTTTTTTTAAATGGAAGGTATTTTTATTGATCATTTCAATCAAATTCAGCCTGACCCCCCCACCACCCCAACTCTACAAGAACCCATGTACTAGGCTTTACTTTTAAGCTTTTTATTTGGGACTGGAGTATATCGTTTTCAAATTTATGATGGAATTCAAATGTATTATGAGATTCTTTTACCATGAGATTACTATTTAAATCTGCCTTATTGTATAATACTAGATCAAAAATAGCTTTGCCCTAGTTGGGTCCACAACATATTGTTCCAGGAAACTGTCCCAAAGCATTCTACAAACTCATCTTCCAGACCACCTTTGCTTACTATTTAAATGGAGGAAAACAATACTAGAGCACACTCTTGGTCTGTAAGTAAATAGTAATAAATGGCAATTAAAAAAAGCTAAGCAGTATATTCTCCATTCAGTAAATTATTTGCTCTTACCTCTGCTCAAATGGAACATTTTCACGAGGTCGCATATATCAAGAGCTGGATTCCCTATACAACAGATGGAAATATAATAAGCTGATGCATATTTTAATTATTCATTACAAAAATGAGATTCAGTTACATTTGAAATCTTTACATTTATTCCACAAAAACGTAAATTAGACAGAACACAAACCATCTCGAAATTGCAGCAACTCTGAGAAATATGATGAGGCAAACTGGTGTATATTATCTGGCTGGTCTTGCACAACAGCTCTGCCTAATGCCTCTAGCAGAGATTTCAAACCTTCAGGCACCACAAGTTTACTGTGTGACGGCATCTTGGTAAATTTCTGATATATCTGAATCAGAGAGAGAGAAAAAAATAATTACAATGCAAGTCAAAGTAACCTCATTTTGAAAGATTAACTTCATTATGCTGAATCCATAGGTGAAATCCTTCCCCAACACAAAAAATAAAGTACATTTGAGATAATAAACAATAGGAAACTAAGGCCAGAATATTGCCATTGGCGTGCAGAAAATGAAGCGAGATGACATTGGGCGTGCATCCCGACGTCATCATGCATCATTCCGATATTCCGAACTGTCAAAGGCCTATTAAGGCCATTAAGAAAGCCATTAACATCATTAACTGGATGAGGTTTCCTGAAGGTTTAATAAAATAAATAAATAAATTTTGCTAAATTGACAAACATGTCCCAGCTCATGTGACACTGTCACCTGAGGGGACACGTCTAAATAATTTTTCTCTTTATTTATTAAGAAGTGTCATTATGTACTTAATCTCCCTGAGGCAGCTCTGTTCCTCAGGGAGATTGCTGCATTTTTTCGCACGCATGCACAGGCCCTGACTATCCCTCCTCCCTCCACCTGCACAGGTAGCACTGAGTGCTACGGAACGTGCATTATGCTGGGCAGGCCTTAATTTGCCCACCCACGTATAATGGCGGTGCACAGCCGATCGCCAGCTCAGCCCATCCGACACAGTTAAGATTCAGCCCTAAGGTACAACAGGGAGATAAGATCTTTCTAGTCTGCCCAAAAATATTATACTAGTGAATAACTAGAATTAAGCATGACAGATTTCAGAGCAAAGTTAGAATTTAGGCTAAAAAAAATCTGCAGCAACATAGAATTAACAGAAGCAGACTGTAACCCCATCATAGTCTATAAAAACCTGGGGCAGAATTTTCTGGCTGGTTTGGCGGTGGGGGGGGGGGGGGGGGGGGGGGGGGGGGGCGGGGTTTGCTGCTGGTGGTGGTGGAGCGGGAGTGGGAGCAGACGCAGACCCGATTGCCACCCGTGCTCGGGTCCGCGCCGCCATATTACACGGGCAGGCCAATTAAGATCCACTGGCATGAATTGTGGCTCCTGAGGACAGCGGGAGTGGGCAGGCGGCAGTGGGACTGCAATGACCACCGGGTCCAATGGCAAAGCTGCGGCCTGTTTTAAAAAGTTGCTGCAGCCTCTCAAAGGCCCTCCTCGAGGAGGAGGCAGCACGGCGGGAGGTCCTGGTATGCCAGGATGGGAGGAGGAGGCCCTACCCCCCCCCCCCCCTCCCCCTCATGACCAAACATGCCTGGGAGGAGATGGCCAAGATGGTGAGCTCCCGCGACGTGGTGCGATGCACTTGGGTTCAGTGTTGCAAGCTCTTCAACGACCTCTTGCACTCAGGAAGGGTGAGTACCATGTTGGCATTGGTCACTTAACCCAGCAGGTCGGCTTACCCGCCTGGTGGCCCCCCCCCACCACCCACCCCCCCAACCCAGCCCAAGTCTGAGTGTAGTGACTGCATTGAATCATTGACAGCATGTGTCCTTTGCTGGGTGGGCCAGCTGATGCTGCCCATGCCAAGGTCACCCTGAGAGGGTGGTGAAGAGAAGGGTTCTGCCCCCGCAGCATGTGATACACTGTAACCCACATTACTGTTTTGGGGGCAACCTGGAGGAGTTGCACCTAAGCAGAGTGCTGGAACTCCAGGACATGTCAAAGTCAGGGTGATGACATACTTGGGAGGGTAGCTTCAAGATGGTGTCGCACCGATCGATCTGCTGTCCTCTACACTCCATGTGCTTGCGCCTCCTTGCTATGGAAAGTTAGAACGTGGAGTGCCTAATGTGATATAGGCAGCAATTGACCAAGAGGGTGGTGGCGGGTGGGGACATGTCTAGCATCTTTTTATGAGTGTTCGGCAACGGCAGGGTGAGAAGACACTGGAGCTCTGCAATGTCCAACTCTGCTTGGGGTGGGCTGTCCACAAAGAGAGTCCAGGTACAATTAGCACTATTCAATGTGCTCTCTTTTTCAGGAGAAGAATGCACATAATGCCGCAGAGCAGGTGAGGACTGGTGGCAGGCCGGCACAGTTAGCAGTTCTCAGCCACTTTGAGCAGGAGGCCCTAGATTTGGAGAGGCGCCATGCACCCAGGTCCACCAGTGTCAGTGAGGCTGGGGTGCCACGGGCAGGTATGTTTGCCCAGCAGTGAGGTCACCATTGTTCTCCCAGCAGCCATGGCAGTGCTGAATGTTCAGTGATTGAAGTTTGCAACATGACTTGACCATTGCTTATGGAAGGATGAGCGCATAATGATCCGAGAGACAGAGATGCACATTGACATTGTCTCCACATTAACTGATCCACTGCCCTTGTTCTTCCTTTCAGCATCAGTGGAGCAGGGCCTGGAGGAGGAGCAGCAGAGGGCCCTGAAATCTCACCAGCGCCACGCCATCTCCACCAGGGAGGCACCAGCGCAGATACTAGCACCTCGGTGGGAATTAGAACATTGGCTAGTGTCCCAGGGCACGGGCACAACGGTGAGGGTATTTCACAGTTGCTGGAGGAGCTGGCAGAGACAGAGAGTGCCCATGGTGCCAGCAGCCAGAGTCGGTGCCTGATGATGTGCCTCTGGAGTCGTCCATGACGCAGCAAGCGCAGGAAATGCAGCCGGGTGTGCGGGAGCATCTGGGGAACATACATGAGGCTATGCTCGGCTTGGTCTCCATGGTAGAGGAGTCTATGCAGACTATCGCCAAAGCAATGAGTCTCATGTCCGAGCGCCATGTGAATTCCACGGAGGGAGTGGCGACTCTCATGGACAGGCTCCTCCAGGAGACCCATCAGAGCTTCCTGGGGATGCTTTCGGACTAGCAAGCCCTCACATCGGCATTGACCTCAGCTGGTCAGTGCCAGTATGGGAGATGGTCTGGGCACCAAGTTTCCCAGCTCAGTGCCCATCCATCCACAGTGAGCAGGGAGGTCCGAAGCAACCTCACGTCAGCGCAGCAGCTGCCAGTCGTCTCTGTGGGCTCCTTTCAGGATGCTCTGGATGAGGGCGGCAACTCCTCCGAACCCTCTGCCAGTGACCGTTGCATTCAATGATGCTGCGACGACAGGGGAAATGCCAGCTATGGAACTGGCAGCTCCCTCTCAGGTGGGGCCAGCACAGGCTCCATGGGCCAGAGGACGACCGCCAAGGTCATTGAGGCCAACAGGACAGCAGGCTGTCTCAGATGCCACTCCCAGCAAAGGTCAGCACCAAGACGTACACCCGAAAACATAAACATAAGGCACCTTAGGCACACCGCAGGCTTATCAGTGGTGCTTTTGTGTTGGCCTGTGATGAGGTCTTTGTGATTTTTAACAACTTTTTCATTTTGTTTCATCAAGTTTCTTTGGTTGCAATATTAAATTCAGACATGTCACCATGGCTGAGGTTGCCTCTTTTGTTCTGCAGGTGGATGGTTTCCAATAATGTAATGAGTGCTTTGTGGGACATTCAGCTTTATTAACAAGGACCTTAGTTAATGTTCCTAACGAGGCAGAGTTTTGCACGAAGGTCTTGAATATGGAGCATACAGCCCAGGCTTGTCCTGGAGGTCCATCTGTGATGTGCTAGCTGAAGGTTCATTGGATTAAAGCCTCCCGGGTGTCCCTGCCTCCCTGGAGTATGCCCGGGTCAGCGTCTACCCCCTCAGCATTTCCGTGTGTGCTCATCCTCAGACTCACTGCTGGACTCATCATGTGCAGCCGCAGCCACTGCATTGACATCTTCATCGTCCACAGCGTCCCCCCTTTCCAGCTTAAGATTGTGGAGAGTGCAACATGCAACCACTATCAGCAATACATGATCTGGGGGGTACTGGAGTGTGCTCCCTGAGCGGTCCAGGCATCGGAAGCGCATCTTGAGAAGACCAATGGCTCTCTCCACCACAGCTCTTATGGAGGCGTGGGTCCTACTGTACCGCTGCTTAGCTTCTGTTCTTGGATGATGGAGAGGTGTCATGAGCCACTTTCTGAGGGGATAGCCCTTGCCACCCAACAGTCGTCCATCCAGCCCAGCTGGAGCACTGAAGAGCCCTGGCATTTGGGAGTGTCTGAGGATTGAGGTGTTGTTGGAGCTGCCTGGGTACCTTGCACAGACCTGCAGAATCAGCATCCTGTGATCACACACTATCTGCACGTTCATGGAGTGGAAGCCCTTCCTGTTGACGAAGTCACCGGGCTCACTGCTGGTGCCTTGATGGCCACATGTGTACAGTCTATAGCTCCCTGGACGCGGGGGAAGCCAGCAATGGCCACAAAGCCTCTGGCTCGCTGTGTCTGGCTTGCCTGGTCCCAACTGTGGAGCATGAAGGTCAATGCATGCCCGAACAGAGCGTCTGTAACCTGCTTGACATAAGTGTGGACAGCTGATTGGGAGACACTGTAAAGATCACCCACTGACCCCTGGAAGGAGCCAGAGACATAGAAGTTGAGGGCAGCTGTGACCTTTAGAGGCTGTGGCATGGGGTGTTCACTCACACAGTTGGCGGAGATCTCAGGCCCAATCATCTGACAGATATAGTTGACTGTCTCCCTTGAGAGACGGAGCCTCCTTCGGCACTGCACCTCAGACATATTGAGGTAGCTGCTTCGCTGCCTGTATACCCTGGCAGCAGGATAGTGCAGGTTTCTGCAGCCCCTTCCACCTTGGACTACCCCTTGGCCCTGCACCCCTTGTGCCTGCGCCTGACCTCCCAAAGACAGCTCCCCTGGAGGCTGAATGTGCACTCCTCGCTTCCTCCCACTTCCAGCCCTCCCTTCCTCCTCAGAAGAGGTGCCTCCAGTGGAGAGTTCAGCTCCCATTCCCAGGCTTAGGGAAGGCTTCCTGAAACATGCAGGCCCAAAAAAGATTCCTCACTGCAGAGTGCTGACCTGAAGGTTCTGAGTCCAGACCAAGCAGTTGGTATGCGTTTTGAAGTATTGCAAATCACACAAGCAAGTATCAGTAACTTTGAAACATCAATATTTGACAGAGCACACTCGCGACCCCACTGAGTCCTCTTATCCCGCCCGTGGATGAAGTTTATACAAATGTGTCCCACCCGCCTGCCTGTTGCGCCCCTGCGCCGGAAAGGCAAAACAACAATCAATCCAGGGGGATCAAATGCAATTGCGCACAGAAATAGACATTATTGGACTAGAATTGAAATAAGTTTTGAACACTTTTCCTCTTTGGCCCAGTGCATCCCTTTCTTGTACAATTGGTGTGGTGACACTGTTTCTACTGTGTCAGTGGGGCACCTACCCGCTTGTGTCATCACAGGTGCAGGTGCTCACTATTATTTAAATGACTCCATCATTTGATTTTGAGACAAGATTAGGGCCTAGTGAAGAATCAAAACACTAGCATTTAAAAGCACAAGTGTTCCAAACTGAATCTCTCAGGAAACTCATAAAGGTTGACAGCTGTAGCTTTGCAGGGAAAAACAGTAACAAATGTGACATTATAAGGCATCTTTTCCAATTTGTACAGTTCACCAAGGGAAATGGTGCGTAGAAGGTTTCCTAACTGTCAGACTTTCATCGGTGTTCACCCTCTTACTTTCGCTTTTGAACTTCATTATACATTCAAAGCAACTTGACAGCATTCAATCCACCAGTCAGTAAGTAGGAGCTACAGGCTGAGAAGGCTGCCACTATTTACTAGTATTAATTTAAGGGCTGTATTTTAATGAAAAGAGTTTTGGACATGTATCATGGCTGCAAAATAATTATCCTGAACTCCTAAAAGCCATTCTACACATGTACTTTCTCATTAAGAACTCAGCCTGGGAAATGAGAACTTACCAGGGAGTCATAGAGTTGGCGGAGCTGAGGAAGCAGGAGGATATAAATCGGGAGGTATGGCAAAAAACAGGCCATGGAGCTGGTGTACATTGCACAAAATCAGCCCTCCTCTCTCCTCAGCAGAGATGCTTGATCTTGATCTTCTTCAGCCAGCAGAAGAGGTGAAGACAACCATGGTCCCCACCCAGCTAGAGGCATCCTCCCAAAGGTTCAACCATAAAACAGCATTCAAATGTTAACTTCCTTTGTAACCTCTTTCCTGGTCTGCTTTTCATTCCAGGTCCCTGAACCTTCTCAAGGGCCAGACCAACCTATCGCACATGAGGTTACCACAGCACTCCTGGTGGAAGAGACGCCAAAGCCGGAACAGCCTTCAGAGAAGTCTCTACCTTCACCAGCAACAAAGGTACAGCTGGTAGACATGCCAACCACCACACAAATCCAACAACCTCCAACCAGTGTGCTGAAACCACAGTATCTGGTGGAACTAGGTAGCCACCTCACATAACCTGCGCAACTAAACAAAGGTAAGCTACCTACCCAATCTTCTTTTAATCACAGAAAGGCTCTCTCTCAACCACAAAGACTTCCCAGATTCCCAAAAATGCGAAAGAAGACACCAACAACCTAATGAATACCAGTTTTGCACTCTCAGTAAGAAGCAATCATGACTAACTGCAAACAACCATTGCCAAACCATCCAGACCAACCAGGCATGGGGCACCATCCATCAATGGAAGAAGTGAATGAAGCCATGTCTACATCCCAGTACCACCTCCAAACCACTGCCAAGAGCAAGAACTTCTACAGTCTGCCACTCTCCTGACTGCACAGCAAACGAGACGTGGCAGGGGTACAAGACCTCCAGACCACCTGAATCTCTGATGTCAAGGACTTGAAGCAGGGAGATGGGGTAGTAAAAACATTGTTAATGCATGCCATTAATTTTAATGTTTGATGTAATAATGAAATGGCATAGGATTAGAATAGTTTATAGTTGTAACATTAAAGTTAGTCACAAGACTTTTAGTAATGTATGACTTGGAGCGAACTGGAAGTAACCTAATATCAGTTTTGGGGAGAGGTGTAGTGGAAGAATCTGGTACCTAAAGGGTTAACACGAGACTGAGTACAGTACTGCCCACATGGTGATGTAAGAAGGCACAGGAGGTTGAGCTAAGGCCATCTAGAGATAGATAACAATGTGTAAGGACCTGATATGGAGTCCTCTCCATACCTACTGTAAATATGTACATAGTTAAGTATTGCTATTAAAGACTTCCTTGTAACTTATACAGGACTGCTCATGGTATCCAAGCAGTATCCATCAAGGGTAGTGACAACAGAATAGATCAGACATAATTCCATTTTGGTCTCATGAAACCTGAGGCAGCTTTCACAGTAGACCTCAGAAGATCCCAGGTAACTTAGTTATGTCTGGATTTGTAAATCTGTCAACGTGTAATATCATTCATCAGCATATCAGCTCTGGTAAGGGCAAATATCGCAATACCCCTTCCTTCATCATATTCATTCATCTGTAAAAAGAATATACTCAACAGGATATTAATTTCATAAAATGTAAATGATCACAGACCTGAAACATTAACTCTGTTCCTCTCTACAGATGCAATATTTTGCTTTTGTGTTATTGTAGTATATTCATTTTGTTGAATTTAGAGTGCTTCAATTAAATGGCAGCAGTTCACCTTCAAGGTATTACTTCTTAAAAGGACAGATCATTACTGACCTTTAAGGTGCTCCATTGAATAGTTAGGCTAAGTGCAGTACACATGCTCAACAACTAGAACAGAAAACAGTGTGAAGACACATTGACATTTAATTTGCAGTAAACAGCTGGATAAAACAAAGCTCCTACACATTCTGTGCTAACGTTGACAGGTTAAGCAAAATAATGACTACTTGCATTGTTGCACCTGTAAGGAACATTCTGAGGTACTTCAAAAATATGTTTAGCAGGAGCAGACCCTGAGTCTGGACAGTAGATGTTTGGAAACTAACCAAAAGCTTGGTTGAAGAAACTGATTTAGAAACACTTTGAAAAATGGAAAGAGAATGGAAAAGGTAAAGTGGTCACGGAGAGAATTTCAGCACCATCATGGCTGGAGGCTCTGGAATCGAGGAAGTGATGACAAAATGCCACAAGTCAGAGGAACAGAGCAATGGCATGGGGGGTGGATTATGATACTGAAAGAGACTGCAGAGAAAGGACAGGACAAAGCCACAAGGAGATTTAGAAAAAGAAACAATTTTTAATTCAATACATTGCAGAAATGAAGCCAATGTAGACCAATAAGAATTGGAGTGATAGTGATGAATAAGCAGCATTAGTATGGGATAGGATATGTGTGGTAGGGCACAGAATGTACTCTGAGCGGGAGGTCCATGTCCAACACCAACAGTAGCTCAGTAGCATCACTACAGACTGGCTGAGTATTGAAGGACTTGGCTGCCTGCTGCATGCACTGAGAGAATCAATGCAAGGAAGAAACCTACTTGACCTTGTCCTCACCTACCTACCTGTCACAGACACATCTATCCATGACACTATTGGCAGGAGTGGCCCACTGCACTGTCCCTGTAGAGATGAAATGCCCTCTTCACTCTATCTACATCATGTTGTGTAGCAATACCAGTGTTAAATGAGATAGATTCAGAACAGATCTAGCAGCGCAAAACTACATATCCGTAAGGCACAGTCAGCCATTAGCAGCAGCAGAATTGAATTCAACCACAATCTGTAACCTCAGCATATTCCATTACCATCAAGATACAGAGGGCTTACCACCAGACATATCAAAAAATGAGGTTGAAACCTAGTGAGACTACAACACAGAACCAGCTGCATGCTGAATAGCTCAAGCATCATGCTATAGACAGAGCTAAGTCATCCCACAGCCAATGGATTGGATCAAAGCTCTCACATCTTGCCAGCCGTGAATTGTGGTGAACAATTAAATAACTAACTAATGTTGGACGAGGCTCCATGAACAACCCCATTCTCAACAATGGCGAGCCAAGCACAAGTGTAAGAGGCAAGGCTAAAGTTTATATAAATATTTTCAGCAAGAAGATATTGTTGGGTTGCTGCTGACCGCCCCAACATTATGGATCCACTCTGGGGGGGTGCGCGTGGGACGTGGAGAATTCTATGTCCTGTCTCGTGACATCTTTGGAGTTGAGGGCATTTAATTAGGTGGATGGGTGATGTGTGACTACCCAGCTGCTTTCCTGCTTCCCAAAAAGGGCGGGAAGACCCATGGTTAACTTTCCTGCCCCGCCGCCAATTGAGGCCCTTATGTGACATGTCACCACCCGCAGTGCATGACAAGCAAACCTCTGCAGGCTGTTTGTGGTCTCTCAGGAGGCGGAGCATGGGGGGGGCGGGCGGCCTCGTTCTTAGACACTCAGTGCTTGATCAAGGAATCAGGCATCGGGAAGTAGGGGAGGTGGCAGCTGAGAGCCAATCACTTCCCCTTGCTGCCGACTCCTCTGCATTCTCTCTCCTACAACCCCACTCCACGAAATCTCTCCTGCCATGACTTACCTCTGGCCTGGGTCGCTCCTCAATCCTGGGCCTCAGTGGCTATCATTGCAGCAGAAACAACACCTTCCATGTTGACGCTGGTGAGCAAAAGTGCTGCCAGCTTCTGACTGGCCAGCAGCTCTTGTAGGGAGGGATTTCCACCCTAGGCTTTTGAATCACAGAATTGTTATCTCGCAGAAGGAGGCCATTTGGCCCATCATGTCTAAAGCAGCTCTCTGAACAAACAACTTGTGGTTAAGAGTCTGATACATACAGGTTTAATGTGGGACTGAGCACAGTACCAGAAAGTCTTGAAAGAAGGCACATGACCCAAAGCTAGGGTCAGTGTGGTGTTGAGCAGAGATGAGTTCTGATCTAGACATGGGGATAGCGCCTTGCCTGTATCCTGTACTGTATATATGTATATGGTTACAAAGAGTTAATAAAGACTTGCTGTTAACATACAGAAGATAATGAAGACTTCCTCAACTGGCAAGTTCTTAAAGCAACACCATTACAACATTGTGGCAGTTCAGGATCAAAAAACCCTCAATGTCAAAAGAATGCTGAAAAACTATGAAAAAGAAAACCTTCAACAGAATCTGAACTGAAAGAAGCTCCCAACTGAAGCTACAGATGCTGAAAAGAATTGCCAGAAATAGCTCCAACTAGAAGAGCCTGGAAGCTGAAGACAGAAGTCTTATTGCAACAGAAGACAGCGTAGAATCTCCCTTGCATGTCCAGCTTCAGCATGCAGAGCCCATAGCTTGCAAGAGTGAGCCAAATCTTTTTAACTTTCAGGCTGCAGTCAGTCTTGAGAAGCCCCTTTTACTAATTTAGTCAGATGCGGCGTTTGAACGAAACCTGTCACTAATCCTGATCCCCGACTCCGAGCTTCAACATGTAACCTCTGAGTTCAAAAGAAAAGAAAAAAATGTAATAATTAACCTACTCAATTGTCGAGAACCTCACAACTGCCCAAATACTTAAACAACAAGCCTATGGTTAATTTAAATGCCTCACTACTTGCAAAGCTACATTGCTGAATAAATCAAGTCAGCCGACCCATGTGGCCATTGTTAAAAAAATTTCCGCCAGAGGGCCGCCACCATTTTGTGGAGCCCACCAAACCTGGCAAAGCACAGAAAGAACACAGGGAACAAAAAAGACAACTGCAAAGCCATTTTGAAGAGAAAGCACAGTTCCTGCACAGCTATTCTTACAGGGGAAAGAACATTTAAAGCTGTAACTGTTGAAAACCAGGGAAGGAACAAAGGTTCCTGCACGTTCATTCTTAAAAGGGCAACAACATTTAAAGCAGTGACTGCAGGAGAAATATTAAATCACCATGGATCAAAAACCCAACTTACCAAATTGGCTTGGATCAACCCGAGGGCCAAATCCAACAGGACCATTTGGCATCCTTGAGAAGTGACTTTTAACATTACTTAGGTACATCAAATCTCAGTTAATAAAAAAATCAGTGGAAGGCCGGATCATTGCCTTTTATTCCTAGTTTGGTGATCTTGCTAATCACAGTGTCCTGATGCAAAGCATTGATGAATCCGCAACGAGCCTTGAAGAACTATTAACAGCCTTTGATGAATATTTTAATCTTCAGGCTGAGGAGAGTTCAGAGCTTAAAAAGTGGCATTAAGAAAAACCCAGCAAAACAACAAAAGATAAAAGACAACACCCAAACAAACCACATCGTGTGTGAGAGAGGCACAGAAGGATGTGATTGCACTAGACAGAGTGCAGAGGAGATTTACCAGGATTTTGCCTGGGCTGGAGAGTTTTAGTTATGAGGAGAGATTGGATAGACTGGGGTTATTTTCCCTGGAGCAGAGGAGATTGAAGGGGGACATGATTGAGGTGTATAAAATTATGAGGGGCATAGATAGGGTAGACAGGAAGGAACTTTTCCCCTTGATGGAGGGATCAGTAACTGGGGGTATAGATTTAAGGTAAGGGGCAGGAGGTTTAGAGGGGATGTGAGGAAGAATTTTTTCACCCAGTGGTGGGAATCTGGAACTCACTGCCTGAAAGGGTGGTAAAGGGAGAAACCCTCATAACATTAAAGAAGTATTTGGATGTGAACTTGCGATGCCATGGCATACAAGGCTATGGGCCTAGTGCTGGAAAATGGGATTAGAATAGTTAGGTACTTGTTTGACCGGCACAGACCCGATGGGCCAAAGGGCCTTTTTCTGTGCTGTAGACCTCTATGACTCTATGAGAACTTTCCAGAAGCCCAAGTAATATATATTTATGGGAACCTTGAGTCAGAAGTCCCAAAATTTATTTTTCGAAAATGTGGACACGTTTTCAGAACTGTCCCAACAGTTGGTTGTGAGCAACCATTAAGAAGCCCTATGGTAGGCAGATCAAAAAAAAGCTGAAGTATAATCAGAGAAGGTTCATTTCAAAGCTGAGTTGGAAGAACTCAACCTGTGGTAAAGCCAGCTGACAAGAAGGGCACTCACACAGGTCATTGCCTTGAAAGACTCCTTGACAAATCAATATGCGCCCCTCGAAAAATACAAAGAATTGAAAAATATGTTGAATGCAGGTAATAAGGAAGGCATTTATTGCTAAAGGAATAGAGTATAAAAATAGGGAAGTGTTGTTGTAACTGTACAAGGCATTAGTGAGACCACACCTGGAGTACTGTGCTTGGTTTTGGTCCCCTTACTTGAGGAAGCATGTAGTTGCACTGGAGGCGGTTCAGAGGAGGTTGACTAGATTGATTCCAGAGATGCGGGGCTTGTCTTATGAGGAGAGATTGAGCAGTTTAGGCCTATACTAGCTAGAGTTTAGGAGGATGAGAGGATATCTAATTGAGGTATATAAGATGCTAAAGGGGATAGACAAAGTAGACGTGGAGCGGATGTTTCCCCTCCTGGGGCATCCTAGAACGAGAGGCCATAGTTTTAGGTTAAGGGGTGGTAGATTTAAATCAGAGATGAGGAGGAATTACTTTTCTCAAAGGGTCGTGAATCTGTGGAATTCATTACCTCAGAGCGCAGTGGATGCCGGGACGCTGAGTAAATTTAAGGAGGAGATAGACAAATTTCTAATTTGTAATGGGTTGGAAGGTTATGGGGAGAGGGCGGGAAATTGGAGTTGAGGCCGAAATGAGATCAGCCATGATTGTAGTGAATGGTGGGGCAGGCTCGAGGAGCTGAATTGCCTACTCCTGCTCCTAGTTCTTATGTTCTTAAGAAAGAGCTGCACTGGAGCTGTCAGCATTGAAAAGCCATACACTAATATGCAGAATAAGAAGACAAGAGCTGAACAAGAAAATAAACTGTTGAAAAAGCAAATTCAAAAACAGTCCATCACCCTTCAACCCATGATGGAATAAGGAATACCCTGAGCAGCAGAACATACTCAATGATACTACAATCATACTCTGGTACATTATAAGAAAACTCAAGATGAAGTTCTGGAGCTTAGCAACAAAAAGGAAAACTTTTTGAAGGGCTATCATATGCTACAAGGATCCTGCAGGTCCAAATTTTTCCCTTGGGAACATTACAGAGAAAAATAAAATGAATTTATGCCACTCTGAAGGAACTGATGAACCAGTTTTCAGAGAAAACTCAGGAATGTTCACTATTCTGGGTGGGAGCCATGAGGTAGAAGTAAGAGACTGCAGCACTGAAGGAAACAGTTGCACACCATACTAAGTTTGGGTTCCACCAGGGCCACTGGGATTGAGGTCTCACTACGGCCTTGGTCAAAACATGGATGAAAAAAGCTGAATTCCAGAGGTGATATTAGACTGACTGTCCTTGCCATCAGGGCACCATTTGATCAAGTGTGGCATCAATCAACCCTAGTAAAATAGAAGCCAATGGCAATAGAAGAAAACCTTATAATGGCCAGAGCCAAACCTAAAAGGAAATATGGTTGTGGTTGTTGGGGGCCAGTCATCTCATCTCCAGGACATTGCAGCAGGAATTCCTCAGGGCAATGTCCTGTGTAAGTTATTTTTAATTGGCTTTATTTGTATGCCGTTAATAAATAGACACAGCCAAAAATATGGTTTTGGGTTTGGAGAAGTATGTTTATGATATGTAACTCTAAAATACATTTATGGCAGGATTTTGCCTTCCGCCTGCAATCGGGCCCCGACGTGATTTCACGCTGGTGGGCCAATTAGGGCCCATCCAGTGTGAAACATGGCTCCAAACGGGTAGGGCTGAGCAGGAGCCATTTGACCCAGTGGCTAGTTAAAAAGCGGCCCAGGCAGCCCCTGGAAGGCTGCCATGGAGAACGTTCCCTGAACTGACACTATGGACCCAAGTGCAGCTGGACACGGCAAGCAGGAGGGCAGGTCAAGTGGGCACTCGGCCTCCTGTTTCTCTGATGAGTGCCTTGCCATCCTCCTGGAGGAGGTGGCTGCCAGGGGGGACACCCTTATCCCCAAGGATGGGAGAAGGAGACCACCGCACCTCATCAAGAAGGCATGGGAGGAGGTGGAAGCACCGGTCAGCAGCCTTGATGTGGTGTAGCACTCCTGGGTGCAGCGCTGGAAGCGCTTCAATGACCTGCTGCGCTCAGGAAGGGTTAGTACCATGTTGGCATGGGTCAGTGTGCAAAGGTGTTAAGACCTGGCCATGCCCACCGTGGACCTCAGAGACGTTAGAGTCTGAGTGCCAACTGTCAATCACGCCGGAAATGGCCAAGGAGGTGAGCCCTGGCTGCTTGGACTGAGTGCCCTGCAGCTCAAGGGCCATGACTTGCACATGCCCTGCTCCTCAGCTGGGGTTGGCCAGGCTGCAGTGGCGCTGCAGGTACAGAGTGGACTGATCAATACTTCTCTATTTTTTCAGGAGAAGGCGGCCCACAACAATATAGAAAGGTCACGGAACTTTCGCCCCTCCTAATCCTCTTTGGGTATGAGCAAGATGCCCTAGAGTTCGAGAGTCGGCACTCCTCATGTGCAACCAGACGTGGGAGAGGGGGTGCCAGACGAAGATGTACAGAGGTGTGAATTTTGGCTTGTGCAACCATTCTAATGTAGTCTTTTCATTGATGAGAGCCTCGAACCTGGAGTTCTATTGATCATTAGGAGATGAGGGCACCATCATACAGATCTCCGTTGTCTCACCAGGCATGCACAGTGACAGATGATTTTAACCAATGACATGTCCTCCTTCTCCATTTTAGGTTCACCAGCAGGCGTTCACTCTCCAAACCACTTAGGGCCACCCCGTCCCCCAAGGACCACTGGGTGTCATTTGCACCTGCATTACACCCGCTCACTGAAGCAGGCACCAGCGCAGATACCAGCACGTCGGTGGGCATTAGAGCGGCAACTAATTGCACATTGGTGAGGGCACTTCACAATCGCTTGAGGTGCAGCGGAGGGAGAGAGTGTCCAGGGCGCTGGCAGTCGGAGGACTGCTGGGGACCAGGCAGATGCTCAGTCAAAGGCTGACGATGAGCCTCTGGAGTCGTCCATTAGGCAGCAGATGCTGGATGTCCAGTGAGATGTGCGGGAGGATCTGGCAGAGATCCATGAGGGCCTGTGTGCCATGGTCTCCGTGATGGAGGAGTCTATACGGAGCGTGAGCACTGCATTGACCATCATGGGAGAGTGCACTGCTTCCTCCATTGAGAGTGGCGACTCTCAAGGAGAGGCAGTTGCAGGCACAGAATGAGGGATTCCTGGGGTTGCACTTGGACCTGCAAGCCCTCACACAGACACTGACCTCAGGTGATTAGTATCAGTGCGGGAGATGGATAAGGCACCCAGTATCCCAGCTAGGTGCTCGTCCATCATTGGTGTGCAGGGAGGTCCAGAGCTATCTCACATTGCCGCACGGGCTGCCTGTCATTCCTGTGGCTCCTCTCAGGGTGCTCTGGAAGATGGCTGTGGCACTGGCTGCTCCCTCCCAGTTGGGGCCAGCATAGGCTCCACGGGCCAGAGGAGGACTGCTAAGGTCATCAAGACCAACAAGACAGCAGGGTCAACAGGCTGTCTCCAATGTTGATGCCAGCAAGGGGAGAGCACTCACAAACGTAAGTTTAAGGCACCATGAGCACAAGAGGGACAAGGCACGGGTGATTTTACGGTCATTTTTGTTTACTTTTTGTTTACTGGTCTGATGTTGAATAACAGAAACGTTTCTGTTAATATTATTGCACTGTCAGAATGACATAAATTGTGTTTTTGTCCTCATAGCCTGAGTATGCTTCACCTTTTTATTCCATTGGTGCAGGGAACGCCAGTATGTAATGCTGGATGCAGGTGGCTCTGAACTTTATTGTACAGGCACTGACTGTTCCTTGGGTTCAAATGAAAGGGTCCTCTCAGACATCCGGGATGGAGGAGGCAGCCCTGGCATGCATTTGAAGCTGATCTTTGGTAGCTTAGCTCAAGAAGCATTAGATCAAGCTGTCCCTGATGTCCCTGCCTCCCTTCAGTTTACCAAGATCTGGCTCCACTGGAGGACTTCCTCTTCGGACTCACTACTGGACTCATCATCTATGGCCTGCGGAGCTGTGTCAAGATCATCTTCCTACTGTGACCTTCAGAGCCACTGCCGTGGGGTGTAAACCCACACAGTCAGAGCTGATCTCAGGCCAATCATCTGGCAAAGGGCCTCTTGTGCACCATGTGATTCTGTGATCTTCTCAAATGCCTTTTGGAGATACAAATGTGTTACATATTTTGGTTCCCCTCTATACACCCTGCTCATTAGATCTCAAAGAATTTGTCAAACACAATTTTGCTTTCACAAAACCATGGTGATTCTGCCTAATTATATTATGATTTTCAAAATGTCCAACTGATACTTCCTAAATAATAGGTTCTAGTATTTTCCGATAGATATCAGAATAACTTGCCTATAATTTCTTACTTTCTGTCACCCTCTTATCTTGACTAGAGGTTTTACATTTTCAATTTTCCAATCTGCTGAGACCTTTTGAGAATCTAGGGAATTTTGGAAGATTACAACACATGCATCCACTATCTCTGCAACCATTTCTTTTAAGATCCCAGGATGGAGGCCATCAGGTCTAGAAGACTTGTCAGCCTCAGTATTCCTCATACGTTTTCTCTAGTTCTTGCTTCCTTTATTCTTCCTGATTTTCTACTATTCTTGGAATGCTTTTTGTGTCTTCTACCACGAAGACTAACACAAGATACTTGTTCAAAATCTCTGCCATTTCCTTGGGCAGAACTTTCCCCCTGTTGTGGGGGGGGGGGGGGGGGGGTTGAAAAGCGGGCGCGCGGAGGCACGCCTCCAATCAGCACCCCCAATTGGGGGCGCGCCAACATTTTATGTGGGCGGGCCAATTAAGATCCCCCCCCCCCCAGCGTGATGTCTGCACAGAAGCGCTATACGCTCCCTGTGCGGGCAGGGGGGGATTCCCTGAGCTGAGAGTGCACCCTATCACGCAAGCACACGAAAGAGCACACTCATCTCCCTGAGGCAAAGTGCTGTACATTGAAAAATATTAAAAATAGAAAAAAAATTTCCTGACATGTCCATAACTTTTAAAAACACTTTACATTTTTAAAACCTACATGAAACCTTATCCAGCCCATGGATGCAGTTTCATGCTTTTTCTAATGCCCGTCATGGCACCTGGCCTGCCCGTCCAACCTTGTCAATTACTTTAATGACTCTGTCATGGCCTCAATGGTTTTGCTGAGCCCCCGCCTACCTGAAAATTTAAATGGAGCGGGGTGACGTCGGGAGTTCCACCCAACGTCACTGTGCGTCATTTTACGGGTCGGCAAGCGGGCCCCTCCCCCCCACTCGCAGACGGGAAAATCCTGGCCCTTGTTTTCGATTATTAATTACCCAATCTCATCATCTAAAGAGGCAATGTTTACTTTCGCCACTCTTTTCCTTTTTATATACTTGTAGAAGCTCTTACTGCTCGTTTTTTATATTTCTTGCTAGTTTACTAACATATTCTAATCTCTCGCTCTTTATTTTCCATATCTTCTGGCCAGGTCCAGGTAAGTTTCTGCCTCCCCAAAGCCTATCCACCATCTACAAGGCATACAATTGGCCAGGAGTTTCCCTGGGAGTCCTCAACATTGACCCCAAAGACCATAAAGTTTCAAGCGTCAAATTAAAATGCTGATTACCACCTACCAGCCCCCACCTCTCAGCTGATGAATCAGTACACCTTCATGTTGAATACCAATTGGAAGAAACATGAGGGTGGCAAGGGCACTGAATGAACTCTTGGTGGGGGACTTAAATATCCATCATCAAGAGTGGCTCGGTAGCACCACTACTGACCAAGCTAGCTGTGTCCTAAAGGACATGTCTGTTAGACTGTGTCTGCAGAAGGTGAAGGACCCAACAAGAGGGAAAAACATATTTGATCCCACACTCACCAATCTACCTGTTGCAGGTGTAACTGTCCATTACAGTATTTGTAGGAGTGACCACCACACAGTCGTCTTGGAGATGAAGACCCATCTTCATCTTGAGGATAACCTCCATCATGTTGTGTGACACTAATACCATTCTAAATGGGGTAGATTTTGAACAGATCTAGCAACTCAAAACTGGGCATCCATGAGGCACTGTGGGCCATCATCAGCAGCAAATTGTATTCAACTACAATCTGTAACCTCATGGCCCTGCACATCCCCCTCTCTACCATTACCATCAAGCCAGAGGATCAACACTGGTTCATTGAAAAGTGCAGGAGGGCAAGCCAGAAGCACAGTAGGCATACCTAAATATCATGTCTCAACCTGGTGAAGCTACAACACAGGACTAAGAACATAACATAAGAAATAGGAGCAGGAGGATACCATTCAGGACCTTCAAGCCCACTCAATGAGATCATGGCCGATCTTCTACTTCTAATCCATTTTCCTGCATTATCCCCTACAACTTGCTGTTTTTAACATGTAGAAACCTATCGATCTCAGTCTTGAACATACCCAATGTCTGAGCCTCCAAATCTCTCTGGGAAAGAGAATTTCTGAGTGAGGAAATTCCTCCTCATCTCAGTCCTAATTGGCCTTCCCCTTATTCTGAAACACTGTCCCCTTGTACTAGACACCCTAGCCAAGGGAAACACCCTTCCTGCATCTACCCTGTTGAGCTCTGTAAGAATTTTGTTGAGATCACCTCTCAACTCCACAGAATAAAGGCCCAGTCTATTTAATCTTTCCTGATAGAATGAACCTTCCATCCCAGGAATTAATTAAGTGAACTTTCATTGCACTCTCCCCTTAACTGCTTGCTGTGACTCATGAACAAGGATCAGTAAGGGGTATGTGAGGAGACAGGCGACTACACCAGAGTGAGGCGGAGGCCGTGTGAGTAGTGAATTCGGTTCACTTGGGAATTCGGTGCAAGAAGGAAAAAGGTGTGGTAAACATAGGAATTATTCTAGGTTAATTTAGGTTAATTAAGAGAGTAATTAAATTGTGTTAACTCAATAACATAAGTAACAATGGCAGAACAGGTGTTATGGTGTAGCTGTGGATTGTGGGTGCTTTTGGATGCCAGGGTGATCCATGACAAACATGTCAGCAGAAAGTGTAAGCAGCTGGTGGAATTCCGAATCAGGATTATTGATCTGGAAGCCAAACTGCAGACACTACGCAACATGGGAGGGGGAGAAATACTTGGACACTTTGTTCTAGAAGATGGTCACGTTTCTTAGACTAGAGTTGTCTGTTTTGGTCAGTGGTTAGGGACAGGAGGATGTGATTATGAGTGAGGCAGGTAAAGGGACCAAGCAGACAGCTCCCTGAGGCAACTCTGTGTCTTCAGGGAGCTGTCAGTGCGCGGTCCCCTGCACACGCGCACACTTCAGCACTTGCGCTCCTCCTGCTCCCACCCTGGTAGTGCTGAGGCTCTTAGCGCACCTTTCATGCTGTTAATTGACCAGCCAGCATGAAATCATGGTTGGAGCCCGATCACGAGTGGCAATCAGTCTCGCAGCCATTCCCGGGCCCACCTGCCCAGCAAGAGGAAAATCCTGCCCCATGTGGGCAGCCACATAAAAGAATTTAAAGGGGCCATGGAAATTGCTCAGTCACTCAAACAAAATCTTAAGAGGTTATGTTGCCTGCATTTTGGAAGGACAAGGATAACAGATGCACGGGAACACCACCAACTGCATGTTCCCTTCCAAGCCACACACCATCCTGACTTGGAAGTATATTGCCGTTAGTTCACTGTCACTACATCAAAATTCTGGAACTCACTTCCTAACAGCACAATAGCTGTACCAATACCACATGGACTGCAGTGGTTCACCACCTCCTTCTCAAGGGTAGTTAGGATGGGCAATAAATGTTGACCTTGCCAGTGATGCTCACATCCCATGAAAGACTAATAAAAAGGGCTTTATAAGAGGTAATTGCAGATATTATAGATTAATTGGTTTTGATTTCCAGAACTCCTTAGATTCTAGAACAGTTCCCAAGGTTAGGGGTGTTGCAAACATAACTCTGCTAGTGAAGAATGGAGAAAGAGAAAACAAGATATCTGTAGGCCCAGTTCTGATGAAGGATCATTGACCTCAATTGTTAACTCTGTTTCTCTTCACAGATGCTGCCTGATCTGGTGATCAGTGTTTTCTGATTTTATTTCTGAAACTATAGGCCATTTAGTCACACATCAGTAGTAGGCAAAATGCTAGAATCTATTATTAGGGACAAGGTTAACAAAGCACTTAGAAAATCATAATATGGAATACGAAGGGGAAATTTTGTTAGGAAAAACAGGACAAATGGTTTGGAGCAGGATCAAAAGAGAATATGGTAGGAAGAAAGAAGGCAGGGCAAGACAGGAAAGAGGAAGTTGAAGAGAGGATAAAGAGAGAAGAAAGGGAGAATGAGGAGGAAATAGGAGGTACAGAGTAAATGGGGATGAGATGAAAGAGGGAAAGGATGGGAGATGAGAAATTACTTGTATTTATATAGTGTCATTCAGGACGTTTGATTGTGTTTCAGTTAATTAATTATCTTTGAAGTGCAGTCCACATTGTGTTAGAGGCAAAAATACAGCAACCAATTTATGAAGAAATAGCAAATGGCACAAGGAGAACTTCCAACTCTTTTAAGAGGAAATCTTTTATGCTTACCTGAACAAGCAGACTGGCCCTCAAATTAACATATCATCCAAAGACCAGCAGCTTTGGCAATATAGCACTCCCTCACTGCTACACTGATGTGTCAGCCTACATCTATAAGTACTCAGAATAGGAAATGTTTAATTTAAAATAATCTGGAAAAAAAAGAACCACAAGGGTTTAATATAATACACTTACCCAGAAGTCTAACTGGTTGTAGAAACAGAAGGCACATAGAAAACTCTCCTGAATATGCAGGAACAATATTGCTTTTTACACATCTTAAAATAATACCTGAACTGAGAAAAGTTAGTATCACTTGAATATTGAACAGTATGTTACTATCTTTTCATTATTAGGTTAAATCAGGTGAGAAGATTGGAAAAGAAAATGTTTGCTTACTACAAACCCTTTCTTGGGGAATTGTCTTCACCCAGTGCCTGGATTTTGAAGTTAAATGATAGTATTTGTAAAAGAATGTAAATGGCTAGGATAAAAGGCTACTTCGGTTCTAATATTTTTCACCATCATTATTTTATAATTCTGCAGAATTATATAATTGACAGACAGCATCTAAAATAAAGCTACTATCCCAGTGCCAGGATAAACTAGAGCCACCAATCAATTAGTGTCACTCATCCTCATTTCTTACATTTATGCAATTATACCATGGAAAACAATTATTTTAATATGATATCATGTCTTTATAAAATTGGGCCAATCTTCTAACAGTAAATTGAACTGAATATTTCAGTGCTATTCATCTGTATAGTCAGATGTAAAAGTTTACATTACCTGTCAACAAGCGAAAAAAAAATCCTTTCAGTTCTCTTCAGAAAGAATCATGTCACCTTGCTCCACGCTTTCAAGAACCCTGGAAAATTTGAGTGTAGATTTAGTCTTTTATCAGATTGCAACTATATTTCTTCACACACAATTTCTCACTTTTTGTCATTTTAGGTACATAGGACAACAGTAGGCTCTTGCAGAGAGCTGGCACGTCATGATGGGCTAAGTGACCTTCTTCTGTCCTGTGACCATTCCATGATTTTATTATTCGACCCTGCTCCACCATTCAATATGATCATAGCTAATCTTTTACCTCAACTCTAGCTTCCCGCACTATCCAATATATTCATTAATCTGCTTAGCACCCAAAAGCCTAGCAACCTCTGTCTTGAATATACTCAATGACTGAGAACCCACAGCTCTCTGGGGTGGAGAATTCCAAAGATTCACAAGAAGAAATTGTTCTTCATCTCGGTCCTAAATGGCCGACAGCTTAATCTAAGACTCTTATCCTGCCTTCTAGATTCACCACCAGAGGAAACATTTTCTCAGCATCTACCCTGTCAAACCAATAAGCAATTTTATACGTTTCAGTAAGATCACCTTTCATCTTCTAAATTCTGAAGAATATAGGTCCAGTCTACACAATCTCTCCTCATAGGACAATGCCCTCCTCCCAGGAACCTCTAGTGAACCTGCGTTGCACTCCCCCTAGAGAAAGTATGTCCTACCTCAAGTAAAGAGACCAAACTACATAACATATACTAGGGGCAGAATTTTCCTTGGCATGCGGGCTCACCGGGGGGCGGGCGGCAGCAGTCAGGAAGCCGACCACCTCCCATGATTGGCAGCGCGCCGCAATTCCATACTGGCGGGCCAATTAAGGCCCGCCAGCATGAAAGGCAGCTGGGGAATCAGTGAGAAGGAGCGTGCGGGGCCATGATATCTGCTGGGTCCAATGGCAACCTGGCGGCCGATTCAAAACCGGCCCAGATAATCCTTGGAAGACTGCTGCGGAAGGGTACTGAAGTCTCCATGGATCCTGTTTGCAGTTGGACACGGCATGTGGTAGGGTAGGTGAGCAGGGCAGTCGGCCCCGCATTTCTCAGATGAGTGCCTCGCAGCCCTTCTGGAGGAGGTTGCAGCCAGGAGGGAAACCCTTGTCTCCACCCCAGAGAGCTGTGGGTTCTCAGTCATTGAGTATATTCAAGACAGAGGTTGCTAGGCTTTTGGGTGCTAAGCAGATTCATGAATATATTGGATAGTGCGGGAAGCTAGAGTTGAGGTAAAAGATTAGCTGTGATCGTATTGAATGGTGGAGCAGGGTCGAATAATAAAATCATAGAATGGTCACAGGACAGAAGAAGGTCACTTAGCCCATCATGAGACAGGAGGAGGAGGCCCCCTCAACTCACCAAAAAGGCCTGAGAGGAGGTGGCACCCAGGGTCAGCAGCCACGACGTGGCGTTCGTTAAGGGTGAGCACCGTGTTGGCATGGGTCACTTTGCAGAACAGTTAAGAGCTGGCCATCCTCCTGCGGACCTAAGAGGTGTTAGACTGTGAGTGGCAAATGTCAATGAGGCAGGAGCTGGCCAAGGGAGTGAACGCTGGCTGCTTGGACTGAGTGCCTTGCAGCTCCAGGGTCATGAATCGGCTGAGCCCTGCAAGCTGTTCCTCAGGTGGGGTTGGCCATGGTGCAGTGGCGCTGCAGGTAGAGAGTGGACCAATCAATGCTCCTCTATCCTTTCAGGAGAAGACAACCCACAACAATATTGAGAGGTCGTGGACTGGTGGGGGACGCCCACACCTCCTAATCCTCACATGTTACAAGCAGGAGGCCCTGGATCTTGAAAGGCACCATGCACCCCGGTCAAGCGGCTGCAGTGAGGTTGGGGTGCCAGACGAAGATAAGAGTGCAGTGCACTGAGGTCTGGATGTCAGCTATTACAATCATCCTAGAGTAGTCTCTATACTGCGTTGACCCTCATGGCCGAGCGCAATATCTCCTCCATGGAGAAACTGGTGACTCTCGTGGAAAGGCTGCTCCACGGACTCAATCAAGGGTACCTGTGGATGCATTGCAAGCCCACACACCGGCAATGACCTGAGCTGGTCAGTGTCAGCATGGAGATGGATTGGGCACCCAGTATCCCAGCTAGGTGTCTGGCCATCTATAGTGAGCAGGGAGGTTCAATGCGACCTCGCATTGGCGCATGAGCTGCCTGTCGTCTCTGCGGGCTCCTCTCAGGATGCCCTTTGCCCCTCTGCCAGTGACCGTGGCATTCGATGAGGCTGTGGCAACTGAGGAGATGCCAGCCTGGCACTGGCTACTCCCTCCCAGGCAGGGCCTTCACAGGCTCCACAGGCCATAGGATGACCGCCAAGGTCATCAAGGCCAACAAGACAGCAGAGTCAGCAGGCTGTCTCCAATGCTGGTGCCAGTGAGGGGGAAGCACCTAGACATAGCACCCACAAATGTAAATGTAAAGCACCTTAAGCACAAGATGGACTTATCATGGGTGAAATTTTGTTTCCCCACTTTGGTTTAAATTTTTTTATGGTGTGATTAGAAACACTGGTTAATGTTCATTTCAGCTCTGTTTCACATGCACCATTAATTGAGATGTTATTTTGTGCTACTGGCTTCTGTATGCTTCATTTTTGGCACACAGAAGGCCATTATGTAATGATGGACGTGTGTCTCCTGAAACTTTACTGCAAAGGCACAGATTGATGTTGCTGGCCAAGGAAATGGCCCTGTCAGGGATTGAGTATGGAGCCTGCCGCCCTGGCATGTGGTGGTGATTCTTATTTGGTAGGCTAGCTGAAGGAGCATTGGATCAAAGCATATCAGGTGTCCCTGCCTCCCTGGAGGTTACCCAGGTCAGAGTCCATGCCTTCAGTGTTCTCCTCACCGTGCTCATCCTTGGACTCACTACTGGACTCATCATCTGTTGCCTGTGCAGCTGTGTCAAGATCTTCTTCCTCCAGTGGGTCCCCTCTTGCCAATGCAAGATTGTGGAGAGCGCAGCATGCAACCACTATCAGTGACACACGCTTTGGGGGGGCATTGCAGTGTGCCTCCTGAACGGTCCAGGCATTGGAAGTGCATCTTGAGAACCTATGGTTCTCTCTACCACCGCCCTTGTGGAGGCATGGCTCCTGTTGTACTGCTGCTTGGCCTCTGTTCTTGGGTGGCGTAGAGGCTTCATGAGCCACCTTTTGAGAGAATGGTCCTTGTCACCCAGCAGCCATCCATCCACCCGGGCTGGAGCACTGAAGAGCCCTGGCACCTGGGATTGGCTCAGGATGTAAGCGTCATGGGGGCTGCCAGGGTACCATGCACAAACTTGCAGAATCAGCATCCTGTGATCACACACTATCTGCACGTTAATGGAGTGTAATCCCTTTCCGTTAACAAAAGCACCCGGCTCACCCGCTGGCGCCTTGATGGCCAAATGTGTGCAGTCGATTGCACCCTGGACGTGGGGGAACCCAGCAATCATTGAAAAGCCTCTGGCTTGCTCTGCCTGGCTAGCCTTGTCCATATGGTAATGAATGAAATCAGTGCACGCCTGAACAGAGCTTCTGTCACCAGCTTGTCGCAACTGTGGACGGCTGATTGTGAGGCTCCACACAGATCCCACCGAGCCCTGGAAAGATCCAGAGGCAAAGAAGTTGAGGGCCACTGTGACCTTCAGAGCCACTGGCATGGGGTGTCCACCCACACAGTTGGAGCTGATCTCAGTTGCGATCCTCTGGCAGATGGAGGTCACTGCCTCCCTTGAGAAACGGAGCCTCCTTCGGCATTGCACCTTGGCCATATTGAGGCAGCTGCATCAGCGCCTGTGAACCCTGGCAACAGCTTAGTGACGCCTTGGACTTCGTGCTGGTCCTGACCCCCCCACTTTGTGCTTGCACCTCTCCTCCCTCAGGTCGCTCCCATGGAAGCTGCACTGGGACACCTCGCCTCCTCTCCTTTCTGCCCCTCCCTCCTCAGAGGAGGTGCCTCCAGCGGAGACCACAATCCCCATTAGCAGGTTATAGAAGGCTGTCTGATACCTGGAAGGGTCCACGCGGTCTGAATCCTCTGGGGACCTGGAAGACAATAATGAACCCTGAGATGAAGCCTAGAAATGCTCAGAATGCAGCTCTGAAGCGAGCTGAAGATGTTGAGTTCACAGAAGCAACCAGCAGCAAGCTTGATCCAAAACTCCTCACTACCTGCATTGACAATGACACTGACCCTTATCCCACCCGTGGATGAACTTTTGCTAATCGTGGCTTGCCTGTTTTGCCCATGCAAAGGCTGAAAAATGGCCAGGGCTACATAAAGTCAGAGACAATTGGTGTGTCAAGGGCCTTAACTGGCCTCTTAATTACTGGCGGGTGCGCCTCTGTCTCTATCGTGCGCCCACCTAGCAAAATATCGCACGAGTGCGCATTCACATCAGCATGCTCAGCCGACATCATCGCATGTTATTTCACGCTCAAGCAGGTCGGGTGCACACACACCCGCCAAGTGAAAAATTCTGCCCTAGGTGTAGTCTCACCAATGTCATGTAGAATTAAAGCAGAATCCTTAACTCCCCTACTCAATCCCTTTGCAACCAAAGCTAACATACCATTTGCCTTCCTTACTGCTTGCTATAACTGCATGTTAACTTTCTGTGATTTCTGTACAAGAACACCTAGGGTCCCCTGAGTGCAAACATTTTTCAATCTCGCACCAATTTTTTTTTCCATACCGAAGTGAACTACGTCGCACATTGCTACATTGTACGTTATCTGCTGTTTGGCCCAAGTGGACTGGGAACAGCTACTTGCAGCTAAACCTGTGTCAGAGCAGTGGGAGGCATTCAAGGAGGAAATAGCGAGATTACAGGGCAAATATGTTCCTGTAAAGACAAAGGGGGGGGGGAACCAAGTCCGAGGAACCCTGGATGTCATGATACCCAGGGCTCAATACAGCAGAGTTCCTAGAGGAATTTAAAAAGTGCAGGGGGGAGCTTAAAAAAGGAAGTAGGAAAGCTAAGAGTGTGCATGAGAAAGCATTGGTGGATAGAATAAAGGAAAACCCAGAGGGTTTTTTAAATATATAAAGAGCAAGAGAATAACTAGGGAAAGAGTAAGGCCAATTAGGGACCATAGAGGTAATCTGTGTGTGGACCCAAAAGACACAGGTACAGTCCTCAATAA